>NC_079164.1:41478018-41825518 GCF_947568905.1 Ostrea edulis
GTTATTCGGGTTGTATATATTGATCCACAGAGTGATTAGTTACATTTTGTATTAATGATATATATCTTTAGACGCTTTCATCAATTCGTTTAGTTGAAGTTATCTTGAATAAAGTGATATTGGCCAGACAATATTGTAGTATCTGGAAGATAGTCATTTGGGGATCCTTGCGTCATTTGGATGTAATATAGAATTTTCCCCGGCATGCAACTTACTACTTCCTTTCCGAAGAAAATTCTCTAACCATTTGGGTGGTGTGACTACGTTTCGTGTCAAAAAAGACTTAAAAGTAGGAATATTTGTTCAGATTTCTCAGTTTTCCATTTTTTATTGCTCCATCAATAACTTTTATCAAAAAAGAAATGGCGCTTTGTCGCACTAAGTTTGATGTGGGGGAAATAAATAGATCGTAATGATAAACCACGTGGTCGTGCTTGCTTGGCACGCACATGTATTTTTGAGAAGTTTCACAATCAAAAGAAATTTAAGGTTTTAAATTCAACAGTGATTTTTTTGTACGAATAGTTTGTATGTAAGCGGCTTACAGGTCGCGTGAAGGAGTTGAGGTATTGAAATGTAAACAATATTGCAATTTGCATTGGCAAAACAGTAGAAGTTCGTTCAGTGATTGGACACAGTTTCCCTTAAACTTGTATAGTATCATCTTAGTACGGAATTTATAACCTTTTTTCTCCCTCAGAATGCGTTACGTAGCAGCCTACTTGCTTGCAGCTCTTGGAGGCAATAACAGCCCCTCTGCTGATGACATGAAGAAGATCATTGGATCAGTAGGAATTGACTGTGAAGCCGATAAAATCAAGAAAGTCATGGATGAACTTAAAGGAAAAAACATTGAAGAACTCATCACCAAAGGTAATCTTCCTAAACAAGACGCAGTCTTTACTCTCGGATGGGGAAATCTTGGCTAGGTATTACATAGATTTCCCCCAAAAGTTGCTGTGTTTAAGATTAATTATTAGAGTATAACATATATTTTAAGATCTTCGAGAAATCCACATGAATGTTCTCTAAAGGATGACCTCTCTTTTTAAGATACAGTACAATATAATCCAATATTCCTCCGACTCTTGCCCCCGCTTTTATATTGTGATGTGTGCGGGGGAGAGTCAGAGCGGACTCCATATTGAAAAGTGGGAATTCAGCAACACCAGCTGGTGTCGCTGCTTTACCTACCTCTTAACAACTTTATTTCCCGGATCTTCCAAGACACGAGGATTCAGTTATTGGAAGATTATTCTACTAATAGATCATGATTGATACAATGCTATCGCCATTTAAATGGACCTAACACCGACAAATGAAGCATCACTTGAAGTAGGTCACCGCCTCATTCATTTCTTTGTGCATCACATCAGCACATAAAATTCCAACGTGAAAACTGGTGCTGGTAAAAGTCTTGACAGTCCTTAAACTATTCTGTAAAATACTAAGAATTGTCATTTTCAGTTAAACATTAAAAGCAATGTTAAAGAAATGAGTCTTTATGTTTAAAAATTTGTATGATTTGGTGCAATGTAATCCAATTGGTAAAGTGTTCCATAGTGTAGGTGCTGAATAGTCAAAGCACCCATTTCCATAAGTCTTGGTTCAAGTCCGTGGAACGTTCAGAAGCATCCTGTTTTCCAATCACAAGTTTCTAGGCAGACAATATAGAGTACTGACCAAAATAAAATATATGCGACTGTTTCCGGTTTTTCCCATCCTACCTACTAAAGATTTTATTGACAATATATATAAATAAAATTAAAACCTGCCATTTTCATACTGGAATTTTTGTTCTTTTGATATTCGAGTTTCTCCGATTTGCATTTCCACTACTATTTATCTTCAAAATGCTTGAAAGTTATGTATTAATGTATATAGACATGTATTCAAAGTGTATGAAAACGAAGATTTCAAATAACATGTTTCAATAAAATAAGTTTTGGGGAGTGAAATAGTAGTATTTTATTTTGGCCAAAGTGGATCCAATTCTGTGGACTGCTTTGTAGCTGCATGCACAAGTACTTTTTAGGTCACCTGAATTCATTCAGGTGACCTATTGCTATCTGTTTTTGTCCGTCGTCGTGCGTTAACATTTGAACATTTTCAGCTTCTTCTCTGAAACCCCTGAACCAATTTCAACCAATTTTGGCATATAGCATCTGTGGGTGGAGGGGAACAAAAATTGTGAAATTCGTGGTCCCTGCCCCCCTGGGGCCTGAGGGGTGGGGCAAAAACCATCAAAATGAGTGTAATTTTAAAAAATCTTCTTCTTTACTCCTGGACATCAAGAAGCTAAACCGTGGGCATAATTATAATGAGCGTTGAGCCCTCTACCAAAATTGTGAAATTCATGGCCCCTGGGGCAGGGGTTCTTGTGTTAGGGTGGGGCTCTATTGGTCACATAGTGAAAGTGTAGAAATTCTTTGAAAATCTTCTTCTCTGTCTCTAGGTATTAAGTAGACAAACTAATAGCATGGTAATGATGAGCAAGGATGCCTCTTTATACCCCCCGCAACAAGTTGTGGGGGGCTATACTGGAATCGGGTTGTCCGTCTGTAGACGCAATGGTTTCCGGGCTCTAAAGCATTATCCTTTCCACCTACCGTCACCATATCATACATATGGACTACCCATAGGATGAAGATGTTCCATATCGATTTTGGGGTCGAAGGTCAAGCGCACTGGACATTGAAGTAGGAATATGGTTTCCGGGCTCTAAAGCGTTATCCTTTCCACCTACAGTCACCATATCAAACATATGGACTACCCATGGGATAAACATGTTCCCTATCGATTTTGGGGTCAAAGGTCAAGCACACTGGACATCGAAGTAGCAATATGGTTTCCGGGCCCTAAAGTGTTATCCTTTCCACCTACAGTCACCATATCATACATATGGACTACCCATAGGATGAAGATGTTCCATATCGATTTTGGGGTCAAAAGGTCAAAGGTCAAGCGCACTGGACATTGAAGTAGGAATATGGTTTCCGGGCTCTAAAGCGTTATCCTTTCCACCTACAGTCACCATATCAAACATATGGACTACCCATGGGATGAACATGTTCCCTATCGATTTTGGGGTCAAAAGGTCAAAGGTCACGCGCACTGGACATCGAAGTAGCAACACTCAGAAAAGAGGTAGTTTATACCTATTACCAACATCCTTTGGGAAATTGGGGTAAGCGGGGGGTATTCTTAGTGAGCAATGCTCACAGTACCTCTTGTTAAAAATTGTGAAATTCATGGCCCCTGGATCAGGGGTTCTGGTGCTAGGGTGGGGCTCTATAAGTCATATAGTGAAAATGCATTATTTCTTTGAAAATCTTCTTCTCTGTCCTTGGGTATTAAGTAGACAAACTAATAGTATGATAATGATGATCAAGGATGCTTCTTTCAAAACTGAAATTTATGGCCCCTGGGTCAGGGGTTCTGGTGCAAAGGCGGGGCTGACCACATAGCTATTCAATGTTTCTTCCATCCAAAAGTAAAATTTTTATATTTAAACACAAACCTAATTCAAACATTGGAAGGTTGTTACATGATACTCAGGTGACCTATAAGGCCCCTGGGCCTCTTGTTATTTTATGCGATACTGAACCTGATGCAAAACAAGCCAATGAAGGTTATTAGCATGGATGTGATGGGATCCAAAGGTCAAGGTCACCACTTGTTATTCATACAAAGTAACCAATTGTTGTGGATGTCATCTCTCATAATGTGATTTAGCTGGGTGTTTTGTCTATTATAATATTAAATGTACAGAACAATTTTTTTTTTTACAAATTGTGAAATTTTTTCTGTCTTCAAAAATATAAAATTACGCCAGTCCACTGGTCTTTAAGTAAGGGTTAATGTACGAGTATCGCTCCATTCCTTAAAAGTAATGGACCGAGGCCCCGAAGGCCGATGTCCATTGCTTTTAAGGAATGGAGTGATACGAGTACATTGACCCACTTAAAATCCACTGTAAACATTAATAAAAACTAAATTTTAATTTAATTTTAATCATGTCTTACGTTTTTCATTCGTTTGTTGCATGCATTTATATCTCGGTGATTTTTTGGGGGGGAAATGCCACCGTTTCCCCTCACTAAAATTAGCTATTTTTTCCCAATTATATATGTTTTTCCCAATTTCAAATCTAGGGAAATTAGGTCATTTTTAAAAAAAGTTACCGTATATTGCTGACAAAGAGTAAATACGTTTTTCTTCAGTTTTATTCTCCAAACTACTGCACATACAAAAGGTTTTGTAAAGAATATGTAAAACAATAGAGGCATCCATATAAGCAGATATGCAGCGAAGTATATAGTTTCCAGATACACATTAAGGCATTGTTGACAATTTAGTTTGACCGCCATTGTATGTAGGGTCAGGCTAATAACAGGAAGTGATGAACAGTATAGGGTTTTACTAAAATCCGAAAAATACAAACCGGAGAGACATTCTGGAAACTTGATTATTAATATAATACTTACAAGATTATGGGTACAAATGCTGGTGAATTAATAATATATTATTTTGTTTATGAAATTAGACAATAAGTATTTCTTAGAAAAAGTAAATAATATCTATACAAGGTGTGACTTCAAATACATATTTAAGGTATTAAATGATCTTTCATAGTCTATGATTTATTTTATGATTTTAAATCAGATCTGAAATAAACCTCAAACAAAAAAATTGTTATTTGATTATTTTATGCATCTTTACCATTTGAATTTACTACGGAATGATTTTTCCCAATTTGAGGAAAATGTTGCTAATTTTTCCCAATTCAAAAGGAGGGGTAGTAGTTTGAAAAACCAAAAAAATTACTGTATCTACTTGTATAAAGGTTGACCTACTTTCCGAACTCTCCATTCCTGAAAAATAATGGAGTGTTCGAACAAAAGAATGACGTCATAGGTGGATTTTAAATAAGGCCTAAAAGGATGAGTTAAAACTTGTGTGGAGATTACAGAATATTACCACAATTGCAGACCACAATTGTGAACTTTTTAAAAAATATACATATAGATATTTCAGATGCATGTAATGGGTAATATCATACAAATTTTTTTCTGTCTATACAGGTCAAGAGAAACTTGCATCTGTCCCAGCAGGTGGAGCAGTGGCTGCCGGTGCCTCAGCTGCTGGAGGGGCACCTGCTGCTGATGCAAAACAAGGTACTGTGTCATCCACTTAATCTGATCTTCTGCATTTCATAAATTACATTTAATTTTTTTGATGAATTTTCTAGTTTTATTGATTTTAGTGTGTATACATGTATGCAAGATATGGTGCTAGTGTGTTTTATGACTGATTGCTATATTAACGCATGTATTTGTAATTCCTATTACAGAAAAGAAAGAAGAGAAGAAGCCCGAGCCGGAATCAGAATCTGATGATGACATGGGATTTGGTCTCTTTGATTAAGAAAAAGACTATTGTGTCTTTACAAATAAACCATTATAAAATGTGTGTACTGTTGTGAATTTAGATGATAGTTACAAATGGTAGCTGACAAGCATTGTGAAATAAGGAGTAACTTCAACAGGGTAATATACTGTAAATAGTAATACAGGCTGTAGATTCTATACGGGTATATATGGTCGATACTTTATATAAAGTTGTACAGGGTAAAAAATGCCAGGGAGAATCTCTCTCTCTCTCTCTCTCTCTCTCTCTCTCTCTCTCTCCCCTCTCCCCCCCCCCTTTTTTTTTTGTTTGTCAGTTAACTTTTCACATTTCATCTTCAGAATCACTGAGCCCTTTTCAATCAAACTTGGTACACATCATCCATGGATGAAGGGGATTCAAGTTTGTTCAAACGAAAGGCCATGCCCCTTTAAAAAAGGGGGAGATCACGGAAATGCAACACCTTCTGACAGTGCAGATTCATGTTCAAATTCAAGTATATATTGGGGAAAATCTCAAAAAACCACTTGGCCAAAAAAGTTTTAAATTACATGAAAGCATACTGACAAGAGTAGGTCAAAATTTATGTAAATCATGGTCCCCGGGGGTAAGGTGTGGGGGATAAAGTGTTGTATGGGGAAAATCTTGAGAGCTAGGGCTTTCATGTTTTGTATATACATTTTTTTTTGCGAAAATACCTTTCATGTGATGCAGTGTGTGACTTTGACCTAGATCAAATTGAATTATTCAATTACGAATATGTCTCCATCGAAGTTTCAGAAGATGACGCGTTTGGAAATGGTGAATTTAAGACGAAACGCGCTATTGATGGTGTATATCAAGAAGGATTGAAATATTGCAAAAAAAAGGGGGGGGGGGGGGGGGCAAATCTAACACTTGTGTTTTAGGATCTAGTGCCTCTCATCGAGAGTGGTTTGTGTCAAAACCATGTATAGACTTTTCAAAATTATGTAATTATAAGTATTTGTATCATTATTTTCAAATCCGTGTATTTTTGTTGGCTTGAAAAGAAAATGCCGATTCTACCAATTTGAACAGTAATGAAATATCGCTCGGCCTTTTCCGTTAAGTCGAGAAAACAAAAAGACTTTAAAAAGTTAGAACGATGTTCCGATTGGGGCAATCGGAACATTTCGAATTCCCCATAGGGACCCGAAACTCGTTGTACATAACCATGAATATTTATGGTATCACAGAAAATCCGTCTATTACTCCATGAATATAGCTATATACCAAACGGAACAAGTTTGTCATAACCCTTGACAAGTACATCTATGATAAAATATGGACCACGACTTGTATACATTCTACGGCGAACACAATGTCAGCTTCAAAGTATTAACACTTGGATCAATCGCTTTCAGAATGTTTTGCACAATTTCTTGACCAACTCGCATATGACATTGGGTATCTAAAAACCTTTTGCATAGCTTTACAGCCAAAGTTCTCATATCCCTCTCCATACAGTTGGGTGATTATTCTTGCTGTCTGAATGTCGATGTTTTCGTCACGGTTTATTGTCCTTGTGCTGATGGAGATATTGTGAACACATGCTAAGAAACCACAAATATCAGTTGTAGAGAATGACAAAAACAATACCGAACAGTGGCGGATTTAAGGGGGGGGGGGGGGGGCGCTTCCCCCCCTAAAAAATTTTAATTTAAGGTAAATCGTAGTATCTTGTTTGGAAAAATGTATTAAACGATAAAAGAAGCAATAATTTCTTCCACTCCCGAAGAAATAAAATCTTTTGATTTTTTTTTTAAATACTTTATTGGGAGAACTTAATTTTTTCCAAAAAACCCTTAAAATTTGCGTAATTTTTATTAATTTCACCTTATAAAAATGATTGAAAATAATACAAATGACTAAATAGGAGACATATTTCAAGCTCTAAAAAACCTGTAAAATCCAGGAGCTTACGGGGGCTTCGCCCCCTGGGTCCCCACCAGGGCTTCGCCCTGGACCCACTGGGGTCCTCAAGGCGGCCCCCAGACCCCCTGCCTCATATAAAGTGGCGCCCCCGTAACCACAATTCCTGGATCCGCCCCTGCCGATTTACGGTTGTAAAGATCAACTCTTGCTGAAGACACTCGCATCAGCATTTAGCAATACCAATCGGGCCCCAAGACCATAAACTGAGAATATACTTTATAAGTCAAAATTTTGATAATTATATCTCAAGATTGATCTAGCTCCAGATGTTTAAAACACTACAGGTTTAGCCTATATCTGAAAAAAAAAATATCCAGGAAACATGTATAAAATGCTACATCTCATCAATTCAATTATAGCGCGCAATCAAGGAAACATGTATAAAATGCCACATCTCATTAATTCAATTGTAGCGCGCAATACTTCAATTATCATATTATTGATCTCTTTAATTGAAAGAATAATATCATTAGTTCAATTTATTCTCCCTTCAATGTTGTGAAATGTCTGTTTTCAATAATTTATTAATTCCGTCAGTACCCACATTAATTCAATCCTGTGGGGATCCGGGTTAGAATTAAGTCATCAGTACCTCTTGTCGTAAAAGGTGTGCTTCGGATGAGACCGCGAAAACCGAGGTGTGTGAGTGCCGAGCATATGTCTAAATTTAGCAGCCCTTCACCGGTAGTGGGGACGTTTCCATATGTGTCAAAAATTTTCGAGCGTGACGTTAAACGAAATACAACCAACCTATTGAATATAGCTTTTATTGAATTCTTGCCCACAATAATTGAATGAATGATAACCATAATTCAACGTATATGAGCACATACTGAATACTTGCCCAGTTATCAATTAGATATCTTAATTTAATAACATATAATGCGCACATTGATTCAACCTATTGCTATCTTCAATTGAATTAAAACTATTTTTCATTCAATAGTTGAGAGATTTAATGTAATTGTTGTTCTTTTTATAAATTGAAACAATGATATCAATAATTTAATTAATGGACGCAATAATTGAATTTAGCAATTCAAAAATAACTCACGATATCACTAATTTTATTGAAGAAGACATTCATTCAATCATTGCTCTCTTCATTTTAATTGATGATAATATTGATTCAACTGAAGAGATCTTATTGAATTATTATGATATGGGCAACTCAACCTCATATCTTTTAAAATCGATGAATTTATTTCGGCAGTTTAATTTTTTAAATCAGAATCTGCGGATTAAGAAAGAAATACAAACTCACAGGCTTGTTTACAGAACAACCAGATGATTAGGTACCATTGTCCAAGTTTAGTCTAGCTGTGTGAACATCATACCGTGGAAGTTATGAAAGACATACCTTGGACATTTTTTTCGGTGGTAAAGGGTGATGTTTCTTCTGGCTGATAGGAAATTGGTATTAACCTAGTATTTAAGAACATGAAGACAACGGGAAAAACATTTCGCCTTGTTGAATTAAAGACAACATATTGTTGAGTATGTATATAACTTTCATATTAATGTTTGGGGCCTCCGTGGCCGAGTGGTTAGAGCATCGCGCTCAAAATCACACGGCCTCTCACCTCTGTCGGCGCCGGTAAGTGAGAAAGTTTCCCAGTTTAGGCTACTTTCAGAGGGTCGGTGGTTTCTTCCCAGGTACATTGTATCTGGGTTGTCTCTTCCACCAATAAACAAGAATAGATATGGGTTACCCCATATCCAAGATATTCGACTTTTAATTTACTTGAATTTTCACTATGCTCAGCTGATCTCTAAGAAAAGAGTGCACTTGTTATGAAACTAGTGTATAGTCCTTCATGTCCGTAGCAAATACCGTCACCAGTCTTTTGTCACTAGCAAACAGTGCACACACCGGTGCTTGCAAGACATATGAAAAAATGGATAGATGGCATAAATACGGTACAAAGATATTTATGCTTTTTTGTCGAATGATAAAGAAGGAAATCAAGGAAGTTGGGGATTGGCAAATTTATTCAAATACAGCAGAAAAGTATAGCTTTAAAAATACTACATGAGAATGCGTATACCTAAAATACAACTTATTGGGGCACATACTTTGTGCAGGCTTAATTTTTGCTAAAAATGATAATTTTTATCACAAAATTTCCCTATCAAACCAGTCTTGCTTCATCATTCTTCCCAAATTTTTCCTTTTATATCTGTATGGAAATTCAAAGCAAAGACATGAAAAAATTGAAATCTCTCGGAATGAATACAATTGTACTCTAATTTTTACCATGTAACACATTAATGTGAACTTTAGAATGGCAAAAACCAGAAGGATTGATGTAATCTACACTTTCTCCAAATTTTGTGTATGGTATAACCTTACCAGTAAAGAAACCCTTAAAAAAAATAAATAGACATATATATGTCACACTGAATACATTGCAAATATCTTCAGACTGGTGACCTTCACCTTTTAATTGTGGTCCGAATCCAGGTGTTGAGTGTTGTATACGCATTCCGTCATTAAACAACGGGAAAACCCCACATAAATTAATGATTAACATTCTCTCTCAGAAGAAATTGTATGATAATTAACGAACAATATTCATCAAAGTAATATAATTGTTGCAATAGTATAATCAATCGTGAAAAAAATTTCAATCGAAGAATGACCTATATTTCGTGAAAAGACTGAGGAGGCAGCTAGCGTAGGAATATGAACACTTTTTAATATATACATTTCTGGGGGGAAAGTGATTTTTCTTAAAAACATTTGACTTTAATTTTGTTTTCTCCCACGTATTACATACACATCGATATTCTATACATTTGTTGTAATCCTGTATCTGCTAATCATGAATGGAACTATATTTTTTCAGAGCAATTGTGTGAAGAGTACCTGAATCCAGTAATATATCTTGAATAGATAGTATGCACTGATCGAATATATTAAAAACTGGGCGCCACCAGATAACTGAAAAATTGTTGAGTGTGGCGGAAAACAGCAAAACAAACAAAATCATTTTGATATTGAGCATAAAATTGACGACTTACAACAGATATCAACTTTCAAACTGGACAACAATCATTACAAGTCATCATGTTGATATAAACTGGACAACAATCATTACAAGTCATCATGTTGATATAAACTGGACAACACTCATTACAAGTCATCATGTTGATATAAACTGGACAACAATCATTACAAGTCATCATGTTGATATAAACTGGACAACACTCATTACAAGTCATCATGTTGATATGAACTGAACACCACTCATTACAAGTCATCATGTTGATATAAACTGGACAACAATCATTACAAGTCATCATGTTGATATAAACTGGACAACACTCATTACAAGTCATCATGTTGATATAAACTGGACAACAATCATTACAAGTCATCATGTTGATATAAACTGGACAACAATCATTACAAGTCATCATGTTGATATAAACTGGACAACACTCATTACAAGTCATCATGTTGATATAAACTGGACAACACTCATTACAAGTCATCATGTTGATATAAACTGGACAACACTCATTACAAGTCATCATGTTGATATAAACTGGACAACAATCATTACAAGTCATCATGTTGATATAAATTCAACCAAGACAAGAAAATATGTCGTTAAGTGCATAAATGAAGACCAATCTGATTAAAACCAGATCCTGAGATCCGCTCACTTAGAGTGAGCGGATCTCAGGATCTGGTTTTAATCAGATTGAAATGAAGACTTACCGAATATTGAATAAGTCGTTTAATTGTTCAAATCGGCGACATGTCTACTTGATATTGCAGTGTGCGGAACTAACTTTAAAGTCCTATAGACTTTCGGTCCCTAGTCATTTCAATTCCTATAGACCAAAAACAAATTCCTATAGACCAAAATTTAACACGCAATATTCATTGTTATTAAAAAAATAAATAATAGACACAAATTCGATTTGGTAATTCGTTCATAGTTTAATTATATTCTTTTTCAATTTCATGCACAAGCTTTTCAATAAGGATTTCGTTTTCTTTTTCATTTTGTTCCAGCTCAGTTTCACTGTCTGATTCTTCATCTAAGTCACTTCTACTATGTTTCTTTTTCTCATGATTTTCTGGGACTTTAGCCTTGCTGGAACTTGTTGTACTGACTGCTTTTCATTTGATTCCAGGGCATGCACCTTCCACATATTTTAACCCTTCAAAAAAGGACATTCCGAATTTGCATGAAAATGGCGTACATTGAAGTAAATATCAAATTGCCCCCCCCCCCTCCCCCGGTTGAAAATGGAGTAATCTGATTTGAATGATTTGTAATTGCATCGTGGAGCATTTTATAACAACTAAGGGGTGAACAGAAACATTAGCGTAATACATATAAACTGGTTCCACTTCTCATATATGTTTAATAAGCGGCGGGGAACGACTTTTTTTTGCTCAGAATTCCTATAGACAAGTCGGTCTAGATAGCTATTTTGATTGTTATAGACCAACTCAATTTTCTATAGACATTGTCTATCGGTCCATGGTTAATTTCACACACTGATATCGACATGTTGATGTTAAATGAACAAGACAATTAAAACAATCATCTGACAAGGAATGTCAGAAATATGCCGCCATACAATCACATACGAACCACCAGTCCACAGGGGCTAAGCCCGTTTTGGGCCCGAACTCTGTAATACCATAAATATAGATGGTATCACAGAGTTCGGGCCCAAAACAGGCTTAGCCCCTGTGCACCAGTCCATTAGCAGGGGTATACATCTGGTCGCGTGAGCGATGTGGCCTAGATGGTCTTTTGGTTTCTTAGTCTGATATTACTAATAATATGTTGTACGGTGTGACCGTTGAGACGAGCGAAGCCCATTAAATTAACATCTTGAAACACACGACTTTTATCTGCCTCTTCATTTAACGCGGGAAATATAACGCGCTTGGTGTAAACATATTAGCTGCAATGTTTTTTCTTCTCTCAAACCAAGCAAAAACAAAACGTTTGAAGCTATGAGAAAGCTTGTCTGGAATTTAAAAACGTTAATCATACTTTCTAAACAATCTAATTATTTTAATTACGGGATTGTCAATGAAGTAGTGACGGCGACATTTCTCCGGAGGCATTATGGGTAGTCCGTATCATTTTTCAGCTGATGAATAGTCTCGTGCAACCAGACGCTTTGCTTTTTCCGTAAATATCCGAAGAGCAGAGAGTCTGGGACGAGTCTCGTTCAACCATACGGTCGGCTATCTCCGTAAATCTCCGACGAGCAGAGAGTCTGGTAAAGACACGCGAAAACGTTTGTAACGTCAGAACGAGGCTTACCAAAATTTCGGTATTTAATTTGATTGGTTGATTCAACACACCTTCAAAATAACGACTACCGAAGAAATTTGTAATAGATTGAATTTACCGTTTAAGCTTAAGGATTTACAACTAAAGTGTTTATAAAAACTTTTGTAAAAGGAAAGGATTTATTTGCAGTTCTACCGACGGGAAATGGTAAAATCGTTTTATCAAAATTACTTTAGAAGGCAAAAGTGAAAGTACAATTTCCAGCTGATTAAGAGCGTAATTTTTTTTAATTGTACATATAGTAATGATTTTCCCCATTAGTATCACTAATGCAGGATCAACTAATTAGCATCAAATTTCGGAGTTGACTGTTTATGTCAGAGAAAATCCAACGGAAACTAAATTAGTGCTCCCTAGCGATAACAGTATTATCGCGTGTCTTTACCAGACTCTCTGCTCGTCGGAGATTTACGGAGACAGCCGAGTGTCTGATTGAACGAGACTAGCTGATGAAGAGCAAACCACGTGACTCAACTGCGTAATCATTGGAGCGGGCTTCGCTCGCTATATAAATCATTGTTACAATCTTTTAAAAATCATTCTTTTGATTTACATGTAGATGCACAAGTTTCAGTAAGTATGATTTTAAAAGATATATATATATATATATATATATATATATATATATATATATATACTTGTTTCGATTGTCGGTAAAAGTGTCAATACAGACAAAAATATACATTTATTTATAGAGCATGAACGAGCAAACAATATGAGATCATTTGCCCCCTCACGTGGCTCGCTACAAAATGAACATGTGAGGAGATTTTTTTTTAATGTGAACAGATATTTTTGACGAATCAACTCGATACTAGTTCCATTTCAGCCAACAGCAACGGCTTCAGTGACATTTCACAATCAATATTCCTTATTGTTCAATGTAAAATGAATAAATTTAAATGTCTCTGAATGAAATCGAATATAGAGATCAAAATACTTTAAAATAATTTGGATAGCTGTAGCATGTCTTGATATTTACTAATTATATACATGACGAGGAAATGGCGTCAGCTAAGTGCTGTCAAAATGAAAATGAACGATGCATAGAAAAGGGTGGATGCTAAGGTTTATCCTGTCGCTTTCATCACAGGTTGGCAACGTCAGGGGAGACGATTCCAAGGACTATGTACAGTATCATTGGATGTTAAAAAGAAGACATGAATTTGATGAAAATCTATCAAGCTAGTTATCTTATATGTCAGGGGAAAATATTTATGAGAGTTACGAAGTTAGAGATATCAGATTTCTGGTTTTCCGTTTATTGAAGGACGTCTGCACAGCACACAATATGTGCACACCACACGCAGTGATGTAACGGATAATCGATTGACTGTGAGTTGCTGAAGTTATTTTGGTTACACGCAGTAGGCCTAAGTTAAAATGGAAGATATCGGAAAGGAAATGCCCCATCTATTTCATTGCAAAACAATAATACATGCAGTGGAGAGTCGGAGAGTTTTCTACGGTAAGAATTTTCCAAACGTCGAGATGATATCATGTCTTTTTAAGTAAAGATAGGGATAGTTAATGTCTGCAGGAATTTCCGTAATGTCTGGACCTTAATATCTATTATTATATACAATACAAGATGTTACCTGCTACAGTGCAGTCAAAAATGAACGATGTCGAAAAGAAAATAATTCGTAACTTTCATCACAGATTAACCACAACAATAAGGGTGGAGGAAATTGTGCTATTGTTATACTCTAAAGGAATAATAGACTGCGAATTTCAAAAAGAAATTTTGGAGAAAAATGGTGTAAAGGTCGCTGAAACATCACGCCTTTTGACGTTCATTCCTGAAAACTGTTCTATGGAGGATTTTTTGGAATGTCTGGACTTAGCAGGGTATGATTTTTTGTGTAAGGAAATGAGAGAAAAATTAGCAGAGAATCGTCAACTAAATACGCGCAATTGGGTACAACCATGTACATCTACATATAATACGACTTTTGTAGATAATTTCGCGGAGAAACTGAAGATTAAAATTCATAATTCGGAAGCACGAAAGTTCAAGTCTCATTTAAGGCTTTGGATAAAACGGCTGGTGTGCTTAGACTGTCGCTTGTCTCTATCCGAGTCACGCCAGCGAGCTGACTGCTGTTTCATTCTGCTGGACTCTGTAGCCGTTATAGAGAGAACACACTCCTCCCATAAAGATCTCTGGAAATCGCCCGTGTATTCTCAGATGGAAAGTCTGATAGCTAAAACGTCCAATCCTGTTTTAAGCAGAGTACGACACCACGCTCGCTACGGAGTCGCACTTTTTCTTGGTGGAAAAGACCAAGAAGGATTGGAATATATAGAAGCAGCCCTAAACGATGCCAAAGGGTTCCTACTCCCGGGTCGTGATATTGGAAATTGCATGTTTGCACTGGTCAATTATAAACTTAAACGATTCGGTGACTCAAAGTCCTCAAATGAGAAAAGGGAAATACTAAATCTTATTGAGGAAGGACTTCGATATTTTGATAATGAAGGTGAAAACACTCGAAAAATTTGGCGTAGAGTATACCTTGACAAAAAGATATCGTGTCATCTTGCTCTCGAACCTTCAGGTCGAGTCAATACAAATGTTGAAATTTCAAATGAAGACCTAAAAACAGCAAGAGAATGTCTTTGTGAAATGGATAAAAACGTTGATGGAATGGACAAACGAAGAAAAATCCACTTTTTTCGAGCACAAGCGCGTTTGAACAAGCAGGAATCAAATTTTCTAATTGCCAAAGGTTATTTGGAGGAGGCCCGGGGATTATGCATAGATGGAGGATTTGATTCCGAATTACAAGTGTTAAAAGAAGAATTGGGGGAACACTCTCTCGATGTGTCAGAGAAGGAGAGTGTTATGGATTTAGGTTTGAGTGTAGACGATGGATTTGATATCCATAAAGAGGAGTGTTCGTGCAAAACAGTCTGTTTACCTTCCTACAGTCTAGTGAATACGTGCATCTCAGAAATATCTCAGAAACTCAACATCTAGAAAACAACCCCTTCATCTCTAAAGAGAAAACTGTTGGACAATAGTGAATCGGAAGTTCATGGAGATTCGGTGAAACGTAACATAAAATGTTAGTTAGCCCCAGGTTAGTGTTTTCAAAAAAGTCATCGGGTAGCTATAGCCAGGGGCGGATCCAAGAATTGTGGTTACGGGGGGCGCCAATTTATGAGGCAGTGGGTGCAAGGCGAAGCCCTGGTGGGGGTCCAGGGGGCAAGCCCCCGGGAGCTCCTGGATTTTACAGATTTTATTGGACTTGAAATATTTCTCCTATAAAGTAATTTGTACTATTTTCTATCAATTTAATAAAGTGAAATTAATAAAATGACCCAAATTTTAAGGGGTTTTGGAAAAAATTAAGTTCTCCCGATAAAGTAATTCAAGAAATCAAAGGATTTTGTCATTTATTTCTCCGGGAGTGGAAGAAATTATTGCTTCTTTTATCGTTTAGTACATTTTCCAAAACAAGGTACCGCGATTTATCTTAAATTTGAAAATTTTAGTGGGGGGGGGGTGGGGGTGGGCGCCGGTTGCGCCCCCCCCCCTCTAAATCCGCCACTGATAGCAAACCAATAGAAAAATATTACGGTAACTTGCTTGTACCATACTTGTCTATCAATTCTATATGGCGCAAATAATCCACATGCACCGCGCTCTAGCAATGGAGGAAGGCGGATGGAATACAAAGTCAAAGTGCTAGAAATATCGGAAATCGAATAGTCATCTAATATTGTGACATTAGGTCAGACACTGAACATGAATTTTAGTGATGTTGTTGACTTTTCATTTGTAAGAAGAATTCATGGTTGTTGGAGAATGTATTGTTCCATTGGAATTCCTTGTGATCGTGTAAAAATTGAGAGCATTGTTGGAAGTTGTAAAATACTTGAATTATAGGATGGTGTTAAGTTTCATTTTGTTGCAAAGTTTAGAATGTACCTTAATGTTAATATTTATTGTTAAGCGTCGGAAATGGGTGTGTTAAATGGTGTTTCTATTCCATTAAAATGATGAATTTATACTTTGGTTGAATTTTTCTACTACGAATATGAAGGCAGTACAAGAATCAAAGTACTTAAAGTACTCGTGGGAGTTGAACATTGTGGAAATTCAGTTAGAACAGATAGCACTGGAAGGGTAGGGGGATAAATGACTGAATATTATCATGATTTTAGATACAAATCAACTGTTGTTGTTTTTCAAAGCGTTACAACAGCAAACATGGATAATGGAAGACCCATGGGCCACAACGCTCCTCGAGTAACTGAAGTCGTGTTGTTGTTTTCTAGAATTTCACCCCTTTATATTCTCATGAAAAATGTGACCACATATTATGGCCCAAACATTCAAATCAATATGGCTATCAATGCCTTGCAGTTATGAAGAAGTTTTTCCCCCTGTATATATACATTCAAGTTTAATCCTAGTTGTAGCTAATTCTAAGGATTCATTACTTGAAAAGGTAGTCCAATATGCTAAACTGTCACCTGAGTATACTACAGTCCTGTAGAGGATCAATAGAATGGTAAATAATTGTATAATAACTCAAAATAAATGAAATGCAAAAAAATTAAAAATTGTCCGGCATCGGAAATGCACAAGCCGAGTTGCGCAAGGAATGGGCATAGAGGGAACCGGCAGAAAAGTTTGCAAGAATTATCAAGCAGGGAGCAAAATTTTGCGTACATAAATTTCAGCAGACTTAAATCCTTTGTGACCTTGACCTTTAACCCTTGACCAAAATCAATAGGCTTCTTTGTCTCATCAAGGTCGATAATCCATCTAAGTTTAATTGAGATCCTATAATTTGTTAAAAAATTATAGTGCAGAAAACAAAATTTTCTCCAAATTTCAGTCTATTTATAGCCACTGTGACTTTGACCTCGTGACCTTAGAATCGATAGGCTTCCTCATCTTACTGAGGGTGACAATCCATCTAAGTTTGAATGAGATCCTTTAATTTGCTCAAGAGCTATGGTGCGGAAATGAAATGTTGATGCGTACCCGCCTGCCCGCCCAAAGGCATTTCATCAGATCATAAGCCGAGTTCGACTTCATCACAACTCCGCTAAAAATGAAACACTAGTCAAATAATGTTATTTATTGCCAAGGTATTTGGGATATTATACTGTGGCTGAAACAGGGGGTGAATGAACCTGACAGTATGGGAAGCATATAGTGGAATCAGACTTGTGATGCTGGAAATCTATAGTGATTAATAAACTATGCATGTACAAGATCCATAACTATTTTTTTTCAGTTGGTGAGGGAGAATCCTCATGTCTCTTTCATCTGTAGACAAATAAACAATGTGTTTTGACTAGAGCAATTTCCAATCCTTTTTGCAGCATAAATTCAACATTGTGGCAACTGGGTTAAACTTTGATAGTGAAGTCATACATGGCAGCACCTTATCCCATGCTCTTAAAATTTCTGTTTGACACACACTCATGACATCCACTCAAACATTACAGAGTGCAGCAAAATCCCATTGTAATAGGGGATTCAAAATGGATAACTGGTACAAAATATGGTACATACTATTCAAAAAGGATAATGAAATTGACATATTGATGTGTTGGAAAAGGAAATTCTGACATCGGGGCTCTAAGCGTTTTCAAACATTGTCATTTGATAAAAGTGTTCTACATTTTTAAAAATAGAGATTAATATGTCTTTACATACATAGGTGAGAAAGTTTCCATTATTCCTAGCCGAGACATACCATGTATGCACAAAAAATTCATAAAATAATTTCACACTACTCACGTAGAAAATGTGGACCTTACCGTCATTAAGCGAAGCGAAACACGCCATTTCGAGATTTTCGTCGACGAAAGCTCGGTAACAGTAATGAATAAGGTACACTCATTCTATTTTGTGACTTTCTTTATTAAAAGGAACAGTTCTCTAACGTGTAACGTGCAATTACTACGTAATTCAATAACTTGAAGCAGTTTCACTTTGCAACCGGATATAAGAAATTTTATTTTGTATTCCGATCCCAATCGAAAGTTGTTGACTGGGAATGACGTGTTTTAATTCAATGTACATGTAACATCAAGCATTTTTTATATCACATTAAAAAAAAACCCAAATATATACACATACACAATGTTGTAGAGTTATTTCTTGTAAATTTTCTGAGGTTTCGCCACGGTGTCAATAGGTCTTGTGTGCAGTTGTCGTTCGTTTCCCTATCAATGTTTATAGGTGACGCTGCGCTACAAACGACAATTTTCAACCTTATCTTTTATTTTTCCATGTATATCAGTATCAATTTGATCGAAATCTTGTATTCAAATTGATTTGAATACAATATCATTGCATTTACTTACATGTCAATTATCAAAATTAGATTAATTCAGAAAAGTTACATGGATTATTTAATGGCGGATGTTTATAAAAGTTTATGTTGATTTACCTAGGAGTAAATCAGTTGACACAGAACCCCCCGCTGACGACCACTATACAAATCAATACAAATTGCTGCGCAGAAAAGTGCGTGATGACCCAGGGAAATTGAACATAGTTCAACTCCCAAAAATGAAGGCGGAGAAAACAAGAGTGTATGTATTGGTTTATAACTAACTGTCGCGGTAGCTCAGTGGTATAGCGTTCTCGTAACCGGGAGGTCGCGAGTTCGAGTCCCGCTCGTGTCACGGTCGCGTCAAACCTAAGACGTTGGAATAGGCAGTGATTGCTACATCGCCAAACGCTTGCCATTAAGAAGTGTGAATCACGGGTCTTTCGGATAGGACCGTTTTTAAGGAGGTCCCGTATCGCGGTAGGCGTTGGCATGATAAAGTACCGCTGTTCTGAGCGTTAGCATGTCTAACTCTGTGGTACTTCTGACACCTACAACTGGTGACGTCTCAGTATGAGTGGAAAATTTTCGACTGGACGTAAACAATCTATCAATCAATCAAAATTAGCTGTGGGTTTGACATAAATTGATACATGTATTTATAACGTACGCTATGGTACATTAAATTGATACATGTATTTATAACGTACGTTATGGTACATTTTAGTAACATTGCGCACTCCTGTATCAATAAAGGATATTATAATTGTTATACCAATCAATTAGTAAGAACCTACCAGTACATATAATAGAATCATTGATGTTTTGTAGCACATGTTGTTTTGATAAAATTAATGAAAGGCCAGCACCATTTACTATAAAGTTTCATATCAAACTTTATATACAGGCGTATTATCAACCGTGCAACACATGATCGACACATGCATTGTTCATGGATGTCAGGGTAAACATAGCTCCTGGATGGCACGAAAAGCAGTCGCGAAGAACTGTTGAATATTTCAGAAATAAAGATTGTTTTTCATGTATGTAGCAGGATAACCTCCGACGTCGAGAGATGTTGTTTAGAAATATGAAATATTTCAAACAACATTTCGAGACCGAGGAGGCTATCCTTTATCATCCACGAAAACAAGAATTTAATTTTTATTCTACTGCGGCTCAGAAATATATTGTAGAGCACTGAGTACTTAAGATTTTGACCCAATACTTCAGTATACGTAATTTTCTATGAATTATTAATGGTACACGGCCCAATTCTGTATAAGTCATAATTTGAGGTGGAAGGCGTAAACTACATGTAGATCTCTTTTGAAAAATATAAGTATTAAATTTGATGTTGACGGATTATATCAAGTGCTTTGAATACACGGTCCAAGAAAAGTACACATGGAGGATGATTAATTTGTCTGTGCATCGACATGTTTACATGTGTATCAATCTCGGAATGCAGACGATTGGTTTACACAATCATTTATAGATTTGTTTTGCAACATAAATTGATAAATTTTTATCATTTTGAAATTGAATTATCAGTTATCGACTTTATTGTTGTATTAGCAAAACACGAAGTGCAAGCAAGATGCGTATCAATATTCTCATAATCAGTACTAGTAATTACATATGTACGTTTATATGTATATCGCAGAATAATGACCGCGGCATTCCTTTGATCTTTGCAATAACCGAGGTAGAATCATGGTTCATCTACTTAAAATTAAGTAAAATATCATAAAGTAAAAATGCTTGAAAACACTAATGATGTTTTACTGTTATTTAAGAATAGTTAATAAAATTTATCATTAACAATCGAAAATACTCCCCTCACCCCCGTCAATTTACTGTGTCACTATTACAAGTTCAAGTAGGCTTTCTGTTAGAATATCCAGTAATAAACCAAAGAGAGAGAGAAGGGGGTGTATTGATTGATTGTATTTTGTTTAACGTCTCTCTTGAGAATTTTTCACTCATATGGAGACGACACCAAGATCGATGAAGGGCTTCAAATTTAGGCCTTTGATCGGTGCTTACGGCCATTGAGCAGTGAGGGTTCTTTAGTGTGCCACACCTACTGTGACACAGGACATCCGGTTTTAGGTCATCTCCGAGGACTCGTGACATTCACACCTGATGCTGTGCGTTTGGCGATGGAACTGTCACTATCTCTTTTAAAGACTTAGGGTTGTCGCGGCCGGGATTCGAACCACGACCTTCCGCATGCGGGGCTAACGTTCTAACCTCTAGACCACCTCGGCGGTTGAGGGGGGGGGGGGGGAGGGGGGGAGACACATTCATACATCAAAGGATATTAAGTACATGTATTTGTACACTGTATAATCCGGAAATTGTTAGTATGTTGGTGGTATACGTATTGTAAGCTAAAGGAAGGGTTTTTAACCAAAAGTAAAAAACAAAAACAAAAACCCCACACTATAGTACTTCATATATTGCATTCAAAATGCAAGTCGTGTTCTAAATATTGATAAAAGAAATACAATGCTATGACGTTTCACTTCTACATTGACACACGGCCATTTTCCATAGATAAGACAGAAATATTTTGGTTCAGTGTATTCAACGTTGTCGTAATGGCTTCATGGACAGGTGAGGCATATTCATTGTACTTTAAGACCCTAAATTGAATTGAAAATATCTGAAAGATTTAGATGAAAACTCTTAAACGGTTTGTGAGGGGGGGGGGGAGGGCTGTCAAACGTCGGCGGTATTGGATCTACGTAGAATCCTTACTTTAAAAAAAAGAAGTAATGAATACGGTGTTCTCTCGATATATTGCCCCTCATTATGCCACCCCGTTTATTGCCAGAAAATTCTAAAGAACATTCTTCCCTGTGTTACATGTAACACCCCCGTTATAATGCCAACCCTGCTTAATGCCACTGATTTTCACAAAGAAATGGTAAAGTGTTAGAGGGTTTACCCTCCATAATGATGTCAATTACCTAACATCCATCTGTACTTTGAGAGCGCTGTGATGAAGAGGGACAGGTGGTCAGGTTGATTACAAATAATTCCAGAATTAAACTCGAGATTATCTAAATGTTTACACAGAATGGAACCCAAATAAATTTATGGAATTGAATTTCTTTTGACTGCTCAGTGAATTGCCAGTATTAAATAGTGAATTTGTTATATTGTTATCCTCGCTGTATTGCCCAAATTGTTCTTGAACAAAAGTTGGCAATATATCGACTCCAAGAAATTTTCAAATTGATCTTATCCGTCTAATTCATGTTGAGATTAGATTTTATATGATTCGAAATGTCAATGACGTATGATGTATAGGGTAATTTTAATGAGCCAAGGGTAGCATGACGGTATATATACATATATGACCGGTCAACAGGGGATGTTTACTCCTCCTAGGCACCTGCTCCCACCTCTGGTGTGTCCAGGGGTCGGTGTTTGCCCAACTATCTATTTTGTATTGCTTGTAGGAGTTATGAGATTGATCACTGTTCGTTATCTTCACCTTTCATACAGTATATCACATTTTTAAAAACATATTTATTGACCTGGAGTTAGTTCCATTGTTATTACACAGCACTGACGTCCATGTTTAGAGAGACTGCGACCAGCATATGTCACTAGTTTTTCTACATTATTCCATGTTCAGCCTAAATCCATGATTTTAAATAAATATAGTATGATAAAATAATGATAGCATTATGATAGAAATGCTTCCTACATTACGTGTATTTCCTTGAATATATATATATATATATATATATATATATATATATATATATATATATATAAGATAAAATAATATCCACCAGCAGGTTAAAATCTTCTAGGCAGTCAGCGGTTTATATGTTTTTCATTATTATGATATTGTACAACTGCCAAGTAGAAATGGAGTACTCGATTCATTGGACTGCAATTTTACCTCCCGGAAGTCTTTTACTTTGTTTGATATTTCACCAGTCGTAGGTGAACTGACCTATTGACCTATCATGCTAGACAGTCTCGGAGCAGATCCATGAAAGTTTAGTTGTCAAAGTGTGGTCTGAACCACGCACAATGACACTCAGGACTTTGTTCCTATCTGTAGTATCACGGGTTCTTTATACAAACTTAACATGAAAATTATAGTTAATCATTTTGTGAGAGGGAGGAAGAGAGAGAGAGACTACTTTATTAGCCAACAATTTGTAAGGTGATAGACCATGATGGCATTTTAAGAATATCATCCAACCAAGGGTTAAAAACGAAGCCCAATCTGAACAACAAGTTGCATCAAAGGAAAATTAAGAGTGGTTTGCTCTCTAAATTCCTCCAAGGATCGTGTGAAAGTATACCAGATGAATTAAACATTGAAATACTACAGGCAGGATTAGTAGAAATGTCACAGGAAAAATACCTGTCGATGCTCAAAATTTGAAATACATGCAACCGTGCATGTCACTGATAGGTTGAAATTCTTGGTGTTGATACTGCAATATATGGATGATAACCCTCAAGTATATACGTAAACTTTCTTTTTTATGTTGTGTCCAGCATCGCTTTACATCTTAACGTATTCATTTTCAATATCGCTGTTACTTTTCCCCGTATGCACCCTTACCATTTTTAGAGTTTGTATTATTGTTCTACATCCTCCTGTGCGCAAACGCCTCGATTTTTAGTGTTATAGTCAGAAAAGATTATCAACATCCGGTGCTAATGCTTTCGTTCTAAATGTTATTCAGTGTCTATCGGTACCTCCAGGTACTTCTAGGCACCTGATCCCACCTCTGGTGTGTCCAGGGGTCCGTGTTTGCCCAAGTATCTATTTTGTATTGCTTATAGGAGTTACGAGATTGATCACTGTTCGTTATCTTTACCTTTCATTGGAGACAAATGCACGGAGCTTGTTACAGGTTATTCATAAAAATATTTTATACCATATTACGAAGATCCTATGGAATTGTAGACCTTTCCCAAAAACTTCAGAAAACAAAAATCGGAGAGGGCTGCATTATTGCAGCTATCTTTGTCATTGTCCTGTCTATATTCTTTCTCTACATTTAATACACTACCGCGGCAGAATAGCTTATCATCAAGGGGCCTCCGTGACGGAGTAGTTAGAGCATTGCGTTCAAAATCACACGGTCTCTCACCTCTGTCGGCGCGGGTTCGAATCCCGCTCGCGCCGGTAAGTGAGAAAGTTTCCCAGTTTACTTTCGGAAGGTCGGTGATCTCTTCCCAGGTACATATGTACCTTGTATCTGGGTTCTCTCTTCCACCAATAAAAACTGGGCGCCACCATATAACTGAAAAACTGTTGAGTGTGGCGGAAAACATCAAACAAACAATCAATCGATCAACCATCAGGATGCATATTTCTTTGTACCTCTTCTATCAGTATCTACGGTCCATTTTATACATTCACAAAAAGCAGGGAGGATGGTGACCTTTAAAAGGTTTGTTAAAGTCCCTGGTTTCTCTCATTTTACATCAAATGGATCTGTAGACAGGTATGGTCTGAATAGTGCTCCCGTTGCCAGCATCAGATGGAGACAGACTTAGAGGTCATTCAATTGATGAAACTTTCATTATGGGCCGGCACGAGCCGGCCCATTCTATGAAATAAGAATTTGAGAAGTGTATGAGTTTCTGCGGGATGAGTGTGTATTTTTTTTTAAGTTGGATTACTGATTATCATGATACGTTTTCATTTTGTATGTAAAGTAATTCGGTGGTGTTTTTTAAACATTTGGTTTTTTTTTTTTGTTTTTTTTTTTGTGTAACACACAGGTCACGTGCGCTTATCTGCTGACCTATTTATTGAGGTGGCGTCATTTTTTATTTTTTTTTTTTTTTGAAAAATGCATAATTCCAAGGGTGCTAAAGAATGTTTTGATTATTGCATTATACTATTTTGTTAAATATTGTCACAGGTTGTGCCAATAAAATTTTCAATCTTGAATAAATCTGATTTACTTCATAGCGAAAGGTTATGATATTTGGATAACCCAAATTAAATGTCACAGTTTTAATATGGAAAGTGTGAAATTAAATTAATGCAGTATTCATGCAACAGTCATTGGTTGAATTATTTTGCACATTAGAAAATGTTTGCTTAATATATTCAAGTGATAAAAGCTCAATATTTTCCAATAATGAACATTGTAAATATTCATCAAACTTATAACATCCAAGGAGCAGAATAACCCATATCTATTATTTTGAGGTCATTCAGATGAGGCTTGTAAGCCATGGTCCTGTGTCACGATAGGCGTTAGCACGATAAAGAACCCTCACTGCTCAATTCGCCCGAAGGTGACGTCTCTATAAGAGTGAAAAATTCGAGAATGAGACGTAAAGCAGCATATAAACACATTATTCTGAGGTCACAATGGTTTAAGGTTAAGGTTCAGACTGCTCTTTAAAAAAGTCCACTGGAGAACCTTTGCCTACTGGACATACACGTAGTTCACAGATCTTTAAGGAGTTACAGATTACTGTTCATTTTGTATGTTAATGGGTCGAATTTGGACACTTGTCCAATCAATATGTTTACGAGACAGTTTTAGTTTATGGAAACAATGATACTCTCTTGGAAATTTGTTCGGCCCATAACTTTGGTGCGTGCACCAATGTTTCTTGTTTCAAAATTATTTACTGAATAAGCACCAAGGTCACGAAGGCAGGTATGCGCATGTCGTGGACAACGACGGTGGTTAGTATACAAAAACTGTCGCATCCCCGCAGTCTAGGAAAGTACACCGCTAGCCACGATTAAAACATCATATCAAATTAATTCAGCACAAAAAAATCAGCCATATCTACAAAATCAATCGTCATGCATACACACACACATATTGTTGTAATATTCACTGTAACCCATACTAATAAAACATCAAATTCTTATACCCCTCCTGACAGGACTAGTGAACGGGATGAGTCCTAGATAAGATTACTTAGTAGAATACCCTGTCTTAGAAAATAAACTCACTATTATGATGGTGGACTTGATAGTAGCAATATTATCGCTACAGTTTCATAACTGATATTGATACATTGGACTTCTTCTGGAACACGAAAATATTTACATGCGGTTCTTTGACCCATCCATAATACTATTTTGCAATCCACTGATAGTTGTTACTCCGTATGCACTTATGTATAATGTATTTACTTAATACATGTCTGAATACTCCAGCATTGTGGTATCTCATTGGATTTCTTGGTACCACGACCAATGGCGCCTTACCTCCAGGGTGCACACCCCTGGAGGAACATCCGTTAGACTCTGCTGACCCAGGAAGTATTTTTGGAAGAACTATGGAGGTAGGCAGTAAAGCTGCTCCACATAGAACAGGAAATCTTCGACAACGAGGACCAATACCAACACATCATTTTGCTGCCAACGAAATCAAAAGTGCTGAACCCATCCCAATGAGGCTATTTCCGTATGAAGGCAGGTATCTCGTGCGCATGACATAATATCTCGTTCAATTCAAGCCGATGAGTCACGTTGCATGGTTGGTACATGTTTAACCTTGAACTTTGACCGTAAGATGAAACTGTAAATATGTTTGATAACACCACATTGTTTAAATAACGGTGAATATAAAGACAATGAAAGTGCATGAATTTTCTATAATGAACCTCCATTGTTGTTTCTAACTACACAATATATAGGCCTAAACAAACTCGACACGAAGTAAATGGTCCACTTATTGACGTATTTAAGGTCGTATGCATGTGTATACCTATTCCAGCAATCATGACATCCTCCGGTATCGTATACGACGCCTACACGATGGACAGGTGGACGGATCCAGAACGTACGGATCTCATGATGCAACAATCCGCATGGCAGTCCGGCAAGCCATGGAACAAATTGACGGATATGGGAACCAACATGCGACAAGTTGTTAGCGGACCAGACGGGAATCCTGGAGGGGTGTTTTCGGGTAATTACATGTTCATGTAGCACCATTAATTGTTTAAGACGCTGATGTGACTGCATGCACATTATATAAAGTGAAAATACATTTGTAAAAGTTTTTAAATTTCATGATTGAAAACACCAGCTTTTTTTCCAAACCAGGAAAGTCTGGTGTCAGAGTAGGAATTTCCGGAAGCTCAGATCCAGTCATGACGGATTTCGGAGACTTGTATGCCAACTTCGACTACCATGGGAATGGAGGAAAAATGGAGGTACATGTAATCATTAACTATAGAGCTGCTCCTTCCGGATACTAACTAAATACATACATACTTTATTCCTGAAAATGTTTCATACTACAGGTACCTTTGGTGCGTGGTTCGGCTCTGTTGACCCATCTTTTCACTAACGCTAATCCTGTCGTTACGCCATTTTGTTTGGCCGACTTTGCTGGACATCACGTTAATTTCAAATGTCCAATGGAACGAACAAGTATGTTTACTTCGCGGTATTTTTTAAAAATTCAGACGATAGAAGAATTAAGACACTCTCTTCCTAACAGTATGTATATTTCGGTATATTTTGTAGTATTGGACGCTGGGAGTGGACATGCTACCGCCACCTGTTCCGGTGGAGTCCTGCGTCTTAAATTACGTAATACAAAACGAATCAAAGATATCACAAAGATACAATATGCTGCCCGATCCAAGACCCGGTGGACCGCTGGAGACCACCCAATGAACGGCTGTGATATGAACCGGTGCCGACTTTCTGATGGAGGAACGACCGTGGAAGTGGATGTTCCGAATTCCCATGGTTATACATTAACTCATATTTTCAGTAGAACAGACAAAGAATTGAATTGGTCGTATGTCTCAGTCACTACATGATAATAGAAATGAGTTAACTTAGTTAAGTAGTAAATAAGGATCTGGTTCATAGTATGTTTGTTCTGATGTGTCGAATGAAAATTCTTACCTTATAGATTATATCATTACACAACTCCTGAATCAACAGAAATCTCACTTTGAATAACATAATATATAGGTGAATAGGTGACTTTCGATATACATCGACTATAAACGGTCGCGATTGTTCATTGGTAGAGCGTTTGCTTCGTTACCGTGAGGTCGTGAGTACGAACTCCGCTCGTATTTAGAATTGAGAATCACGGGCCTTTCTTATATGACCTTTAAAACGGAGATTCCGTGTTGTGGCAGGCGTTGTCATATTAAAGACACCCCATCCCCACTGCTACGGCCCTGAGCGCTATGCATAGATTTAAATTTGTGATACTTCACCTAAGTCTCAAAATGAATGGAAAATTCTCGATGGGACGTACAGCAAACAAGTTAACAACCAAACCACGTGATTACACAGAATCAAACAATTGGTGTCAATAATTATATCTCCTTGTGCAGGTGTGATGGCATTTGCCTTTAACTACGTTGGACATTACGTCACGCCTTGGGATTGGATAAATCACCCAGAAGAAGTTACATGTCACAGTCGACGTAGTGAAAAACGAGGCGTGGGTGAAATAGCGTTACATGCATCGTGTGACTCCAGTAGAAATCTTCAGATTGACATTGATATTGGTCACAATAGTATCCAAGGTACAAGCAAGGTAAACAATTTTATTTCCTATATAACTTGTAAAACGAGTTTGGATTGGTTAACAAACCGAATGTAAATTTTCGTATAGCTTGCTAAATGACACCGGAAGTAAACAATGTGATGTCACAATGCACTGTTTCTCCACATGTTCGATAGGAACTGTTAACTACTGTGTACAACACGTAGAACACCTTACATAATGCCCCATTTCAGTAATTCAATAACATCATTTACATGTATTTTGTTACAAAGGAAATAAATTCGTTCACCAGGTTTTCGGCCTCGGGGTGCATGGAATGCAACCCGGGGCAAATCCCCGATGGATCTGGATAACTACATGTAATATTGCTGATTCAGCAATAAAGAACTTGTTCTGCGTATGATCAATTTTTTAATCGAGACAAGCTACTGACAATCAAGTTGATGTTACAGGGGTTTCAACGTCTCGTTTAAAGTCAGCATTTTTCAAATTCTATGGTCGTGATAACAACCTAGTTAGCCAATATAACCTGTCATTGGGTCAAATACTGTTTGACGTGTTTCATGCCAATTGTTAGGCCGTTTTTAGCACACTGATCCTGACTACAGATTACTCCGTTTATTTGATCAAGACGTAGGGCTCACGGTGGGTGTGACCGGTCGACAGGGGATGCTTACTCTTCCTAGGTACCTGATCCCACCTTTGGTGTATCCAGGGGTCCGTGTTTGCCAAACTCTCTATTCTGTATCCCTGATAGGATTTATGAAATTGATCACTGTTAGTTATCTTCACCTTTTCATCCATAGAACACTTTAATTCGAAACAAACATGTCATTCCGCGTCACACACGGAAACATGCAATAGTCAGGGCTGTGTATCGTCTATAATTAAATAATAATAAAAAAGCATGAAGACTTCGATTTTTGCGAGATTGGCTTGTAAATATAAGATATTTATTACTCCCACATATGTTATAAGCAGTCTACGGTTTCGAACTAATTATGCAGCCTACTGCATTTTCTTTTTTTATTTGCAACATATTTAGATTCAAGCATCTGTAAGTCAACAGGGATGGAACATTGACAGAAACACTAATGATAAACTGAAATTGTTAACATTATAACAGATTCAGTACGCCGTTGAGCCTGAGAACACCTGGGGAAATCCCCCTGCCATGCATAACTGTAATCCCAGCGTGTGTACCCACAGTGGAAACACCATCACTCTCAGACTAAAGGCTCCGGCTCAGAGTATCAAGTAAGGGGTCTATTTTTATGTTAAATCTTATAATAAGGATGTAAAGTGTGAGCTGAATCTTGTGATAAGAACGGAAACGTTCACTTAGATGGAAGTACAAGTTACATGCATACAGGAAATGCATGACAAAATGCAAACATTCTACCAAGGATACTCAAGTAGGGCACTGTATATAGTAAGACTGTGGCAAGCCCTTTTACTATTTATTCGAAAAATAAGATATCTCTTTAAACCAAAGAGATATCTCTTATCCTAAAGAGATATCTCTTTAAAATGAGATTTATCTCTTACGTTTAAGAAATATCTCTTTCACTTTTAGAGATATTTCTTTCACATAGACAGATATCTCTTTCACTTTGAGAGATATCTCTTTCACTTTGAGAGATATTTCTTTCACTTAGAGAGATATCTCATACTTTAAGAGATATCTCTTTCAATTAGATAGACATCTCTTTCATTTTGAGAGATATCTCTTTTACGCTGAGAGATATCTCTTTTACTTGAAGAGATACCTCCTTTACTTAAAGAGGCATCTATCTAAGAATTTCAAGATCTCTCTCTCTCAAAGTATAAGAGATACATGTATATCTTTATTCGTTGAAAAAGCGATATCTCACAAAGAGAAAGAGATATCTCTTTTCAATGTTATTTATTAGTTTGAATTCTTAAGGAATTTTCCTTAAACCGGAAGCCCGCCAAAGCAAATCTTACCATAATGGCTGCAATCCCGGGCGAGGATTTTGCGTTTACCGCATGTGAATTGTATACAGGTAACCAAAACAAAAAAAAAAGACAATAAATTGATGAAATATGTGAGCTAGACTGGATATACATTTACAGCCTCTCGGTAACTTGATAATGTTACCCCAGTCATCTCTTCAATGTTTCCGCCATTTTTACATTAGAAGTATTTTGATTTGTTTAAAAATAGGGTTACATCATATTAATGGCGATGCTACAGGGAGGTCATTGTGATCACCGGGGGATCTGTCTAATTTAAAGAGATATCTATTCAAATTTTTAAAAGATGTATCTCTTTTTGAAAATTTAAAGAGACATATCTCTAACTTAGAGATATATCTTTTTACATTGATAGAGAGATATCTCTTTACGCTAGAGAGATATGTCTTTCTTTTGAGATATACCTCTCTAGCTTTAAGAGCTATCTCTTTTGGTTAAAGAGATATCTCCCTAGCGTAAAAAGATAACTCTCTAACTTACAGAGATATCTATACAACCAATAGAGATATCTCTCTAGTGTAGAGAGATATCTCTCTTATTTAAAGAAATATCTTATTTTACGAATAAATAGTAAAAGGGTTTGCCATATAAGACATGTACTCATTATTAAAATCAAGTGCATGCCAAACTCTAATCTGAAATACGACACAAAATGTTTAGTTTCTACTCCAATGAAACTTACATGGAATCGCTTTAACACAATAAAATGCTAATTTATATCTATTTTGATACAGCTCCTGAAACATTGATATGAAAGGCGAAGATAACGAACAGTGATGAATCTCATAACTCCTATAAGCAATACAAAATAGATAGTTGGGCAAACACGGACCCCTGGACACACCAGGGTGGGATCAGGTGCCTAGGAGGAGTATATATATATATATATATATATATATATATATATATATATATATACACCGGTAACTCTTTACTCTTAAATTGAAAGTAGATATCAACGGCAAACTAATAACTCAACTTTATGGCAAACAGGATGATTTCAGCTTTTCCATCGTCAACTCCCCATATTTGTGTAGCAATATTCCACTATCACCTGCATATGGTGTTTATATCTCTCAACTGATTCGATTTGCAAGAGCTTGTTCTGCGTATGGTCAGTATTTAGATCGAGGCAGGCTATTGACAAACAAGTTGATGGTGCAGGGGTTTCAACAGTCTCGTTAAAAGTCAGCATTTCGCAAATTCTCTGGTCGTTGTAACGATCTAGTTTGTTAATACAACCTACCATTGGGTCAAATGCTGTCTGATGTGTTTCATTTCGATTGGTAATCCGTTCTTGTCACACTGATTTTGACTACAGATTACTCCGTTTACCTGATCAAGATGTAGGGCTCTCGGCGGGTGTGACCGATCGACAGGGGATGCTTACTCCTCCTAGGCACCTGATCCCACCTCTGGTATATCCAGGGGGTCTGTGTTTGCCCAACTGTCTATTTTGTATTGCTTATAGGAGTTATGAGATTGATGACTGTTCGTTATCTTCGCCTTTCATATATAGATAAGGAGAATTTTTCACTCATGGGAGACGTCATTACATGTACCGTTGAAGGGCTAAAAATTTTGGAGACCTATGTTTAGCGCTTATGGCCTATGAGCAGGGAGATATCTTTATCGTGCCACACCTGCTGACACAGGGCCTCGGTTTTTGCGATCTCATTCGAAGGACCGCCACATTTAGTCGCCTTACGTCAAGCAAGGGGTACTTAGGACCTCTTCTAACCCGGATAACCAGATTAATACATGCTTTAACGATACATACATGTATAAAGAATCCTTAGTTTTTTATTCGTAGGGCCTCAAGCTTATTTAGTCAAAATAATTTTTAAAACACCCCCTCTACAGATAAATAAATGTTCTTATAAACAAGGCAGTTGTGTGACCGGGTGTGTGTGTTATATTGCACTAATAGAAACCATTAAAATGATCCAGTAGCAAGTATGTAATACTGTCCAAGAGCAGACAATTCTAAGCTTTAAAAAGTACATATAAAGGATTTATGTGAATAATTTCAGTCTCCGCGCTTCCCTGTGTGTGTGTGTGTCTGTGTCCGTGCGTATGCGCGCACGCGTGTTTGTGCGTGCGTGCGTGCGTGTTTACAAGAATAAACATCTTACTTTTAATAATTTTTAAATCTAGTTAATCTTTCGACCAAGTATAAGCATCTCTTCATCAGTTTGTAATGAGAAAAAAATAATACACTCATCGGAACTCTTCAATGTGCAGAGCATAAAGAATCCTTGAATCACCCTCGTGACGCTGTGGGTAGATCCAATCACACTACGGTACATGAAGGTCACAGAGATATATATACAACAGAGAGTGCCTATGTCCTCTATCGTATAGTGTTCTTCTAATGTCGGTATGTAATTGTATCGAATGCTTTTTTTGGTAGACTGGCAATAAATGTAATCGGTTATATAACACTTCCGCACCAGCACTGGATAGATAGACCGTACAGAATGGTCTGTGGCGGACCGGATATAGGATCCACAGCTTCAGGTATACGTATACGCATTTGCTTTCATTGTGGGCTTCAGGTAAAATGATGTCCTTGTTAATCATCATAGATATATATGGCTTTGCATCCAGGTGGAGGTCACGTGACTCCAGCTCCTACCCTACAATCCCTCACCACACCACCTCCGTATCATACACAAACAATCCGAACAACTGCTTCCTCCAAACCTCTAACACGGGGGTCAAAATTCATCATGGAACTTAATGAACCTGGTGACGAATTACCAAATCAGACAAGAAAATTCCTGTTGTATTTCCAAAGTCCAGTTACCCCTAACATCAACAGCGCTGACAATACAATAACTTTCACTCCTACCAGCGGCGGCACGTACTCCGGGTTCATGCAACTGGCATATCTAGGTGCAGGTCCGAGGGGAGATCGCTCCAATGATACAGTTCTCGACAAATACCTCGGCGTCTATTCCTACAAGCCTAAGGCGTCATATTGTGTTCAGAACGATCGTCGAGCCTACGCGAGTTTTGACTGGAATCCTAACAACCAATACGCTTATCAGACCACAGGAACACTCCTTATGATTACAATGCCACACCATGTAAGTTTCAGAACATACCTGACTGTTTTAGCACAATTATACATCATATATCAAAAAAGTTCCAAGAATATCATCAGTACGAACAAAAAAATACAGGGCTACTTAACTCAGAATTAAGACTTGTTTAATCACAGATGCTGTCTCCATATTACAGGCCTTCATCTTAAAAGAGCATTTTGCTGCTAACTTGAGGTCTACGGTATATACGTTTAAGGGTTTTGAGGGAGCTAGTTGGCTACTAGATATGGAGGCCCCGCGTGCCTCTATGGAACCCGATCCTGCTGGTGTTCAGGCCATAAAGACCAACCATCAACATCTACAGGTTATTACATGTAGTTACATTACTCTTGATGGCTCACATCAAGCTTTTCAATAACCATACAGTCCTTTTTTACTCTCCTGAAATAAGCGGTGAACCACCCAAGCAACCTTTTCTGATAAACTTTTGCTGTGGTCGTCAACATTTTTACATTTTTGACTGCTTAACTCTTCATTGGATCCAAACAAAGTGCCAGAAAGTGTCCTTGGGTAGAAGGGCAAGAGGGGAGCCTTCTTTGGGAAGATCATTGAAGAACAGTGAAACAGGGTGGTCACTTGACCAGATTGAAAATTGCATAAAAGCTTCCTCATATAATGAAGAAACCACGACCCGCAGGACTGATATCCAGATCAAGGTTTAAATCACTTCAGTAGCAAAAGACGGTTCTGCTGGTGTAGGAAAATGTTTTAATGAAATATTTACATTTCCAATGTTTTTTTCTTTGATACCTTTACAAATTTGTAATGATAGTTATTTCCTCATGAATGCGCTAGAGTTGTGAACAGTGAGCGTACGAGTCTTGATGACTATTTTAACGGCTGAGGCTATTTCGATAGAAATGAAATTAGAATGTAAATGTAAAAATTTTATTTCTTTTTTGTTTTTGATAAGAACATGAGGGTATGAGCTGTGACGCCTCACACCGGCATACTTCTAAAGCGCTAGCGTGAAGCGTCGCAGTTCATACCCTCATGTATTTTCAAAAATGAAATTTATTTCTTGAATGGTTGTGGCAATACTGTCTATGAATTCATGAGATTTTAGAATTTTGTAGAATCTATGACCATGCCATTCCATATGAATTTTCAGTTTATCGACATGATGCATAGTGAGTTGGCGTGTGTAATTTACTTTTGTAGACTATGGTTGGAACTCGATCCAACTTTTTTTTCTAATTTTTTGTTGCGCCATTTCTATTTATACAGTAATGTGATATGTGTCTGGTAACTTGACTTTCATCGAAATGACATTTATCAGTATTGTCGAAATATCTATATACAGATGTCCAAACGGTAATTATCAAAATGACAAATCAAAGAATGTCCAATTGAAAGTTCAGTGGTCCTTAACTTTTGATCAAGTATAGCTAATCCCATCCAAACACCAGTCAAGTGATTGTTTTCTTGCCTTAAACGTCACATAAAGACCCCCAAAAGAATGATACCGGTACATCATTTTGATTCAATCTAAAATCGTTGCGTTTGCACGAAAAATTGCTTTGGTACATCACAACTAATTGACATCTTTAACCACACTACAGGACGTACTACAGGCGATTGAGAGAGACGCTTCTCAGGCCAATCTGGAGGCGTACTGTTCCTCCTCCGACAGTTACGGTGTTGGGAAGGGAATCGGCATGCACGCACGACTGGCTAGCATTTCACGTGCATTTGGTACTCATCATTATCAGACGTTGGATGGTAAAATTAGACACTGTCTGGAAAAGTGGCTGCGCATAGATGGCAAGTTTTTTTTTTCCAAAGCCTAGAATTTTATAGATGTTTATTGATTTGAACATATTTTAGTATCCAGAGTGTTATAACAAAAGAATCAGGCACGAGTTCTCAAAATTTAGAACGCCTTCTCCCATATCACAATTAATGACACAAAATAATGTTCAAGAAATAAATACGTAGAATTGCTTCTTTTTTCTCTAGACACTCTCCCAGGGAGAAACAGATTCCACTACGACACGGTGTGGGGTGGTCTGTTCCTCCGGGGAGAGGATGGCGAGGCTCATTTCTACACTGACTACGGCTTCCCCTTCTACAACGACCACCATTTCCATCTTGGATACTTCCTGTATGCCCTCGCTTACTATGTACGTCATGACAAGACCTGGGCCCAGCGTATGTAATCTAGAAATTTGAGGTGGCTTTCTATTATGCTTGCATATTTGTAAATGACACTTCCAATGTTTTTACCTTTGATATCTCTACAAATTCAATTTTTGTAATGATAGCCATTTCCTCATGAATGCGGTGTTGAACAATGCACGTTTGAATAGGATGAATATAGCACGTCTATTTTTATGGCGCGCCAAATTAACATAAACTCGAATAATTGAAGATTTCTTTAAATATTTTAAAATATATTTTCAAATGTATTCATTTGATGCGCGCATGAATTCAATTAAAGACATCTTCAAATAATTAATGATGTTTCCAATTCTAAATCATAACGCGCATTAATTGGATTGTTGATAACATTATTTATTCTACTGAATTGATGAGCGTTATAGTTGAATCTCTTCATATGAATTTATGATATCAACAATTGAATTGATGCGCGCTACAATTTAATTGAAGAGGACAATAATTCAATTAATGCACCCTATAATTGAATTACTGTTCACTTTAATTTACTTAATGATATATCATTAATTCAATTGATGCACGCAATAATTTTTTAGAGAGAGCAGCTATATAATTAGAGATATTTTCAATTCAACATATTTAAAATTTAATTGATAATCTCTTGTATCAAATTGTTACTCTCTTTTAAAAAAATTTGATGCGCGCATTAATTCCCTATACAAAAACGTTGTAAATAGTTAAAGGTGTCTTCAATTGAATTAAAGAAACCATCAAGTCATTTATACCGAGCTCCAAATTAAATTTTGCGAGAAATAATCTTGCCTCTAGTTTTTGCTGAGATTTCACAGTTATTTAAATAGAGCATGCTCTATCTGAAAAGTTCATCGACAAATCACTGTCACACTTCAAATTGAGGAGCTCTTCTAAACATTGGATATATTGTCCATAAACTTAGCATTATATATATCTTTATTCCATTCAGGACATAGACTTAGCATAGCTATCTTTATTCCAATCAGGACATAGACTTAGCATATATATCTTTATTCCAATCAGGACATAGGCTTAGCATAGATATCTTTATTCCAATCAGGACATAGGCTTAGCATTATATATATCTTTATTCCATTCAGGACATAGACTTAGCATGATAGATATCTTTAATTCATTTGCTGAATTGATTCTATCAAAAATGAAGATCTCTTATTTAGTGTTATCTTAAAATAATTAGAAAGCGTTACATCTTTGGTATATTTGTACATACATGTACGGTAATAGTCTATTCATATAAATACCCCGTGTGTCACATTGAATGATAATTAATATATATTCGGGTATTCGGTTAAACTATTGAGTATTTTTTCTTCTTTATCCATTAACAGAGCACCGGGCCAGAATATATGCCCTAGCACGAGATGTCGGTAACCCTAGTTACAAAGACAAATTCTTTCCCGTGGTTCGTCACAAGGACATTTACATGGGCATATCGTGGGCATCGGGCTTGGCACCGGGGGAGCGGCAAGAGGAATCGTCGTCTGAGGTCAACAACGCATCTATCAACTCCCATATAAATCAACGGATACAAGATCCGACAACTCATAAATTGACCAGTACCTCTGTCAACTCATAAATCAATCAACACATCCCTCAACTTCATATAAATCAATCAACACATCCGTCAAATCCCTGACAACCGGGCAGTACATCTGCCAACTCCTTATACATGTACATCAACAAATACATCCATTATCTTCATATAATGTAAAACTTATACGGTACCAATTTTGATGCACCAGATGCGCATTTCGACAAATAATGTCTCTTCAGTGATGCTCAACCGAAATCAATCACCCAATTTAAGAAAGCGATTCAAAATTCCCACTCGACGTCATTAAAACAATTGTTGTGAAAAGAATTATTGGAGATTTTATACATTGACGTCATGTGTACGTCTCCTAGGGAACATGCACACATGCTATAAACCTCGATGTCATTGCTTCATTGTCGGATTATTGTTTATGAATTATCCAATCGGTCCCAAGATCGATCTTGTTGGAAAAGAAGAATCTAATCAAAATTAGATCCTTTGATCCGTTAATTAGATTGGGGGAAAACATCGACCTTAGCGCTTGGTTCATAATTTCCATTATCAACCGAATTAAACTAAAACATCTGTGAATTCCTCTTTTGTGGTAAAAAATATGTATTGCACCCTGCATGTACAGAACGAACCACGACTGAATCAAGTGCATAAAGAAGGTTTGAAATACATGCTACAGACATAAGTGCTCAAAAGGAAGTTTGTTGTAAGCATAAATGATAATGAATGCATAATGATGTAGAACTGGCATGGAATTATGATATGATAAAATGTACTCTTTCAGTCCTTGAACTGTTACCACGCTTTGGCGGCCCTTGGAGACGCGCTGGACGATCCCATTCTGCGCGGAACAGGGCAAGTGATGCTGGCTTTAGAGATCGCCTCCGTCCGCGAGTACTATCACGTGCGTGACCACAATTTCAACCAGTTCCCGCCAATTCTACAGAAGTTTGGCGTTGTTGGTCAGATAGCGGAGGACAGCTTCTACGTGTACACTCTGGACTGGGGATGTGACCCTAACGTGTTTCCCATGAGACATGGCTGTCTGGTCGGTATTCAAATCATCCCTATCACCGCAGTATCCAAGTATTGGATGGACCAGGTATACGGAAATGTTGATATATTCTATTTAGGATTACCTTTAACACCAGGCATAGTCAGTGGCGTAGCTTCCATTGAGGCAACCGAGGCAGCTGCCTCGGTAAAAAAAACAACAACACCTTTTACGTTGTTAAAATGTCGATAGCTCGGTAATATTCGAACCCAAGCTACGCCTATGATAGTATCAAAAGAACTTGATTTGTATACAGTTTAGTTTGATAACGTCTTAACATGCACTAATTAACTCCATCAATAAAGCAGAACCAGTGGATAAGTGCATAATTATAATGAATGTTAATATAATGTAGGACTGGGCTAAACACATTCTGAAGACTTGTGATTGGGCAATCAATCCGTCACATGCGACTGATTATCACCTAGCCAACCCTAGCGACCTTCGCGACCTTGGAACCGTGAGTACATTTCAACCTCTAACTGGAGCTTTAGCCTGATATAGAATTACATGTATAGATCGATACTGTTTTGATATTGTAGGGTTGGAAGGCCTTCTGTTACGCTGGTCTTGCACCACTTGATGAATCTCACAAAACCGCCGCGGCCAACTTCCTTAAAGACAAATACCCACGTGACCTGGTATCTGGAACTGGTGCAGCTAGCACTCTGCTTTTTATATACGAAAGGACATGATGGTTTCCACCCTTTAAAGATACAACCTTGTATAAAGAAAAATTAGCATACAATACATATATGAATTTTACTAGCATATGTCGGAATAGAACATTTTAAGACTTACAAAACTCTTAACTGTTTGTTTTTTTTGTTTGTTTTTAATTTGGTTGCGCAATTCTATTAATATACTCTTGAGATGTAATTTTATCAGAATCTGTTATTTATGAAAATTGTAGAGATATTTGTAATTGGAATGAATTATTTTAGTCAGATGTACCATATACCCTTAAACTAGAACGTGTAAAATATTCACAATCTATTTATAATAAAATAATTTTGACATAGACGGTTGTTTGTTTGTTGAAGCAGTCATGCCGAGGCTTTGTTTTAGATTTAAACGTTTTGGGTATTTTCTGGATGGCTCCAAGGTGAAGAAATGTTGTTTTGAAATAATTATACATGTATGCATAATTTTTTTATAATTATAGAATTGAATTATCAGTAATCGACTTTATTATGATTTATTATATTAGCCCAACTATTTTTGCCCAACTCTCTATTTTGTATTGTTTATAGGAGTTATGAGATTGATCACTGTTCGTTATCTTCACCTTGCATTAGCAAAACACGAAGTGCAAGCGAGATATGAATCAATTTTCTCATCAGTTAATGTGTATGAAGGTATATCGCAGAATTATGAACGCGGTATTCCTTTGATCTTTGCAATAACCGTAGTAGAATTGTTATCTACCTCTATACAGTTGTAGCAGAGGTAATCTTATCCATTGTTTTATTTCTTACGGATTGCCTGAAACTAACAGAGCGAGAGAGAGAGAGAGAGAGAGAGAGAGAGAGAGAGAGAGCAGGTAACAGGACACGTTAAGCATCTAGATTTTGACGAAAAGAAATAAAAAGTAAATCGAATGAATTCAATATAAGTAAGAAGGAGTATACAGCTGGAATATCGCACTCCTACCTCTCTCTACAGTAGCTGAGTGTCCCTAGTGATGAAGACATCATATACCGGGGGTATAATGATATCCAATCTCACTCATATTGTCAATGTAGTTCATTCATGTCAACATTTCCATACCTTATCATATGCAACAGAAAATTAGGAGGTAGGATTTTTTACCCTGTGAAACTACGAAATTCAAGTCCAAAATTTTGATGCCATGTTACTGTGTCTGGTCATGATAATGCACATCATAACATCTCCTGGGTATTATTCTCACTTTCAAAATTAAAGTGTTGAAAAAATGAAACCCGGGAAGTCATTGGATACACATATAGAAGAACATACAGATATTGACGATTTTAGCCAATCGCGAGAGGCTACTCGCATCACATGATTTTTAAGAATCTCTAGCAAACAGATTTTTGCGATTTTTAAAAATTGAAATGATCAGATCCATTCTTAGTAAAACCACATAGAACAACGTTAATGGGGCACTAAAGAACGATGTTCAACATGAAGGTCAAGAATACCGAGGCCAATCATCAAGACATCATCATGGGAACACTAACCAAGTCCTGTGAGAGTGACCCGATATACCGTGTGTTGATAACCTGCCTCCTATAGTCCTGTGAGAGTGACCCAGTATACCGTATGTTTATAACCAAGTCCTGTGAGAGTGACCCAGTATACCGTCTGTTAATAACAGAGTCCTGTGAGAGTGACCCAATATACCGTGTGTTTATAACCAAGTCCTGTGAGAGTGACCCGATATATCGTGTGTTGATAACCTGCCTCCTATAGTCCTTTGAGAGTGACACATTATACCGTGTGTTGATAACAGAGTCCTGTGAGAGTGACCCAGTATACCGTGTGTTTATAACCAAGTCCTGTGAGAGTGACCCGATATACCGTGTGTTGATAACAGAGTCATGTGAGAGTGACCCGATATGCCCTGTGTTGATAACCGACCTCCTATAGTCCTGTGAGAGTGACCCAGTATACCGTGTGTTGATAACCAAGTCCTGTGAGAGTGACCCAGTATACCATGTGTTGATAACCAAGTCCTGTGAGAGTGACCCGATATACCGTGTGTTGATAACCAAGTCCTGTGAGAGTGACCCATTATACCGTGTGTAGATAACCTGCTTTCTATAGTCTTGTGAGAGTGACCCGATATACCGTGTGTTGATAACAGAGTCCTGTGAGAGTGACCCGATATACCCTGTGTTGATAACCGACCTCCTATAGTCCAGTGAGAGTGACCCAGTATACCGTATGTTTATAACCAAGTCCTGTGAGAGTGACCCGATATACCCTGTGTTGATAACCGACCTCCTATAGTCCAGTGAGAATGACCCAGTATACCGTGTGTTTATAACCAAGTCCTGTGAGAGTGACCCAATGTACCATGTGTTGATAACCTGCTTCCTGTAGTAATTGGAATAATTAACAAATCTCTCTCATAATCATATGTCTCGCTCTATTATAAAAACAACAACAACAACAACAGGTTTTGATAACAACAAACTGAAAAATCTATAGACCAGTTTCCAACTCACTTTACTTCAAAAATACTAGACATAGTAGTAGCAGCAAAACTCGAGCATCATTGGGGACAGAGTGATTGACAGGAACCACTACAGTCTGCATACCGAGCATGCCAATCTACAGACACTTTGCTTCATGTCCACCATGGCAATGCATCAATACTCCAGACAAAACTTTTTTGTGTGGCCTTCGCGATGCTAGACCCAGATCATCAGCATACGATTTGATCGACCTCACTATTCTGCTACGACGTCTCAAGTTCTCATTTGGAATATCTGGAGCAGCTCTGTAATGGATCGAGTCTTACCTAACTCGGCGCACCCAAAGGGTTCTCATCAGCAGAAGTGCATGGGGGAGATCTAGGCATTCCTTTTGACGAACATCACAGACTGTGATATCCTTATGTTTCGATTGCTCATTGACGTGAATAATTCTTATACAGAACATTATTTTCTCTCAGAATTTATATGCCCCCGAAATAGCAGGTAGTCCTTTACCAAAATTGTAATTTTGATGATCCTAAGGGTGGGGGTTTTGGTATCAGGGTGGGGCCAAAATGGTCAGCTATTAAATGTGTGAACAGTAGAAAATTTTAACTACTTCTTGATAACTACCTTTCCAATTCTTTTCCGGTATGAAGCATATTTTGGGACAAGGGGGACATAAACTGTAAATTTCAGGACTCCTGTACCCCCCGGGGCCTTTGGGGTGTGGCAAAAACTGTCAAAAATTGACCAATTTTCAAGAAATTTTCTCTACACCTGCTTATCTTTAAGAAAAACTAAATACAAAGTGAGATAGAGCAGGACGGCCTCTGTTAAAATTGTAATTTTCAGGATCTCCAGGGTAGAGGTTCTGACTTTAGGGTGGGGCCAAATTTAGTATATATGTGCAAAACATATAAATGATATCTGCTTTAATGCTATTGATATTAAATTGAAACTAAATGGATATTTAGAAATAGGTAGTCCTTTAGTAAAACTGTAAATTTCATGATCCTAGGGAGTAAGGGTTTCAAGATTTGAAGGACTTCTTTAAGTTTGCTGATACCGTATAAAATCTAAATGAATAATAATAATAAAGAATGGTGAATTTCGCAACCCCAGGGTTTTGACTCTAGGATGGGTCCAAATTAGTCATATAGTTTTATGTTAATACATATAGGCCCTATTATATATTATGTAAATAAAGCCTTTCATCAGTGTATGCACTTTTGAGGGCATTGGAGTTTTAAGAATTTATTATACTGCCTTGGCTAGATGGCTTTTCATACACTGTACTAAAGACAATTTTAATTAGGAATGTGTTGTTAAAAGGCATGTACTGAAAAATATTACGAGCTGTTATATACATTTTATGATTGGTTTTCTTTTCATATATTTTAAATTAGATTCCTTTCATTTTAATTAGGAATGTGTTGTTAAAAGGCATGTGCTGAAAAATATTACGAGCTGTTATATACATTTTATGATTGGTTTTCTTTTCATATATTTTAAATTAGATTCCTTTCATTTGGTTTATTTTCTATTTCAAAAGCAGGTATATGTAAATATGCTAGCCAAATTATGTACAATGAAAGTTATCTATGAAACATGGTACTACGTAAATCGTACAAACGACTTTTTAAATCGTCTAATAGTGCGATTTACAAAATTTTAGGAATCGATTTAACGATTTAGTTAATCGTACAAACAATTGCAAGTTTTAGAAATGGCACGAATACGCCGTCGTATTTAATGCTGGGGTTGGGGGTTGGGTTGAAGAAGTAGAAATTTAAATAAAAGGCCCATGGGCCACATCGCTCACCTGAATCACCTTGGCCCATAGCTGAGGACTTTCCATATATATTTGCATGTAAATCCTTAATCCCTATTGTGGCCCCAACCTACCCCTGGAGGCCATGGTTTTTACAAACTTGAATCTGCACTATGTCAGAAAGCTTTCATGTAAATGTCAACTTCTTTGGCCCAATGGTTCCTGAGAAGAAGATTTTTAAAGATTTTTCCTATATATTCGCATGTAAAACTTTCATCCTCTATTTGTGACCCCAACCTAACTCCGGGACCATACTTTGAACAAACTTGAATCTGCACTATGTCAGGAAGCTTTCATGTAAATCTCAGCTCTTCTAGCTCATTGGTTTTTGAGAAGACGATTTTAAAAGATTTTTCCTATATATCTATATGTAAAACTTTGATCCCCTTTTGTGGCCCCATCCAACCTCTGGCTGCCATGATTTTAACAAACTTGAATCTGCACTATGTCAGGAATATTTCATGTAAATCTCAGCTTTTCTGGCCCATTGGTTCTTGAGAAGATTTTTAAATGACCCCCCCCCCACTATTTTTTGTGATTATTTTCCCTTTGAAAGGAACATGGCCCTTCATTTGAACAAACTTGAAAGCCCTTCACCCAAGGATGCCTTTGGCCAAGTTTCGTTGAAATTGGCCCAGTGGTTCTGGAGAAGACATCGAAAGTGTAAAAACGTAAAAAAAAAAAAAAAAAAAGTTTACACTTTATTACAGACGGACAGACAGACGACGGACAATAGGCAATCAGAAAAGCCCACGTGAGCTTTCAGCTCAATTGAGCTAAAAACCCAACAACAATTGTAGAAAAAAAAAAATTCATATTCATGCGATCGACCTGACCTCGGTTTCGCACTGTATTCGGAATCATTCTCGATTTTGAAATTATAATCCAATCTCTACCCAGAGTTAACGTTCCTTACACTCACCGACTCTACTTTCGCTTTCTCTCATTCTCAGAGCTTTAGGCCTATTGATGAATGAAAATTTGCCATAATTCTATTTATTGAGGATCTCGTTGTCTCTGCTGATTACCCTAATCAAGACAATAATGGCTGGGGACCAATGGAAAGATGCTATCAGGAGGAATTACTCGTTCTTTAAAAATAACATCGCAGATCCCCTCGACGTTGTGGAATATTTGTACGGAGAAACAGATCCTCCTATACTCAATGAAAATCTTAAGGATCAAATAAAGGTAGACATACGTCATAGTATAGCAACTATAGTTAGGGAATCTGTGCTCCTTGACAGTCCCAATCTCAACATACCACTTAATATTATATAATGAGGAAAAGCAAATTTAAAGGGGTAGGGGTGGGGGGGGGGGGGGGGGTGATAAAGTGATAGCTTGCCTGTAAAATAATTATTGATATGTGAATGAAGTACTCTGTCTCATTTAACAGAATATGAAACTTTTTTGTGGTTTAAAAGGTAGAAGGCACCACATCAAAGAAAGTTGGGAAAATGCTGGACATTTTGATGCGGCGTGGTCCAAGAGTGCCCCAGTTTTTGTACCAGGCATTTGTGGAAACAGAGAATCCTGATTGTGCTGAAAAATTAGCCCCATACCTGTTACTGCAGGAGAAAGAGGCCCTGAAAAAGGACCCTTCAGGCAAGTTTGATAAATTAAAGGGAAAAAAAATTATGCCTAAACAGTATGATTATTAATTAAGTTGATTGTTCTGGTAATGTCGATGCAGCAATCAGCATTGCAATCATTGGTTTTTCTTTATCAGTACTAAAAGTTTTTGTATTACCATGGTAATAAATGTATTATTATATAGAAATCTAGCCTCTCTTCTTTACAAATTCTTAGATTTGCTCAAATCTTTGTGTCAGGAACATCATTTTAAAACTCAGCTCTCCGCTAAAATAACCGTATATAAGCAGAATTTTTAGCGAGGATTTAAATTTGGCATTATATAATCAAAAGTGGTGAGATCGCTAAAATTGAATAGGCCTAATGCCGACAATTTATTCCATATTGGAGGAAGTAGTTATCTTTCTTGGAATTATAAAGTCAGTAAAATTATCTCTCACTAAATATATATCCTTTTTTATGGAAAATTGCTAAATTTGTGTCTCGCTAAAAATCCCACTTACAAATAAGGTATACATTTGGTAAATGAATGTGAGGCATTGTTTAGTATTTGAATTTCATTATCTAAGTGACTAATTTGGAGAATTTTTGCAATATATACAGAGTGGCCTCCACCTAAGAAGGAGCATAGAGCAATGGAAAAAGAACCTGTAACCTATCTACGACCTAATGACCCCTGTTGTTGCCTACAGTATAACAACACAGATGAGGTTTTTATATTAAGAATATACTCGAACATTCATCAGCTTTTTCAGTACCCATGGTATCCTCTGAGAAGATTGTAAACGTATCTTCCTTTCCAAAAACAATTGTTCAGAGAAGAGTGTTTTGTTTGTTTATATTTGTTGTAACTAGACCATGATTAGAATATTGTTTTCCCCCCTTTTTGATACATCATTTTGCCATATGGCTCAGTAGTTTGGAAATGGCTCAGTATAGTCAGAAAATATTTTTATTTCCTGAGTGAAAAGTTAGCAAGTTTATCATGTTTATGGTTCACATGGATTTGAACTAAGACATTGCATTGCACCATTGTTTTGTGAAACCATGAACCTCATAAACAGATAATAAGTATATATATTATGATATTTACAATAGAGCTCATTTTTCATGTTCTGCCCAACACATATTATATCATGTCTGTACACATGAACAGGTATAAACCATATATCTTGTCTGTACACATGAACAGGTATAAACCATATAACATATTGTTTCTGTATACACGAACTTGTGTTAACACAGGATATAACATGTAAATACACATGGACATATATATTATATGTAACTACTACACATGTATGTACGTAACATGTAAATACACATGAAAAGACATGATATAACATGGAAATACACATGAAAAAACATGATATAACATGTAGATACACATGAAAAGACATGATATAACATGGAAATACACATGAACATAATTAGATATACCATATAACTACACAGGAACATCCTGATCATACATGAGAGTGATGTATATAAATTGTTGATTTAAATTTTGTAATGTTAAACATGATGACATGAAAAGAGTTTTTCTAATTATAGTGGTCATGTGATCATTACTGAATCCAGGAACATTCTTTTTTAAGGTGTATAGCTTGAGGAAAGAATGTCGAGGTGTGGTGTTCATCATCAATAACATGCAATTTAATGGCAAGATGTCTATTAGACATGGAACAATGTCCGATAGAAACAATTTAAAAGAATTATTCCAAGCTTTGCACTTTGAAGTCATTGTAGAAAACGATTTGACTAAACAGGTGAGTTGTCAATGCTTTAGTAAACTCAGTGGATCATTATCAAAGCTTCTTTGTTTAACTTGTAAAGCTCTCATTTTCATGCCTTTTTTTTATTAAAAAAAGGAGTTTAATAATGCAAATTAAATCCATTTTAAATTTGCATTAGATTTGTATTGCATTGTCATGGAGAATATTTAATGTGGTTAAAATAAGCATAGCAAATTGATTTGCATTCAACATGTTAACTGTAGTGTAAAATACTAAGTATATCAAATCCTTTTGAATGTGTATTAATAAAAAAAATGACAACTACTAAATACAGAGACTTATTGTATGGCTGACTAATGTTAGGTCAAAAATAGGGGGGAAATCTCAAACAAATAAAATTGTAGTAAATTTTCTCCAGTTACCTGAGCTATAGATCTCCTTGAAATTTTGTCCTTTAAAGAAGAAGGCAACCCCAAAAAATTTACATTACAAAAGATAGGATTAATTATATCATAAAAATTTGTCATACTATTCTGTTGATATACGGCCTAGATAAGCTTCAGTACTAATTTGAGAACGTTAAAAATTGAAATTCCTGCCATCTATAGAGGCTGCCATGATGTGGAACTCTTTGGTATTCAAGACCATAAAAATCAATGATTTTGACGTTACACCATCTGTTCCAGTTTTGATCATCAAAGATATGCATGTGGTAGAATTTACAAATAAATAGGTTGATGCTTCCTGTCAAGCTGTTAATTGCACCAATGCAAAGGGGAGGTGTGAAAAAAGTTTTCTCTCTTGAAATTCCAGGGCTCGAAATTAACATATGCCCGTCAGTCTGTGACTGGTTAAAAGTCTGGTGGACTGACATACATTTGTTTTAGTCAGTCCGATGGGACTGGTTAATTTTGTAAAGCAACATTTTGGAAAATATACTTATAAAATTTTATGCGCACATTTGGCATTCTTCGATCTGTAAATATTAAACGAATCTGGTTTGTAAATATAAATCCCTTAAGTGTTACAATATTGTCTGAGGCATATTGAGTTAAATTTCATTTTAATAACAATAACGGACTATGTTTAATTATTTCTGGAAAACTGTTGGACTGGTAAATTTTTCTGCGGACTGGTTGAAATTATACCCCATCAGTCCGTCTGGACTGGTGACATAAAAAGTTAGCTTCAAGCCCTGAATTCCTGACCCAACCAAGTCATTTGAAAAGAAAGGATTACGTAAACTGTGGATCCATCATTTGTGCAAATGCGTAATGACAAGTTGAGGTTCGAGACATTTGTATGAAAAAACATGTACCGTCTGCCTGGTCTGTGACTCGACTGATCGTCTTCTTTTCTTAATTTCTACTTGCAAAAAAATAGGCTAAAATCTATACGGCTCCAAATTGTGAATTGGCATGTTTACAGTGCTGCTGATGACATAAACCGGAACTGATGGTGTGACGTCATAAATTAAACTTCAAGGGCCTCTCTCTTAGCGGCGGGTAATTTAAGATATATGATAGATTGATATTGATTTAATTGTTAAGTATGGATTTTTGTGGTTAAAGACTGTCATTTATGATATCAGTTAGTATTACTTTATTCATAAAAGCAACAATGTGGTAAGGGTTGCCTTTCCCTTTAATCACAAAAATCAATTCAAGAACAGATATGGCCGTGTTGCTTTTAGATATGTTTTAGAGGACTATAAGAGGAGTTGGTTACACAAAGTAGGTACCATGCTTAAAAAATGACGAAGTTCAACTACCTGTATGTAAATTTTTAGAAGAATGTCTGATCACTTCCAAAAAGACACACGCACATCGTAGATGCTTCCATAACAGCTGTACAATATCTAAAGGATGTCAAATAAGTGTTGTAAGAGGAGTTGATTAGAAAAATAAGTACCATCTATTCAAGAAATGCTTAAAAATTGACTAAGTTCAACTACATGTAAATTTTTTAGGTCACCTGAGTAAACTCAGGTGACCTATTGCAAATTTTTGTCGTGGGATAACAGTTGAACATTTTTGACTTCTTCTTGATAATTACCATTCCAATTCTTTCAAATTTAGTATGAAGCATCTTTGGAACAAGGGGGACATAAATTGTAAATCTCAGGACTCCTGCACCACTGGGGCCCTAGGGGTGAGGCAAAAACTGCCCAAAATTGACCAATTTTCAAAAGTCTTCTTCTCTACAACTGCACATGTGTAAGAAAAACTAAATGCATAACGATGTAGAGCAGGAAGGTCTCTACCAAAATTGTAAATTTCATTATCCCAGGGGTAAGGGTTCTGACCCCAAGGTGGGACCAAACTTAGTACATGTATATGGTGTTTATGTGTAAAACATTCAAATAACATCTTCTTTAGTGCTATTGATACTAAAATGATATAAGTTTTCCATCCAATTTTTCATTTGATACATACATGTACATCAAACAAAGAATTATAAGTTTTATTTTTTATCATTTAATTATGTTTGTAAGATAAAAAAACAAATAGTTTTTCCCATCAAAAAGCTTGAATTAACGTTTTTGAAATGGCACGTAGGAATACATAAATTATACGCCAAATTAAAGGTGCAGTGGTTAAAAGCTGAATTAAATATAAAGGAAGATAACAAGAGGTGACTGGATTTATGCTGCATTGTGTTGGAGGAGACGTTGAACACTGGTTGTGTCATTGGAATGGTGGAATGCAACTCGGCTCCATTTCAATATCGAATAAAAAGTTGAACACCTCTTCATCTAAAACGCACTCGTTGGCTGAGCCCCATATACGCAGTTCAATTTCATTAACATTTACCAGATCAGAACTCGCCACTTGCTCCATCATGTTATCGATCTCTTAAAGCAGATGATTCATATCGGAACTCGTGTAATCTGTCTACTTCTACCAGTAAGTGGTCAACGTCATCAAGTTGACTATTCTGCCACGTCATTGCCTATGTATGTTGTTTCTTTAAATTAATTTGTATTTTATTCATATCTTTAGTTGTGCTTATATTTGATAGCAATGAAAAACAAAAATCAAACGAATGCATTCGTTATATATAATGCTTGTGTGGAAAATCCCGTTCTATAAATAGCGCTAAAATTAGAACGGGAAAGACGCCAATCGGATCACGCGCTCGTCCTTTTACGTAACTGGTTACAGAAATAGCCGAGTAGTTATGATTGGGAAGACGCATTCCAGAGAAAAGTAGTCCCGTGTGCTTAATGCAGATGAACTTCGAACGAAATTTTGACACAGAGAATTTTTCAACCAATCAGCATTGTTGTTAAGTCATCACTTTTAAAGTTATTAAATGATTAAAACTAAATAGATATTTAGAAGGAGTAAGTAGTCCTTTACCAAAATTGTAAATTCCATGATCTTACGAGTAAGGGTTTGGTTTCAGGGTGGTGTCAAAATTATAATGATTTGAAGGACTTATTCAAGTTTGCTGATACTGTTTAAAATCTAAATGCATACTTAGGAATAGCAGAAAAGGATGCACAAAAAATGGTGAATTTCACAACCCAGGGTTTTGACTCTGGGATGGGTCTAAATTAGTCATATCTTTTGATGTTAATGCACATATTATATTATGTAAAGCCTTTCATCAGTGTATGCACTTTTGAGGGCATTGAAGTTTTAAGAACACATCTTGTTTTATACTGTTGCATAACATTAGAATTTAGCTTAGATATTCAGAACAGGAAATTCTTTCTAGATTTCATAGCACTTAGAAGTTGATACTGTTTCACTAGTGTTCAGGTGACCGATAAGAGTACAGTCAAACTTGTTTTAAGAGGCCACCTTAGGGAAGTGATGAAAGTGGCCTCTTATGACAGGTGGCCTCTTATTCCAGTTTGGCCTGTAAACAGGCTGTCAATCAATATAAATATGAACAAGTTATAAAATTTATTACACTTCACAGAGTAAAATTAGGTGAATTTCATAAAAATACTGATCATCCATTTCCCGTAATGTGTCGTCGCCGTTTTTTTTCTGGATCCACATTATTTTCAAAATCCTCCAGATATTCAGCTTTTCTTTTCAAAAGCGTTAAAAATTGTTTATCTGAGTCTTAGCAGCATTTAATTCTGCTGCAATCTAGTGAGAAGATATACCTTTTTTTATGCAGATCAATCACTTTGATTTTTTCAGACAAAGTTAAAACTTTCCGTTTTACATTTGGCGAAGCCATTTCAGCAATGTGTTAAAAATGACAAACAGCGATAACAGAGTACAAAATATTCAATTTGAACACAAATCTGTTTAATAGCTTCAGGTAAACTCACCAGTATTTGATTACTCAAGTGAATGTGTGTTTTCAAAACAATCGGCTATCGTCACAGCTGATTAACTCATGTAAGATATCGCGTGATAAAACCGCGTTGATGGACAAAATAGCCGCCTATTACGATGTAATTAATGTGTTGGGTGTGGATTTGAGTTGCCGCTGGCCGCATTACACAGGTTGCTGTTTATTCCAGTACAAATATATAGGAAAAATCATTGGGGGGAGGGGGGGGGGGATTGAAAATGGCTGTTGTTCAGGAGTGGCTGCAGATTGCAAGTGGCCGGTAAGACAAGTTTGACTGTAGTGATACTTTTCACTAGTATTCGGGTGAACGATAAGGCCTATGGGCCTTTTGCTTGAAAAATGTCTGATCACTTTCAAAAATACACATGCATATATCTTCAATGTGTCAATAACAACTGTAGAAAGTTTGAGAAATATTGTATAACTTTTTTTTTCTGCGGGGTGCTATTTTTTGTGAAATTCTGTGGTGAAGTCTCCAATGCAAAAAATTCAATCGCAAAAAATTCCTTAAATATTGCGCTTAAAATTTCCCTGTACAAGACCCCTCTTTGAGGTAGAACCCAATTTTAATGCTTCATTGTGTAATACAGGTACCTTGTTGTCAGCTAGTTATTGTGTAGTGACCAGTGCTAGTGAATCATTAGCATTCACAGTTTGTGTCTGCAAACATGGCCCTTTTGAAATATTTGAAACCTCTCAGTAAGCTTCCTGACCCTACCGGACCATTAAGTGAAATTCGCCTAGAAAAATTACTGAGTGTAACGAGAGAGTGACTGATGTTCTTGAAAAACCCAGGACTCCGAGGGGAAAGTACATGACTTTATCGCTGGGAAAAAGAGCCAAGATAGGTCACTACGTCAATTTAAAATGTTTTTGTCATTTAAAATTTTGTCATTGTGTGAAATCGCAAAAATTAAATGTACATATTTTGGAGACAAATTGCAAAAATTTGCACCCGCAGAAAAAAGCAGTTATACGGTATCAAGTTTAATGTGTAAGAGGAGTTGATTACACAAAATAGGTACTGCCTTTTCAAGACATGTTTAAAATGACAAGTTCACCTGTCTGATCACTTTCAAAACAACACATCCACATCTTCAATGTATCCATAACAACTGTACAAAGTTTGAGGAATGTCAAGTTAGAGGTGTGAGAGGAGTTAATTACACAAAGTAGGTACCCTATTATAGGGACGCCCTCCCACCCACCCGCCTGACATTCACCATTCAGTAAGCCAGATGCACGGTCCAACCCGGTGTCAGAAAATATATTGAACCCCGCGATATATTTAACCCGGGTTCAATATTTCGCGATATCAAAATATTACCTGCCAAAAATTGATTTCTCTTTTATTTGGAGCTCTTCAAAATTGAATATACAAGAGAAAAAATTCTGGTATGCTTTGAAATAGGATTAAAGTGAAACTTAATGTGGATATATGTGGAAGAGACAGCAGTACTGTATTTAGTGGGTTAAAGTGGTTTACAAACGTACACAGGATACAGCTGTTCAACACATGCAGTCACATATACTGTAGATTCCTTATTTTAATGGAGTTCTTTTAATCGCAAAATGACGTGTAGATTTCAAATCGCGAGAAAATGGATTCATGAATGGACATGCAGTTAATCATTAAGAATTTTTACATGTATGTGTAATATGTCAGCTACTTTTTTCGCAAGAGGTGCTTCTTGCTGAATTATACGGAAATAGATTCCTCACATATATTTAGGAATTTACATTACATGTTGACCATTATGGCAGTTTGTTTGATCTTTCGAAAATTTGCTAGCCCAGTTTTCATTTCGCATGTGAGTTAAGGCTAATCATAAGCGAGTCTATGCAAATAAGATGATTTAAATGCATAATATCTGATTATTATATTATATTAGTATGAGAATAAGCAGAATTGTCTACGCAATATCGCTATTGCTGTGCAAATGTTATCAGTTTATTGCATAAATAATGATTTTAAACATTTTAAGTGTAATAATCAACAACGTGCACAACTTGGGATATATATTTAATTCCAGCTTACCTTATAAAAAATCACCCAAAAATCTGAGGGCATACCCTTGCTCTAGATCAATTTATTGTAAATTCTATACTTGTAGTCATTATCATGGTATGATGTGACATAGTGTGTTTATGTCATTTGACAGCTGCTTTAAAGGGACTGGTTCATGATTTTTGATAAAAATATTTTCCATTTTCGATGTTAAGCATTACAAATATAACTCAATGCTGACAGGCAAAATTTTGACCTTCTGAATGCAAGAATAAAAGCAAAATTTTAACCTTAAATCTGTGTGATGTAAACAAAGACTCAGGTCTTTTTATGTATATACAAACAAATAAGTAAAATATTGATTTTGTAATATAAAGCATCTTAATATTGCATAGTTACAAATTTTAACTTTTAGATGACATATTTTACCCCAAAAATGCTTGAAATGTGAAAGATATGATAAACTTACATCGCTATCTAATTCTTTTGAAAATTTTGTAAACAATAACACACCGCAATCTTTGTTTACAAAACAAATAACAAACTCTCTAAAATGAGCTTCTGTGATAATGTATAACCAGAATTTTTATGTGAAATCTTTTAAACACATTAGACAGTATATTTTGATCATTAAAAGTGAAAAAGATAATTTTGTGGAAAATCGTGAATCAGTCCCTTTAACCCCATTTCACATCATAAAAGTTGAGTATGAATTTACTGATTTTAGAATGAAAAAATCATTGGTTCTGTAATTTTAGATTCTCATTTGCATAGAAAGGACAATATATCTGACCTTTACTTGCATATACTGACTCTTAATGACTGGATGAATTTGGTTTTTATGATGACAATGTTTAGTTTTGTTTTGTTGTTTTACAATGTAATTGATTATTGATTACAAAACTACTTGCAACTACTACTGAAAAAATGTGAAAAGTCATGGTTAGCTAAAATGTAAGAGTTAATTACATCAAAACTGAAAAGATGTTCCTTACCACTATTTCCACCCAAACCACCAGTTAAAAAACCCACCTGTTTGTTACTCATATAATTGTTTATAGAGGATGAAAGACATAGTGTAGTATATTTTCTGTGGTACTATTAACATGGAATATAATAAGGCATTTTTGATATCCAAACTTACATGAGGTATGACTCCCCCCCCCCCCCCCCCCCCCCCCCCCCCCCCCCCCCCCCCCCCCCCCCCCCCCAAGGTAAACATAGTTAATCCACCATACAATGATATGATAACAAGTATATCATGTGCATATACAAGTAACAATAAATATATAAATATGTTATTCATTGTCTGTGTTGCCTAATTAAATGCCTTTGTATGGTTAAGTTACTCTTAGACTATCAAATTAGAATTGAAGAATGATAACTGTTTTCGAGTTTTACATGTGTTTGTATTTGGTTGCTTTTTTTCAGGAGATAGAGGATAAAACCCGCTTAATAAGTCAAAGTGACAAAGTAAAGGACAGTGATTGTTTCATTTTTATTATTCTGACCCACGGTGGTGATGAAGGAGTATTTGGTGTTGATGAAAAATCAGTTTCCGTGTCCACACTCACAGAAATGTTTGAGCCCAACAACTGTCCAGGACTTAACGAAAAACCAAAAATTTTCTTAATTCAGGCATGCCGTGGTGGTGAGTTCTACTTAGGGTTTACAGTGTCATGTATCTACATGCTAAGTGCAAGGGATTAAATAATGTGTTTAGACTCTGTCATAGCCACAAATCACTTTTCATACTTGAAAGTTACTGATAGATTATGAGAGTCCTATCCAACAATAGATATACAGTCAAACCTCATTTTTTGAACTCGGTTTGGCTGAAAAAAAAATTCAAGATATATTTTGAGGTTAAAATACACAAAGAAAGTATAGTTGAGATTTCTAACTCATTTCAACATACCCATGGCATTCGAGATATCAATGTTTGGGATACTGAACTTCAACTGTACATATATGTAGTGTTATGGTTGTCATCTTTTTTTCTTTGATTTCTTGTTTAAAGATGAAGAAAATTATTACTTATTTTACAAAATTTAATGGTTCAGACACTTAATTACTATACTAATATTTGAATTTGACATTTTCTGTACATACAGAGAAAAAAGAAATGGTAGACCCTGTCGGTGGCTCTGGAAATGTGGACCCTGTCGGTGGCTCTGGAAAGAGTCATGCAGATGGTGATGGAAGGAAAGAACATGTAGATACTGTTGATGGTCCAAATGTAAAATCTGAACCCAACATTTCTGCCACTAAAACAGTTCACTCCAAGTCCGACTTCCTCATTGCTTACTCCACACCAGAGGGTAAATATCAATTTCTCTATATCTCATGATACATTCAGCCTACTCCACACCAGAGGATAAATATCAACTTAAGCATATCATGATACATTCAGCTTACTCCACACCAGAGGGTAAAAAAAAACAACTTCTCTATATCTCATGATACATTCAGCTTACTCCACACCAGAGGGTAAAAAAACAACTTCTCTATATCTCATGATACATTCAGCTTACTCCACACCAGAAGGTAAAAAACAACTTCTGTATATCATGATACGTTCAGCTTACTCCACACCAGAGTGTAAAAAACAACTTCTGTATATCATGGTACATTCAGCTTACTCCACACCAGAAGGTAAAAACAATTTCTGTATATCATGATACATTCAGCCTACTCCACACCAGAAGGTAAAAACAACTTCTCTATATCATTATACATTCAGCTTACTCCACACTAGAGGGTAAATATCAACTTCTGTATATCATGGTACATTCAGCTTACTCCACACTAGAGGGTAAAAAAACAACTTCTCTATATCTGATGATACATTCAGCTTACTCCACACCAGAGGGTAAAAAACAACTTCTCTATATCATTATACATTCAGCTTACTCCACACCAGAAGGTAAAAAACAACTTCTCTATATCTCATGATACATTCAGCTTACTCCACACCAGAAGGTAAAAACAAATTCTCTATATCTCATGATACATTCAGCTTACTCCACACCAGAAGGTAAAAACAACTTCTCTATATCTCATGATACATTCAGCTTACTCCACACCAGAGGGTAAATATCAACTTCTTTATATCATGGTACATTCAGCTTACTCCACACCAGAAGGTAAAAAACAACTTCTCTATATCTCATGATACATTCAGCTTACTCGACACCAGAAGGTAAAAAACAGCTTCTCTATATCTCATGATACATTCAGCTTACTCCACACCAGAGTGTAAATATCAACTTCTTTATATCATGGTACATTCAGCTTACTCCACACCAGAGGGTAAATATCAACTTCTCTATATCATTGTACATTCAGCTTCACATATTGCATACCCATATTATAGCCATGTCTTAACATCCCTGACTGTTCTGTTGTTGATAACCACAGGAGTCTGAAGCTTTATCAATCAAATAAAAATAAAAATCCAGAAAAAAATTATCCAATCCGGAAAAAATATACACCATCTTCAATTTTAATGGAAAAATGCATACTTAACCCCCAGGGTACAGAACCACTTTTACAGTGTGCAGATGGACAGATATTTCAGCAAACTTTCTATGTTCCCTTCCCCTAAAAAAATTACGATGAGAGATGCATATAATAGGAACTTTGTATTATAAAATAATTTCAATCCATGAGTAAGTGCATTATTAGACTTAGATTCCAATAAAACAGTTACTGTTGTTCAAATATGTTAGGTCCTTGAGCCTTCCCAGTGTCATTACTGTGGATTTACAGTAAGTGTGAACGACACATATCGGCAAGTACATGACGTGCTCCAGATAGTTCATTGGAAAGTCCCCGAGTGATTTTAAAGAGCGCTTTTGATAGGTCGGTTAAATTATAGGTAGGCGGTCCCAAGTATTTGGCATTATATTATCTCGTGCTTAACAAGTGTAAGTTTCACTATTTGATTTCAATGTAAGTTGCAACGTACGTAGCGTGAGATTCAATATCGGTTTTGATTTGACAACTGGGATTTGAGATTACGTTAATAAAAATGTCTTGTAAAGTTTATCTTATATATACTAGATATCTACATGTATAAAAGTGATGGGATATCTTTATAAAGAAAAAAATGTAAGATGTCTTATAAAAGATAAAAGATATCTCATAAACTTTAGAAGATATAACTTTTATCAGATACCTTATAAATTTTATCTTTTAAACAGGAATAAACGTGCCATACTAATATAATCCATCGCAGTATCAATAGGTATGGGAGGGGGCATGGAAGGAATTTGAAATAAAAAGGCGGAATACAGGGTGAAAAAGGCGGGCTCCGATATGTAAAGAAAAGGCAGGATAGCAATATCCCAGAATTCAAATAGTGTTGAATATTGAAAAAAAAAAGACGGGAACAAAAATACTGCGGGAAAAGGCAGGATCCGCAGTTGCCTCTATATCCCAATAAAAATTCAAAGGTTACTCCCTTAAATTCCTGTAGATACTTGTCAGTTTTAAGTGATCAGAAATTTCAGTACGTTTCTATAGGTGATTTTGTCCGTTTAAGAACAATGCTTTTGTTTTGTTGTCTCTGTCACATTCGCAGTTTCCTTATCATTATTTTTAAATAAATCTCTCAGAGGATATTTTCGAAATCTTACAAAGCATTGGATAAGGGCGAGATCAAAAGATCGATGTCGGAAAAATTTCTAAATTCAAATAGTTAGGGGAAGAGGGGGTAAAAACTCGTAAGTTTCTGTCATCCGACATCGATTACACTTTAGTAGAAAAAAAAGACAACTGACTTTAAAACCACATAATAATACATTTTAATAAACATTTAATAATTTCAATGTACACTTTCATTTGTTTTACTTGTTAATCGACTAGTTTTAACATACTTCATATTTAGTTTTGTATTGGGGGGGGGGGGGGGGGTTGTGTCTTTGTGAGAACCATACGAACTCAGTTTTCTCAAACATTGAACATTTGATCTCGCCCCTAAAATAATTTGTCAGATTAAGTAATAAGATCAATAGATATTCTACTTGGAGAAAACATTTATTTTCAACACATGACAATTGGATGCTTTGATGTCTCTTTCTGTTATATATACCCACATTTTCGTAAGAAATTCGGAAGTAACCATCGCTAGATACTGTTAATTGAATGAACAACTGCAAGTTCTGTGAATTCTATCAAAAACTAAATTCCCCAAACCATCCCTCTCCTGTAACACATTATTAAAGAAATTCAGCATTTGGTTAGCATTAGACAGCCTTCTATAACGTCATAATAAACCACAGCAAAAGTTGATTGTTAATGTTGCGTTACTGGCGTACCTTTGAACCTATATCGCTGGTCCACCCCTAACTGCATGTCCATGATTGAGATTACCCGTTGTACGAACGACACTCGCTTCGTCAAATATATATATATATATATATATAAATGACTCTGCCTAAATTGCAATAAAATCAGTAGCAAAGAAGTTTTCAACATTTCGTTCGTGTTCAGACCACAGGGGCTCGCCATGAATTGACCCTCTCTATTCTATATTTACATTTATATGTAAATATAAAATAGACAATGTCAAATTTTAACAAGACAAAAATTTCGTGACGAGCCCCTGTGTCCAGACGAAATATGCTTCTCTTGGATTTTGTTTGCAGTTTCTTGAAAGTCATTCCCCAAAAAATTTCTCGCAGCTCTACAAATTAAAGACACCGATGGTACATTGCCAGGGGTACAAATATCTCTTCTTAATAAATTTTGTCCGATTTCTCTATTATATACACTCGATTTCTTTTTAATTTCATACTCAATAAACAGAAGTACATCCGGTGCGAGCTTCGTTGGCGACACTTTCAGTGCAAGAGTTCTATGGAGCGCCAAATTAACATAAACTCAAATAATTGAAGATATCTTTAATTATTTGAAGATATCATCAATTCAATTGTTGCTCTCTTTAATTGAATTAATGCGTGCATTAAATCAATTATTGCTCTCATCAAATGAATTAATGCACGCTTCAATTCAATTATTGCTCTCATCAATTGAATTAATGCGCGCATCAATTGAATTAATGAGAGCAATAATTGATTTAATGCACACATTTATTCAATTATTGCTCTCTTCAATTCAATTGATGAGAGCATCAATTGAATTAATGAGAGCAATTATAGATTTGATGCGCGCATTAATTCAATTATTGCTCTCTTCAATTCAATTGATGAGAGCATCAATTTCGTAGAAATATTGCTCGCAATAATTGATTAGAGCTCGGTATAAATAATTTGATGATCTCTTTAATTCAATTGAAGATATCTTTAATTATTTACAATGCTTTTGCATAAGGGATCAATGCGCGCATCAGTTCTTTTAAAGAGAGCAACAATTCAATTAAAGAGATCATTAATTCAATTGTGGTGAATTGAAGATATCTTTAATTATATAGTTGCTCTCTCTAAAAGAATTATTGCTCTCTTCAAATGAATTAAAGATATCATTTATTCAATTGAAGAGAGCAATAATTGAATTAATGCGTGCATTAAATCCATTATTGCTCTCATTGAATGAATTAATGCGTGCATCAATTCAATTATTGCTCTCATCAATTGATTTAATGTGCGCATTATATCAATTATTGCTCTCTTTAATTGAATTGTTGCGCTCATCAATTCAATTGTTGATATCATTAATTAATTTGAAGAGATCATTAATTCAATTAAAGCGCGCATCAATTCAGCTGAAGAATTAATGCTATCATCAATTCATTTAATGCTATCATCAATTCATTTAATGCGCGCAATAATTCAGAATTGAAGATATCATTAATTATTTGAAGAAATCTTTAATTAAATTGTTGCGCGCATCAATTGAATTGATGATATCTTCAAATAATTGAAGATATCTTCAATTATTTGAGTTTATGTTAATTTGGTGCTCCATAGAGTTCCCATGAATGACAATTTTATAACATGGCCTTTGCGACGCCTAATTTCTTACTGATTTTACCATAAACCCTCAGCATGTAATTTCAAAATCACCATCATTGTTTTAGTTGGTATTGGTTTCCCCTTTTCGCAGAGTCTCTTCCATTGTGCTAAAAGATTATGTAATGACACGCTAGTGTAAAGACACTGTGCCTATCTAAAATTATTTTTATTCCCGCCCCTTTAAATATTGGTCCAATCGCAGTGATTGTTCTTTCCTTGATGCATCATCATTGACAGATTTGTTTTGAAATCAACTATCAGGGACCGCGAATGAACTTGAGAAGCTGAGTCGTTCACACTTACTGTAAATTCACAGTAAAGGAATTATCGCACGTTTTTAAAATACACAAAATTATATGCAGTCTGTTTGTCTTTCTTATGCCTACAGGAATTAATTCTAACAGTTCACTGAAATACCTTCTTCGATCAGCTGATTGTTAAAGTAGTGTTGGGTATCTTTAAACACTCAATTTCTATTCACCATTATTCATCATGGACAACATTTATTCCTATGTTGAAAAAGTCTTGATATTCAACCATATATGTTACAGCCACCAGTGCTTATAAACAGCTATGTAAATACCCTTAAAAATCTAGCGAGAAAAGTGAGAATGAAATCGGCAATTGCCAGCATCAAAGGATCTAAGAACAGACAAATCGGCAAAACACAACTTGTTACTCTAAGAGAAAGGGGGTGGGATGGGTGGATATTTTGTGATAGGTGGTTTTTGGCAGGATTTGCTAAGGAGTAAAGAAATTAAAAGGCTTACTATTAGTTAATTTGTACCACAGTTGTGTACCTTTAATTAACTCTTGCAAAGTTGTTTCCTAAATAGGAAAATGAAGACATTATAGACTCAAATCAAAGGTAATCATCTTATATTCTAGTCATTAATTACTATTATGTTAATAACCAAAATTTTACATCTTTGACTATTGTGATCAGGTTTTCTGTTCCATTGTTTGAGCAGGTTCTCTGTCCTGGAGGAAGACAGATGCAGGATCCTGGTTTATACAGGCCATTGTCTGGATCTTTAAATATGAAGCTCATCTCAAAGATCTGGTGGAAATGCTGGGAAAGGCAAGGATTGTTTCACCATTTCATGTTTTAAAGTTGTTTTACTGAAAGTGATCAGGGCACACAAACTGAATGTTCTTGAATTTCAAGCCAGTCTATGAAAAGCTAAGTGCATAAATTTGCAGGAAACAAATTGCTGCTTAAAATGCTTGACTTGAATAGAAAGAAAACATGCTTGAATTCTCACTGTAGAGTATTTAAATTTTGACCATGAATGTCTATGTCATTAAATTTGCAGTGTTACAGTGTGGATCTCCAACATTTCCTTCTGCAGAATCAATGTAGTTTTGATCATAAATACACTTAGGCCCAATTTTCTTTTCAAAACAAGTCAAAGTATTTCACTGTTATACTTGTCCCAATCTCAATTGATATGGTGAAAAAGGCCATCTCCAAGATGAAGTTGGGTAAAGCGGCAGGACCATCGGGAATAGTAGTGGAGATGATCAGAGCCGCAGGTGACACAGGTGTATTCATGATCCGTGACCTCGCATCCTCAATTGTCCGTGATGGCAATGTCCCCACTGACTGGGAGCAGAGTTTCATTGTCTGCCTCTACAAGGGCAAGGGTGATGCTCTGGACAGGGGCAACTACCGGGGACTCAAACTGACAGAACAAGTCATGAAAGTCCTGGAGAAGATTGTGGACAGCCTTATTAGGCAGTTGGTGACAATCGATGACTCCCAGTTTGGCTTCGTCCCTGGCAGAGGTACAACTGATGCAATATTTGTTGTTCGTCAGCTGCAGGAAAAATATCTTGCAGTAAACAAACAGCTTTATATGGCGTTCGTGGACCTCGAAAAGGCATTTGACCGTGTCCTTCGGAAGGTGATCTGCTGGACACTGCGAAAACTTTGTGTGGAAGAGTGGATTGTGCGTCTGGTGCAGGGGATGCATGCAAATGCCCGTAGCTGTGTCCGCGTTGGTGATGGCTACAGTGAGGAGTTTGTTGTGAGGGTCAGAGTCCATCAGGGGTCAGTACTCAGCCCTCTGCTTTTCATTATCGTACTCGAGGCTCTTTCACGCGAATTTCGCACCGGTGTTCCCTGGGAGGATCTGTATGCAGATGACCTGGTTATCATTACTGACTCGTTGGATGAATGTGTCAAGAGGCTTCTGACTTGGAAAGAAGCTATGGAAAGGAAAGGACTGAGAGTGAATGCAGGCAAAACCAAGATCATGATCTGCGGTACGAGTCTTGACCTACTTCAGGACTCGGGCAGCTTCCCATGTGCTGTCTGTCGTACAGGTGTAGGCAGCAATAGTATTTTCTGCAATGGCTGCAAGCACTGGGTGCACAAGAAATGCAGTGGGCTCGTGCGCCTGTCTGTGGACCCCGACTTCAGATGTTCAAGATGCAGAGGAACTGCTCGCCCTCTTGACGGCAGGCCGCAGAGTGATATCCAAGTTGGTATGGACAAGTTGGAGGTTGTAGGCTCCTTCTGCTACCTCGGAGACATGCTTTCCGCAGCTGGTGGCTGTGACCTTGCAGCCACTACGCGTGTGAAGACTGCCTGGAAAAAGTTCAGGGAGCTGCTACCAGTCCTGACATCACGCCACCTGTCATATAAGACCCGTGGTCGAGTGTATAACACCTGTGTACGGAGTGCTATGCTCCATGCCAGTGAGACCTGGGCACTGACCAAGTCAAATCTTCATCGCCTACTACACAATGACAGGGCCATGATAAGACAGATCTGTAACATCAAGCCTGAAGATATGGCCACTGTAAGTTCAACTGAATTGCTGGGGCGGTTTGGCATCGACGACATCAACCTCATCTTAAGGGAAAGGAGACTCCGCTGGTATGGCCATGTTGTCAGATCCAGCAGTGCAGTCAAGTGCGCTCTAAATATACAAGTTCCTGGGAGACGTAGAGTTGGTCGGCCAATGCTCTCTTGGAGAGAGCTGATGGAGAAAGATCGTAGAGAATGGAAGCTCTCAACTGCCGACCCTCAAAACCTGAAAGAATGGAGATCTGAGGTGAGATCTGCCATGCGTGCAGCCAGCCAGATACCTGGAAGGGGGCCCACTGGTGTGGACACTACCCGTGATACTGCATGGAAATAAAAAGGAACCGACAACAACTGTTAGAAACAATGAACATTAACAGTTGTTTGACAGTTTGCCACTGGGGCAACACAAAGGAGTGCTTGGAGATTTCACTAAAATAAAATCATATATAGAACATGACACTGTGACAGGCTATATTTATAGGTTATAGACTTTGTGTGGGAAATATGAAGACCAAGTTTTTTGGCGCGTAGATGGACCGAGCTTGCGAGGTTCGTCCATGACAAAAAACGAGGTCGTCATATTTTTCCAATACAAAGTCTATAAGCTTTTTATTATATACTTTCAATATCATTTAGAAACTAACACTAATTTCATTTTTAACAATTTCTTTATTGATTTAACTGAGTAAAAGATGAAAAACACAATTTTTTTTTAAAATTAACGACATAGTAATTTGATTGTGATGTAATGTTTGCGGGCTGGAATGTTTCCGGGCATATATTGTGTGATATATGCCCGCAAACTTTTAAAGAAAAAAGAAGAGATGAAATTGAAAGTATATAATAAATTAGATTATTAGTTCATGTATTGTTGCATTAGGAATCTCCTGTTATGTGAATTGAGTTGAGCTTTGTTGTAGGTGAATATAACTGACATTAGGAATCTCCTGTTATGTGAATTGAGTTGAGCTTTGTTGTAGGTGAATATAACTGACATTAGGAATCTCCTGTTATGTGAATAAGTTGAGCTTTGTTGTAGGTGAATATAACTGACATTAGGAATCTCCTGTTATGTGAATAAGTTGAGCTTTGTTGTAGGTGAATATAACTGACATTAGGAATCTCCTGTTATGTGAATTGAGTTGAGCTTTGTTGTAGGTGAATATAACTGACATTAGGAATCTCCTGTTATGTGAATAAGTTGAGCTTTGGTTGCAGGTGAATATAATTTACATTAGGAATCTCCTCTGTTATGTGTTGTAGGTGAATAATCTAGTCAGCAAGGGGCATGCTGATCATGGTGGAACCCACTACGTGACAATATCCAATTATCAATCATCACTCAGAAAAAAACTGTACTTCTTCCCAGGAATATACGGAGAGAAAAGAGTGCATCCAAACATTCGTTGAATTCGTACTGACAATTTTTCAGTAAAATAAATTTTTCAACGTATAATCAACTGATTACATAATTTTTTTAATTATGGGTAGAATACATTAAGAGAATATTTAGGTTAAGGGGGTATAAACAATATGAACATAGGGTAAGTCATGGGCCAATTGTGCAAAAATTACCCCACCCATTGTTTTTATCTTATATTTATGTTTTGATTATTACTAATAAAACAAAGAGAAATTGTATGTATATATAAATATTGAATAAATTTTGACATGTCCTAGATTAATTTGTGAAAATTTTCTTAGTCAAAATAGTTTTCAAGATATTAATGAACAGAGTGAAGGTAACAGTGATCAATCTCATAAATCCTAATATGATTACGGTGTGACCGTTGGGGCGAGCGCAACATATCTGAATACATTTTCAAAAAATTTATATTGAAAACAAGGAAAACTGATTAGGATTACTGTCTTACTCTTCTCGCCAATGTAGGAACCAGTTTAGCGGGAAATGCAACGAGCATGTTGTGACGTAGCCTGGTAGTTGTGACGTGACTGTTTACATTTCTTTAGACAATATTTTAAAAAGAAAGGGGGAAGAATATGATTGTCATCCTTTCCTTTCAAATAAGAAAGGTTTGTAATACTTCAAAGATTTTTTTTTTTATTATTTTACGAATCGGACCATCCGCCACTTTGTACGAGGGACTTCTGGGATTGGCGTCAAAAAAAATTTCTTGTTAGAGGTTGAGATTTAGCTCGGATTATTTCCCGTGCTCTAGTCATTAGAGCTCGTAGTAGCGCTGGCTCGCTGTGCTCGCTATAAAGAATACAAAATTGAGAGAAGAGCAAACGGACTCCCAAAACACCAGAGGCTGGATCAGGCGTCTAGGAAGAGTATGCATCTCTGCTGACTGGTCACACCTGCCATGTCAACTCCTATATTTTGATCAGTTAAACGGAGTAATCTGTAGTCTAAGTTGATATGTAATTACGGCCTAACATTTGATATGAAACACATCAGATGGTATTCAACATACCCCAGTAATGATAGTATGTATTTGCGATAATGATCATTATAATGATGATAGGATTTGCGAAATGCTGAATTTAAGATAAGACTAGAAATTCCTGTAACATCAAATCATTTTGGTAGCCTGCCTCAATTTAAAAATTGATCATATGCAGAACTTGCTCTTGTGTATTAAATCAGTTAAGAGATATAAACACCATATGCAGGTGATAATGGAATAATGCTACACAAAAATGGGAAAATAATGATGGAGAAGATGAAGTCATCCAGTTTATCATATAGTTGAGCTGTTAGTTTGTCATTAAAACTTTTAGTGTTTGTGGCTTTTTTCAATTATTTAAATTTTCAGTTTGGATTTACAACAAAAGCGAGTTTTGTGACAACAAAGGGGTGAGTGTAAGGGACATATATATAACTTTAATTAACAGTTCTATATTATGAAATATATGCACATACATCAATGTTAATATTAAAATATTCACTTCATTAACATGTGTTCTTTTTCAAAATGAATATTAATTTACCATGTGTAATGTTGTACATAACATTTCCTCTTTCATCTAATGCTTTCAATCTGCAATTTATAACTTAATCTGATTCTATGAATTGTAAGGTAGTCAGATTACCTAACATAAAGAAAAGGTTTTTATACTTTGAATAATGATCGAGCTTAGTAATCTTTAAAAGTACATATCTAACTTAATTATGCCCCCGAGATCGAAGATTGGGGGGCATATTGTTTTTGTCCTGTCTGTCATTCTGTAATTCTGTCTGAAACTTTAACCGTGCTAATAACTTTTGAACAGTAAGTGATAGAGCTTTGATATTTCACATGAGTATTCCTTGTGACAAGACCTTTCTGTGGGTACCAACATTTTTTACCCTGTGACTTTGACCTTGGAGTTTGATCTACTTTTTGAAAACTTTAACCTTACAAATAACTTTTGAACAGTAAGTGATAAAGCTTTGATATTTCACATGAGTATTCCTTGTGACAAGACCTTTCCGTGGGTACCAACATTTTTGACCCTGTACCTTGATCTTGGAGTATGACCTACTTTTTGAAAACTTTAACCTTGCAAATAACTTTTGAACAGTAAGTGATAAAGCTTTGATATTTCACATGAGTATTCCTTGTGACAAGACCTTTCCGTGGGTACCAACATTTTTGACCATGTGACCTTGACCTTGGAGTTTGACCTACTTTTTGAAAACTTTAACCTTGCTAATAACTTTTGAACAGTAAGTGATAGAGCTTTGATATTTCATATGAGTATTCCTTGTGACAAGACCTTTCCGTTGGTATTAAACCTTTTGACCTTGACATTTGACCTACTTTTTTTTTTTTTTTTTACATTGGTCATAACTTCTAAATAATAAATATTAGAGCTTTCATATTGTACATGAGCATTTCTTTTGACAAGATCTTTCTACTGGTACCAATATATTTGCCCTTGTTTTTCAAAAGATAATTGATTGGAATTGTAAATAGATATACACCTTTCAATACTGTATTTTATTTTCAAATGGTTCAAAAGACCTAAAATATTTAATGTTTTACCTTGTAATGAGGTATTGAAGAAATACTGTTTAGTATACAAAATAATAAAGTTAATTTTCATGTTGTCTTTAGTAAGTGGTAATTCTCTTAAAATTATATTTTTAAAATTAAAACCAATCCTTTTTGAAGTAGTCCTGTAAATATGCAAACTTAAAGCTCTCCAAAGATCCAATACCTCATTACAGCTCACAAACATATGTTGAATAGTTTCTGTTTCTTTTTTACACAAGTTACAAACATCTGATGTTTTGATTTGAATTTTTTTGAGATAGTAGCCGACAGGAAGAATTCTGTGAAGAAGTCAATACTGTAGCCACTGTACAGAGGAATCTGATGTAGTTTTAAAACAAACTTTGAAAACATCCTTTATGCATATATCATTGACACCATGGGGAGATAACTCTACATTCCACTTTGGTATTGAAGTAGGAGTTACCTCATTTGTGTTTATACAATTATAAATAATATTTGTACATCTGACATTTGGCAGAATATTTTCAAAATAAAATGGTAAATAAGGAAGACAAATTTTCCACATACAAGTCCTCTCAATTTTCAAAATCTTGAAGCATTTTGACAGAGCACAAATAACACTATTATATTGCATCATGCACATCTATCAGGGATATGAAACTTCTGTTCAAACATAGATTTTGATAAGAAAGTATAATCATCAGACAAAAAATCTCTAACAATTTTAACACCTTGTTGGTACCAATTCTTCATAAAAATACATTTACCACCAATGTTTATGTTTGAATTATACCATACTGGAATAGTGATGAATGTTTTATTTTTCATATTCTTATCTTGATCTATTTTCTTCATAACATAACATTTTCTGTATTGGGAGTGGGAAGAGAAATGAATATATGGTTAAACTTAGGTAAAATAAGAGTTTTTACAACAGTGACTCGACCAATTGGTTTGCATCAGTCACTCTGTAATGTCATTCAGTATCTCAAGAACTCTTTGCTCAATGACAAACATCCAACTTGGAACACTGGTCTACGCAAGGATTAGATTTTGATGTCACATGGTCAAAGATCAATGGTCAAGCTACTCTGGACACAGGTATAGATTGTCCTCTCAATATCTTGAGGACCTTTCCATGACGGACATCAAACTTGGTACACCAGTTTCCCCTTAGATGTAGATGCCCCTGTAGATTTTGGAAGTCACAAAGGGTCGAAGTGGACATAGTAAGATATTGTTTGCTCAATATCTTGAGACCCTATGCTTAATGGACATCAAACTTGGTAAACTGGTTTAACCTAAGAAGTACATATTCCCTTATTGATTTTGAGGTCAAAGGTCAAGGTTTAGACTGGACATAATAAGATGTTGTGTGCTCAATATCTTGAGAACTCTAATTGCTTGACAGTCATAAACTTGGTACACAGGTTAACCCTAAAAAGTAGATATCCCCTATTGATTTTAGGTCACATAGTCAATAGTGAAACTAGGCATAGTAAGATCTTGTCTGTTAAATATCTTGAGAAACCTTGACAATAAACACCAAACTTGAAACACTGCTTCTTCCTAGGATTTGAGATCAATGATCAAATTCTTTGCATAGTGTAACACAAATGCAACAGAGTACCAGACCGGGATTCGAACTACCAACTGAGCTTAAACTGGCCAAAGGTTATGATAATGAAATCCGGCTGACCGCTACACTCCTCCTTCCTTAAATGTCTTCACATATACAACCCAGGATTTTATCCCCTGGCAGACATTTTTACCTGTCAGTTCCAGGGGCTGTTCTATGGCACCATATGTAACAAGAAGGGAGAAAATGCAACAGACTAGACCAGGATTCAAATCCAGGCCCCCTGAATCTCGATCTAGTCAGGCCGTGCTATACTAACGGAGTTATCTGGCCACCTGTCCTGAGCCCTGCTGACCGCTACACATAGCAAGATAAATCTGCTAAACATTTTGAGTACCCCTTACTGGACAGATATCTTTGATACACCATATGGTCCCTCATAAGAAGTATTATACCTGTTGATTATTAGTTCATAAGGTCAGACTGGACATAGCAAGATATTGTGATATAGGACTATACGGACCATGGATATCGACCTGGGTTACATAGCTCAGTGGTTAGAGCACCTGACTAATAATGCAGGGGTCCCGGGTTCGATTCTCGGTCAAGCCACAAATTTTCTTCTCTCTCCTATATGTTACATTTGGTGCTGTTGATCACCCCTGGACATGCAGGTGAAAATCCTGCCAGGGACAAAAGAATCTGAGTCAGGTGTGTCTTCGAGGGTAAAGACAATTTAAGGATTGAGGGAGGAATGTAGTGGTCAGCAGATTTTGAGAGCCGGTGGCCAGATAGCTCAGTTGGTAGAGTACCTGACTTAAGAGATTCATGGTTGTCGGTTTGAATCTTGGTCTGGACCGTTAACCCTTCCTGTTACAATATCATAAGAACCCTTTGCTTGACAAACATAATGCAAGCTCTTCTATTGAGAATTCTTTGCTTGCCAGACATCAAATACGGTTTAGATTTGCACTAATGGGCTACCGTAGTACAAGAATAAATATGACGGGGAAAAAAAATCGAAACATTTTACGTACAACTTATATAGAATTAATGCGCATGTGCCACCACAGAAAATGTGTACACATCCGGCATGTGAATGTCCACTGCTGTAATTTTCACAAAAGTTAAGGATTCCTGTATATTTAAAAAAGGACAAGATTCACAGAGCACGGACAGCAATCCACATAGCAGCATGGAGACGGTACCAACTGATTTTATTGACGGTGATTTCAGCGAAGAGGACGATGCAGATGAAACACCATGGGCACGACTTATGCCGCTTGGAGAAGGATTTGTTACAGTTGGTATGCATGGTTTGTTGTCTTTGCATCATCAGATGTCTCGAGTGTTATCTACTGCGTAAAAAAACTAAAATATTTTAAATAATTTTAATCATAGGGACCAGTTTACGCCGTGGCTTAAGGACGCGCATGATTAATCCGAATTTTCTCTGCCGCGCACCCCCCCCCCCCTTTTATATATTATGATGTGTGCGGGGGAGAGTCAGAGAGGAAGCCGTGTTGAAAGGTGGGAATTCGTCGACACTATCTGGTGTCATTACTTTGCCTACTTTAAAGGATTTTTTTACTTTATTTCACGGATCTAGCCCTTGGAACGTAAGAATTCAGTATTAATTAATTGTGTGATTACTCTTCAGTTCATCTAATACTAGTGATGGGAATCGGTGAGAATTTCATAATCAATGATTGGTTTAATGTAACTAACTAATTATTGATTATAATTGGACATAGAGAAATTCTATAATGCTTGAACTAATTCAACTACTGAAAAAGGGGTGCATAGAATCACCGAAATTACTGCTAATCACAGAAATTACCAAAGAAATGACCGAAATTACCAATGAAGGGGCCGAAATTACTTCAATATATGTTCATCTATATACCATCTAGTCACACATCCAATTTCATGAAGATTGGTAACGATTTGAAGGAATTGTTTCCATAAAACCGATTATTGTGACGTGTGAATCTGAGTTACTTCCCTTTACCGATAGGTACTCAGTAAGCGAACTATGAATAGCCAGTAAGTTCCAAATGGCAATATAAAATTCAGGACAAATATTTTATCTATTTATCACACATTGTATAAATCAATACCATGAATACGATATATATAACATGGGAAATAACTCGTATAAATTTACGCTTCACATTAATCGGTTTAATGACCATAACTCCTTTAAATTGTTACCAATCTTCATGAAATTTGATGTGTGACTAGATAGTATATAGATAAACATACACTGACAGAGGTAATTTCGGCCCCTTTATTGGTAATTTCGGTCATTGCTTTGGTAATTTTGGTGATTAGTGGTAATTTCGGTGATTCTATGTACCGCTGAAAAAGTGTAAATAAATATTTTCTATGTTTATTTTTGCTGTTTTTGGAGCTGAGAGTGAATATTTTCTGTGTGTATTTGTTACTATTTTAATTACATATATATAAAAGTGGATATGGATATCGTTTGCTTCAGTTATATCCCTGTATTTCAAAGTTACATGTCATTAACTGATGATGATCCGGCTTAATTAAAATATAATTAATGTTCATCAAAGCAAAATAAAGAAAGAAATTCAGTTTATTAAAAACAAAAATAAAGCAGATCTATTGTCACCAATTGAAAACATGATACGCACGTGCAGAGTAACAGTGGTCCTTAAAAGCGGTTTTTAACTGCGTAATTCACACATGGCTTTGCTAGTATCAAGATTCTCTTTGATCAATGGTCTTTCGTTTATATGCCTTAATCAAAGTATGTCTATCTCAGTATCTGACCAAGCGAACATGCTTTATTCCCCGTGTATGGATACTTTCGCTTTCGTGTGTGCCGCCATTACGATAAACAAAACTTTTAGGTTACTAGATAGGTCACGGCAGGAATATTCTTCAAAAACTACAGTCGCTGAGAAAACAAAATCTAAAAACCGATTAATTGGAATAAAAATTTCATAATCGAGCGCTTAGAATTTGTCAACAATCGACTAATTTTTTATTATAATCGATGATTGGAACACCACTAACTAATACGATATATATCTCTGTTTAAACGTGATACTCAGACCCCAATTGGAATTTGTTATATTTGTATACTCACAATATGCGCAAAGAATAGGATGGCGAGGTGACCTAATTGTAAGTGATACTTCATTTGTCGGGGATAGGATCATTTAAACAATAATAGCATTGTAATAATCATGAGTAACTTGTAAAATAATCCTCTGATTACTGAATGATCCTGTCTTGGATGCTATATTCACAAAATAAAGTTGTGAAAGGTAGTCAAAGAAGAGACTCGAGCTGGTGTTGTTAAATTCCCTCTTTTCAATATGGTCTCCATGCGCTCTGACTCTCCCCTGCACACATCATGATATAAATGTGGGGGGTAAGAGTTGGAGGATTTCAGATTAATAATGATGTAACAGGAAGGAAGAAAGTGAAACAGATCAGACCACATTCAAATCTGGGCCATCTACTAATTGAGCTATCTGGCTACTGGCGATCAAACCTGCCTGACCTGATTTACTACATTCCTCCTACTATGACCCAGATTCTTTTTGCCCCTGGCAGGACCTTTACCTGCAAATCCAGGGGTGGTCTATAGCACCAAATGCAACAGGAAGGGAGAAAATGCAATAGACCAGACTAGGATTTGAACCCGGGCCCCCTGAATCTCGTGTCAGGTGCTCTACCTCTTGCAATCAAACCCATCTGACTGCTTCATTGATAAGAAGCAGAGCCTTGAGAAAAATTATGAATCAATGGTGCTCCAGGGATGCAAATAAATGCTCGTCCATTCACCAATGCAGCTAAAAAATCTCTGTAGACTCTTAAAAGTCTAATTCTGATCACTCACTTAACGACCATAAAATTCCGATAATGATTCAATTTGTAATTTTTTCCAATTTATTTCTAAGTTATTATTTCCGTTTTAGTTCTGAGTCTTATTTAGTCAAAGTAAATCAGATACTGCTGTTAACAAATCTGATTATTAGCAATTTTAGGAGTAGGCTAGTACACAATCACATGCACTAATTATGACCTTCACCTTTTGTATCCATTGTGACGCTAAGAAATCAGTTCTTATCATGAAAATGAATGTGTTAAAAGTGTCCGCGGTCCAGAATTTAGCTTGAATTGGTGGTATTCAGGGGATATGAATTACAGAGAAAATTAATTTACATATTTTTTCATTGATTAATGTAATGTACAAAATAAAGAAATGTCAATTTGTATGGGTGCTTATTATTTCCAATTTGGGCACCTAAAATTTTAGACTTGGGACCCACTTGGTCCCTATATATTTCGGGGAATTTTCATCCCTGCTGTTTAGGTCAAGGTCTGATACCAAGGTGAGTCTCTTTGGCCTTTATGGGTAAAATGTGTTATTTCTTCAAACATCTTCTTTACTCCTAGATCTCAAACAACCAAAACTGAACACATAGTATTGATGCTGGAAGAAGTCTCTATGTAAATTCATAGCCACATGGTTAGAGATTATGAGTGTTGTGCAGGGCTGTTATAATTTTTCATTTAGTGAAAATGGTTTTTTTCTTTTGAAATTCTCTTGTTAACTCTTGGACATTAAGCATGTCTCATAATGATAATGAGGAGATATGTCTCGACCTTTCATGTCCTAAGTTAGGGTCAGGGACTTTGATGTTAGGGCAAGGTTACGTGGTTCATACTGTGAATGTGTAATATCATTATGTCTTTAGAATTCTTCTTCAAGAGCTGTGGTTAAACTCTGTACATCTAGCACAAGACTGACTGCATAGTTATAATGGATTGAGGCATCTATAAAATCTGAATTTCTGGTCTTGGGGTCAAAAGTTCAGGCCCCAGCATAGAGCTGTAAGGTTTATTCAGTGGGGAGAGAGAAAAAAAAAACTAATTGATTTTTAAAGAATTTTATTCATTATTCCTCATCATTTAGCAAACATATAACTCCTGCAAACAAGCTTTAGTTATTGAAGTAATCTGACACTATGTGTCTCTACATGTTCATATTATGTTCATCCCTTCCACTTTGCATTTAAACTAAAACATTCTAAAAAGAGACATTTTGAAGCTCATACTTGGCACAAAGATGGCTTATCATTAACCAAATGATGTGTAATGACTGACCACGAAATATGGAGCCCATTCCGTTTTCCTGGTTTGAACCATTTCATAGCACCATCAACACACACCGCTTTTTATATAGTACATGCATGTGTGTGGTACTCAGGCGATCATTAAAGCCTATGGATCTCTTGTATTTCTTCTGAGGAAAAAGAAATTGCAAATAAAGAGTAGTACTAAAAATCCATGCTTTTATAAATCATCTGCTGTAGAATATTGTATGTAAAGCAATAAACATGCACAAGTTGTTGTGCAAACTTTAAGATCTTTAATAAGTGGAAACAAAAAAGCTTTCATTTTTAGACTATTTTTTGTATAGTAGATCATATTTTCTGTTTCATGAATGATAATGATTGACCACACGTAAATAAGAATAAGGTATCTGGTATTTGCCCAGTTTTACCATTATTAGATTATTATTACATTTACTACTATAGCATGCAACGTTTTATAGTTAATGATTCTGTCTAACAACAATGGACAGCTCAAGTATGAATATACACTTGATTTATGTTTATGTTGAATTTAGATTTAAAGAATGATGACTATTCCTTCGGTCGCGGAGAGAACTGTGATGTTTCATTCAGTATCCAGATGGCGAGAACCAAACAGTGCTTTCAGGCTTACAGCAAAGTTCATTTTAAATTGATCAAGGTATTTCATTTTGATAAGTACAAAACTGTTTACTACATGAAGGTTTGCCAATGATGTGTCATCTTATAAAGAGTTAGACTATGTGAAAAATTACGCTTGTATGATGTAGAAGATGCAAATATATGTATTGAATCAATTCATTGACATTTCATGATTACCAGTCTTTTTATATATATATATATATATATATTTTTATCTGTCTGTCCATTAGTCTGTAAAAACTTTGACGTTGGCCATAACTTTTGAATGGATGGTGATATGGCTATTTTTTTTTGTTATAAAATGTTTTAACCTCGTGATGTTGACCTTGGCATTTGACCTACTTCTGAAAAGGTTTAATCTTGGCCTTAACTTTTGAATGGTTTGTGATAGAGGTTTCATATATTACATGTGTTTGACAAGACCTTTCTTTGGGTATCAAAGTTTTTGATCTCATGACCTTGAACTGGGGTTAGATCTACTTTTGAAAAACTTTACCTTGGCTGTTCTTAACTTTGTTGTGATACGGGGTATCAGTGTTCCACAAATACATCTTGTTTCTTCTTATTAGAGATGTAGGATGTTCATGTTATTTTATTTTTCATAAAGCAACAGACAAGTTCTGGGGTGTTTGTGTTCTTAGAAGATACAAGCAGCAATGGAACCTTCATCAACGGGGAGAAAGTCGGTGAGTCAGTGGACAGAATCCGCTTACAATTACTTCCTGTCATGATTAAGTCACAAAAGGTAAAAAGTCCCAAGAGACTTGTGGGAACAATATCCATTAATCTACATGGACTATGATATGTAATGATATAGTGAAGTCAATCAAGCACAACTTTCTTCATTGTATAAAATTCTACTACAGTGGAGCCTCGATAATCCGGACACCATTAATCCGGATGCTTCACCTTCCTGACTATTTTTCTAGGGAACGGAATTTTTATACGTTATTTTACATCATTAATCCGGAAATTCATGTTTCGGATCCGGAGGGTCATTATTTACTACAAAACGTTAAGATGCATTGAAAATTGTACCGTTAATCCGGACGGTAATTTTTTGAGGGAAGGTCTGTGTTGGACAATTTTAGCAAGGCGTAAATTATAAAGAAAACAAGCCAAACTGTCTAATTGAAGTGATTACCTGTACCCTGTCAACATCTCCCTTTAATTAGGTGGTGTGTGATGATATGTAAGTTAGATAGCACGTGCCGATCGAGATGTTGTATTGCCAATTTTTGCACATAAGATCTGTATTGCGTGTAGTGTTGAATTTTGTAAATAAATCTGTAGCATATTATAAGTATCTTATAGTCTTGATCAATAGCCTAATAGTATTGATAAATTAAACATCATGCCGTAATGATATTTTTTTTTTGAACTGCTACACCTATCAGTTGTACTGATTCATAAATTAATATTGGCTTATTCAAATCTAAAGAGTGTAGATTATACTTCTAGATTCTGGATTTTATACTGTTGATTGGCGTGAAATATATATGTATGGTCATGCACATGTTTATATAGTAAGTTTTTAACGTTTAGAATGTCACACATGTAGAATGCACATGTACATGTGTATGATTGATTCTTGTTACGATGTTGTAGAGCTTTATTCCTTTCAAATTTTTAACTCTGGATGGAACTAAGAAAATTACCATTTTAAGGAAAATGACAATTAAATTTTGTATGTACCCGTAATGTTGGTTTCATCCGAGTTTTGTACCGTTATTATCGCATCATGAAAATAATAGGTGCGCGTGGCTAGATCAAAGCAGTAGTAGGTCTTAATATTACGAGCTTAAATGATTTTGTTTTCCCGATATTGGCTTGGATAATTATAGAATAAGAAATATAAACTCTGGCAGATGGAATTTTGGTTAAAGAATGTTGTCAACTGACATGATAAACATGAAATTCTTAAATCAACTTTTGACGATGAAGATTGGTTTAACAGACAGACAACCCGTTAATCGTGACAGATGGAAATGACCGTCCTCTTTAAGAAGTAAAAGTGTGATGAAATGTTTGAAGTGTAAATGATTTTGTTAGTTACTTATGATTTATTAGCTCTTCTGAGCCAAAGGCTCAAAGAGCTAATGCTATGGCCATTTGTGCGGTGTGCGTAAACTTTTTAGAAAAAGGGCTATAACTCAAGAACCCCTTGGCCAATTTCTTTCAAATTTGGTACAGGGTATCATTGGCCCAAGGGCTTTCATACATACTAAATAGAGGGATGTGACCCTTTAACAAGGGGAGATAATCAGGAAAATACAAACAAAAGTAGTGGTTGCTAAAAAATCTTCTTCTCAAGAACCACAGGGCAGATTATCACCAAACTTACACATAAGGATGAGGATATGTTGTAGATTAAAATTTGTTCAAGGCATTACCCTGGGGCAAAGGGCGTGGTCTCAAGGTCACTTCAAAGTTGACCTAAATTTAAATTTTTTTTAAATTCCTCAAATCTTAGATATTTTAGTCATTATAAGGACTAGGATCATGAAATTTTGACAGTTGATGCATCTTAGGACCTTGTGTCAAGTTGTCTCAAAAGTAGGTCACGGTGACCTACTTTTTGAATTTTGCAGGTATTTATTTTAAAATTAATTTTGATGCATATCTTGGACACTTTGAAGCCTATGATCATCAAAACTTGTCAGTTGGTGGATCATGGGACCTTGAAATGCGTCAACTGAAAAATAGGTCACCATGACCTACTTTCTGAATTTTATGGCTTATCATTTATAGATATATTTTAAGTTGTTATTTCAAATACCGAAAGGTTTAGAATCATCAAATCTTGTAAGTTGATGCATCTTGAGGCCTTGAAACATATTTATAAAAAAGTAGGTCACAGTGACCTACTTTTTGAATTTTGCAGATATTCAAATTTCACATTTTCAATTTTAGATGCATATTTTGGGCACTGTAAAACCTAGGATCATCAAACTGTCAGTTGATGCGTCTTTGTCTTCGGTTTGTGTCGACCAAAAAGTAGATCACCGTGACCTACTTTTGGTATTTGACAGCTAAATTACTATATTTCAGACACTATTTGACCTACAATCATCAAACTTTGACAGTTGATGCATCTTGAGTCAACGGAGTGTGTCGACCAAAAAGTAGGTCACCTTGACCTACTTTTGGAATTTGACGGCTATATTTATATATTCAGATACTATTTGACCTACAGTCATCAAACTTTGTCAGTTGATGGGTCTTACATGTTCGAAGGGTTTCGACCAAAAAGTAGGTCAACTTGACCTACTTTTGGAATTGGACACCTATATTTATATATTTCAGATACTATTTGACCTACAGTCATCAAACTTTGTCAGTTGATGCGTCTTGCATGTTCAAAGGGTGTTGACCAAAAAGTAGGTCACCTTGACCTACTTTTGGAATTGGACGGCTATATTTATATAATTCAGATACTATTTGACCTACAGTCATCAAAACTTTGTCAGTTGATGCGTCTTGCATGTTCAAAGGGTGTTGACCAAAAAGTAGGTCACCTTGACCTACTTTTGGAATTTGACGGCTATATTTATATATTTCAGATACTATTTGACCTACAGTCATCAAACTTCGTCAGTTGATGGGTCTTGCATGTTCGGAGTTCGCTGACCAAAAAGTAGGTCACCATGACCTACGATTAGAATTTGACAGCTATATTTCAATATTCAGATACTAATTGGCTTAAAATCATCAAACTTTGTCAGTTGATATTTCTTGGGTTCTCAAAATGTGTAAACCAAAAAGTAGGTCACATTGACCTACTTTTTTTGAATTCTTAGGATTTAACTAAAGATTTAGAATACTAAGAGGCTAAGAATAGAAATGGTGGGGTTGTACAATTTATCAGAAGAGCGATTCTAGGCCCTTTGGGCCTCTTGTTTATCTATAGTTACATATAGTGCTTCATTATTTGTTTTAGTGCATACGGTACACAGTTTTGTATATTTATTTGTAGTGCTAATATACATGTACAATGTAAGCATAGGCAAATACACTACTCATGTATATTTCAATTTTAGTGCTTTGAAATGCATGTAAATGTTAACATTATTATAATTCATTTACTAATGCAAATGGTTAATCCAGTGACAGAATGTGTTTAATTCACTACGCATCAATAAAGTAAGCATGTTGGTTACTTATGTAAAGATAAAAAATATGCGATTCAGTTGTCCAGACGCTTCATTTATCTGAACGATTTTGCTGGGAACCAAAGTGTCTGGATTAACGAAGCTCCACTGTAGTTTATAAACAATAAATTCATTGCATTATGCAATTTATTTATGCAAAGATAGGGTATACATAGAATGATTTTACTTAATGTTCCTATATTGTAGGCAAAGGAAACAAGCAAGCTTTAAAAAATAATGACGAAATAGCACTTGCTTTGAAGAAAAATAAAGGTAGGATTTTTAATTTAGATTTATAATGTTCTGTTCAGGTTATCGGTTAGTGAGCATACAAAAGTTTCAAATAAATCTTGCATGTTGTTTGAAACATTTCCCATAATTTTGATTATGCTGAATACAATAATTACACTGTAAACACTGAAAAGACTAAATACATCAAATGTGCAAAATATGCTGATTGCACTTAATATACTGTAAGCACTGCAAAGACTAAATGCAATAAATGTGCAAAATACACTGACTACACTAAATACACAAAATACACTCAATGCAATACGTACATTAGATTTACTGAATGCACCAAATATACAAATTGCCCTGAAAACACTGAATGCACCGAATAAATGAAATACACTGTCAACACAAAATACAGGAAATACACTGTAAACATCAAACCCAGGAAATACACTGTAAACACTGAACTCAGGAAATACACTGTCAACACTGAACACAGGAAATACACTGTCAACACTGAACACAGGAAATACACTGTAAATACTGAACACAGGATATACACTCTAAACACCAAATACAGGAAATACACTGTAAACACTAAACACAGGAAATACACTGTAAACACCAAACACATACTGTAAACACCAAACACATACTGTAAACACCAAACACAGGAAATACACTGTTAACACTAAACACAGGAAATACACTGTAAACACCAAACACATACTGTAAACACCAAACACATACTGTAAACACTAAACACATGAAATACACTGTAAACACTAAACACAGGAAATACACTGTAAGCACTGAACACAGGAAATACACTGTAAACATCAAACACAGGAAATACACTGTTAACACTAAACACAGGAAATACACTGTAAACACCAAACACATACTGTAAACACCAAACACAGGAAATACACTGTTAACACTAAACACAGGAAATACACTGTAAACACTAAACACATACTGTAAACACTAAACACATGAAATACACTGTAAACACTGAACTCAGGAAATATACTGTAAATACTGAACACAGGAAATACACTGTAAGCACTGAACACAGGATATACACTCTAAACACCAAACACAGAAAATACACTGTTAACACTAAACACAGGAAATACACTGTAAACATCAAACACAGGAAATACCCTGTAAACACCAAACACAGGAAATACACTGTTAACACTAAACACAGGAAATACACTGTAAACACTAAACACATACTGTAAACACTGAACTCAGGAAATACACTGTAAATACTGAACACAGGAAATACACTGTAAACACTAAACACAGGAAATACACTGTAAATACTGAACACAGGATATACACTCTAAACACCAAATACAGGAAATACACTGTAAACACTAAACACAGGAAATACACTGTAAACACTAAACACAGGAAATACACTGTAACGACCAAACACAGAAAACACAATGTAAACATGAAACTCAGGAAAGACACTGTAAACACTAAACACGGGAAATACACTGTAAACACTAAACACAGGAAATACACTGTAAACACCAAACACAGGAAATACACTGTATATTAAATCTGAGTGATTTATTGTGACATTCCTTGTTCGTTTTGTATTGCTTAATAAGAAAATAATGATCATTATACATGCACAGTATAAGATGATTTCATCTGACATATAGTATTTCATCTCTGTATACGCATATGAATAATGTAATTTCAGCTTACATGTACCTGTTTATTTTAATTATAGTTTACATATGTTACCCGTATTTTGTGATTTCAGCTTACATGTACCTGGACCTCAGTATGGATGAGGACGGTACCTTACCCCAGCTGATCCGAGATAAATACACCCTGGGCAGGACTCTTGGAAAGTAATATAGCATGACAAATACATATTTTTATATATTTTTGTACTGTCACAGAAATGGATGGTCTGATGTGCAGGCCATTTTATAAATAGTTTTTGTTAGCAAATCAACTCATCATATTGTCTTGTTAAGAAGTTCCAAGTATCACTGATACTCTGTGAAATATTTTAAGGAGAAGTCTAAGCGGAGAAAGATGGAGAGCTTAGTGTTCTGTGTCTGTAGTTGTTTTCATATCTCATGAGAGTGAACAACTGCACTTATTGTTTATTGCTTAAGGCAATAACATTTCTGCATTTGTCAGTGAAGCATTTGCATATTGGTTACAAAAACTGAAGAAAATGTACTTTCAATTTTCTAACTAAAGCATGTGTAAAGATTGTCATGGCTGCTCCTGCACTAGCTACATCTGACTATTATTTAACAGAGGTGCGTGTGGGGAGGTGAAAATAGCATTCTCCAAAGGTGCCTGTGAAAGATTTGCTGTCAAAATTATATCAAAGAAGAAGTTTACAGTGGGTGGCAATAACCAAGTGGTGAGTACACGTGGAAGAGGGGTTAGGTGATTTCTCAGCACTTGTCTTCTGTCGATAAATGTATCACTGATTCATTTCTACTGCATTTCAGAATCTAAGTCAACAAGTTATGAATGAAGTTAATTTATTGAAAGCATTAAAGCATGTAAGTATGAAGCATTGGAACATGTAAGCATTGTATCTTTCATTCTCTTTTATGTATACAGTATACATGGTATATGGATTAAACCTCTTGTGACAATGTTGCAAAAGGGATAAAGTATTCCACCACATGTTTGTAAAGTTGCATCTGACAGATTTTACTGATTGTTTGCACCATTTGAAAATGTCTATTTGACTTTTCGATTGAATGTTTACAACTGCTTTGAGTATACGAAATGGCCACAGAAATACAGTTATGTCATCTTTGGGGTCAAAGTTCAAGGTGTAATTAAGCTATATTTAGTAAAAAAAAATTGACTTGATATAAAGAGTGGCATTTGCCATTTAACCTGCACTTGGCATTTAAATATATAAAAAATGGTTAAATGAATGATGTAAGGGTCAAAGATCAGTTAGTGATGAGTGTGGAAATGGTGTCAACATTTTACAATGCATATGGTGTGTGACTGTTTGGACTATTTCATGCACATGGGTACTATGGAGTCTATGGTGATAGCAGCAGGCCTTGATCAATCCAACATGGTAGGGTGGTCTCCCTACAAATGACTAAGTAAACTGTAAATAATTCAAACATTTTGTTTGGTGAAACATTAGAGACAATTCTAACTCAGGAAATCATTTATATATAGAATGTGTATTAGCAATATTTTCACTGGAATATAGATTCCATTTGTCTATGGTGGTCAGATATTGTAAGCAGACATTTCAATTTTTGTACATGTACATGTATGTGCCGTCTGAGAGATTTCTGTGATGTTTTCCTTCAAACAAAACACTAGGGTTTGTTTGAAATTATTTCTTTATTATATTTAGCATCCACCAGTTTACAACTTTTCCGGTGGTTGTCAGAAAGCTTACATATAACATATTAAAGTGATAGGCCACCACATGGTGCTTGATCTGTTGATTTTAATGTGAGTAGATACAGTGGTGTTGTTTACCTGTGATGTATTCTGTTTAAGTTAATGTTTAAAACATGTATGCAAATTGTTAACATTTTCTTGAAATTAGTCAGGTCTAATGAAATATTCATTATAAAATTACATTAGGCATCAATTTTGGTAATTTTAAAAGCAATATTAAAAACTCATGTTAAAGTGCTGATTCTAGTAGCCATACAAAATACCTCCCAAAATTTATATAAATCCCATGTGTTTGCTGCAGAATTGAATCAACGTTATTACACCATAAAATGATTTGATGATTATATGAAAAAAACGTTCAGTTGGCATGATTCTATCCCAACATGTCACTCAACGCAAGATTTCCCTGCCATGTTGTACATATCTGAACACAGCTGCCGTTGTAGATTCTGTTGAGTGCTTAACATACTCTGAAAGTTTTGAGGTGGACAGGGAAATAATATCTAAGGATGGTCATGGCTTGCTTTTACCTGTATAGTGTACATGTATATGTGTGCTTAAGAACCATTTCCCTGTGGAATTTTAAACTATCAGATTTTCTGTTGTATTTACAGCCATGTATAATAAAGATAGAAGATGTGGTAGACACGCCCGATGTACTGTACATAATTCTAGAACTGTAAGTAATGATACAAAGGCAAGGTCTACTATAAACACTGTAAGTCAAGAACCAATATCAAAGTATAGTAAATGTGATAAAAAATATGTTTCAATATTCTTATTCTGGTGCATGTTTTAAAGTCTGTTAACAAAACAATTTAATGATGCTTCAGACTTTCATGTCAAATTTGTCAATATATGTTTTCAATTTAAGGGGAAATATGTACAAATATTAGATTTATGTTCGATTAAACTTTTCAGAGTAGATGGTGGAGAATTGTTTGACAAAGTTGTCAGTATTGGTCAATATGATGAACCTACAGCTAAACTCATCTTCTACCAGATGGTGTGCGCTGTAAAGGTAAAAGTTCAGTCTTTGATTTTTTGTTGTTGTATTTATAGAAGCCATGGTATTGTGGAGGCTATCGAGGTCCAGCACATTTTAATTTTCTATCTCTCTCTTTCAGTATCTCCATGATGAAGGAATCACTCACAGAGATTTAAAGGTACGAAACAGAATCTGGGGAGAAGAAAGCGTGTGTGAGAAATTTCATATACCTGGAATTTAGATTAACTCAACCTAGTTTTAATTCAGGGCGCTATTGATTGTTATAATGGTTTTCTTTTTATCAGCCAGAGAACATTTTATTGGCAACAGAGGAGAATGAATCATTGATCAAGGTTCGTATGACATTGATACATACAGCTGTTGTACCCCACAGCAACAAAGTTTTTCAGGGTCTACTGGTTTCACTTTCTCTTTCTCTCTATCCAGACAAGTGTGACTTCCTTGCTGAAGGTCAAGCAAAGGTCATACGTACTGTGATACTTGCATGTAAATTTCACTTTATGTAGAATGGTACTAAATTTGACATAAGTGATGATCAGTTTGAAAGAAACGTCATATGACTAATGGTCAAGGTCATATTGTAGTCACTGTGATGTTTGAAAAGATGGTTTTTGGATTGTAAAACATAGATTTTTATCATAATTTGTAATACTTCCCACATGTAATACATCGTTGGAAACCCACGGTTGGTCGCTCTATTTGTTTACCTACCGTGAGTCATAAGGCCGATATTTTCGCATAACTCATTAAAATGCGTGATCTTACATGACCTATCGAGGACCAATGGGAATCGCCGTAAATATTCCCGGTACTCAAAGTGTCAGCTGTAATGGCGGCGCCCATGAAAGTGTGTGTGTTTTGTTGTGCCACTATCAAAGATATAAAGATGAAAACTCCAGATTTGGCACCCAAAATGGCTGATTATTTTAACTAATACTTCTCTTTCACATGTGGCCCCCCCCCTTCGGAAATCCTGGATCCGCCTCTGGTATGTTTATTATCATCACTGCTTCGTGGCACGTGTTATTAAAAAACCACATTGCTCCCGTATAATGGAACTACGAACTCGTGCTAATCATGTAGACCTGTACATAGACTTGTACGATAGTAAACGCTTGTTAACACGTGCTTTTTCCTCCCCTGTCTTTATAGACACAAATACACCCTCCGCTTCAATAATGCAGATAAAGCATCTCGCTGAAAGTTTTGTAACATGTTCAACTTAAACGTCAAAATCTTGGCTTCGAAAGCATGTTTTTCTATGCTACTGAGGACTGGAAATAAGGGGCTTTTTCATTAGTTGAATATCGCAATAAGGAATGGTAAAGCGACCAATTGCATATAGAAGCCGAGACACCTTTCAGCGAAAATACTGGCCTTGTGACCCACGGTAGGTAAACGAATAGAGCGACCAACCGTGGGTTTCCGACGATGCATGTAATAATGATTGAAGATAGATTGATATTGGACTTGGGTCAGTAGATTAAAGGTTATTCATATAGGAATAATCGTAGATAAATAGAATCCAGCATGTGAAACTGTGTCTTTGGATTACTGAATAAGTTGTATTTTTAGCAAGACACAAATTTGATTTTTCCATAAATTATGGGTATATACAGTACATGTATATTTAGCGAGAGCTAATTTCAGTGACTTGATAATTCGAAGAAAGATAGCTATTACATGTATCTCCGATATGGAATAAATACATGTGATATTTTATTTTAGTGATCTCAATGCTAATAATGCCAAAATAAAATCCTCGCTAAAAATTCTGTTTATACGGTTCCTTGTTGGGAGTTATGCAAAATTTTGTAGTAGTAAAAAAGATAGGGTACAGGAATGGGAACTGAAAGGTAGAAGTGTAAGAGTACCAGGGTATACCTACATGTAGTTTTGATGTGCCTGTAGACGTATTTGTCTTGTTAGGATAGCTCTAGGAACCTGGCGGCCGTTTCACTAACCGATCGTAGATCGTAAACGTAGACTTAAATGTGAACGTATCACGTACGACCGTTTCACTAAAAGTTACGATTTGCGATTTACGATCAGTATTGATCGTAACCCTAAGAGTGGTCTAGGGTTATCGTAAGTGTTCCTACATGCATGTAAATGAGCAATATGACCGCCATGCTGGCCCCGCCTGAGATCATTTTGTGGTAATATTTACCTGACCGAGTTTGTTTATACTTTGTAGGAAGAAAACAACCACAATGACTTGCAGTCTGCTTTTACACAAAAAGTATTGTACAGTCCGAGCCCGAATCTTAAATCAATTAGAGTTGTCCTTCTTTGTTACGCACAACCACAGAAATGTCAGTCTCACAGGGGTCAAGTCCGTTTTGGGCATGGGCTCTGTGATACCACAAACAGAGTAAATTCATTGTATCACAAAGTTCGGGTCCAAAACGGGCCTAGCCCTTGTTACCAGTTTGCTGATTTAAATATAAAGACAATGCAAGAATTCATATTTGAAAAAGTGAGGAGGGGGGGGGGGTTAGTCAATATATCAAACTTTGCATGTAATAATAACGAGAACAGATATGGGGGGGGGGGGGGGGGGGGGTATAGGCCTTTCCGAAAACATGAGTTATCTCTCTTTGTATTCTTACATTTAGTGTGAATATGACAACTTCCGGGTAGTAACACACTCAGGCTGCGCATATATTACATAAGAGTTATATTAGTATGGGTGTTGTTCAAAATCGTAAACAGTTGAAATCATTTATACGAGAGAGTAAGAAAATGTTAATGGAAACAAAAACGAATTTCTTGATCGAGTCGGCTGTGATTTTTCGGGGGTGGGGGTTGGTTGGTTAAAAACTGAATTGGAAATCACGCAGACTTTCATTTGTTTACATATGTCTCCAATAACGACTGACATAATTATTTTGTATGAAATCAGAACAGAACTTCTGATTCTCAAGAGATGATGGTATCTCATCAACTCAAAGCTCGGGTTTTTATGAGGATCGACACGTGCAAAGATCTTGCATAACATGCCCCCCTCCCTCTCAAAAAAAAAAAAAAAAAAATCAATTACATTAGGAAATCAACGCTCTCATTGTTTTATCAGCGCAAAAATTATTCCACCACTACCAATCGATTCTTTCAAAAATAAACCAGATAGCAATGTTTGGGTAACTTTCTCCAAAGTACCTGGACGTGTTCATTCTGTGTGCAAATCATTTGTACACTGCAGCATGAGGCTGGAATTGTTTTAAAATATCAACTGATATGTTTAAAATGCAGAAAAATAGGTAATTAAATAAAAAAAATTAATTAATTTTATTCAATATTGCTCGATTGAAATAAATTATTTTTCATAGACCTGTGTGGTCCGCCGGGGGGGGGGGGGGGGGGGGGGGTATATTCTCAAATGTACTTTCTGGGGGAAGGTAAGTTTAACCCCCAATAGAATGGTTTTGACGTCTCTGTATCTTCCCTCTTTTATTCGTTTTAGCCCCCTTGAAATGTAAGTGATTATATATAGGCACGTATCGTGTCATAACAGAAATTGCAATGACAGATTTAGATCCCCCTTTTCGCCACAAATTTACAAAATAATTTGAGTAAAACTCCAAATATTTTACCCCAAATGGCTGTATTTACAGGTACACACTCTTGCCGACTATAAATTCAGGGCGTTCAATTATAAGTTATTTTATTTTCAAAACAATTGTATGTGTAAATGTCAGTTTAAAGATGGTTTGTGACGATGAATTTCTTTATGGTTATACTTGTATTTGAAACTGTATAAAATTTGTGAGTAGTCAGCTGGAAATCTGTCAGTGGACTCTCACTTACAAGTACAGGCTGGGATAAATTTTACTCGCCAATCAAAGAGATGGACATTTTCAAAATCCAGAGGTGTCAGTCCGACATACCAAGACGTTCATCGTGGCAGAACTGTTATCGCTGAATGTACTACTTTGATATTGAACAAGTAACTTCTGATATTTTATTATAAATCTGACTGTATTGAAACACGGGCTAAAGATCCTGATGAAATGTATGCAATATATAATATATACTAATTTCAGTCATAAAACACGTAAAATCCTGGAAAGTGGGAGGGGGAAGGGTAGTTAGAATAATCTAACTGCGTCTCATGACAGGCCCGCCGTAGGAAATTACATCACTTTAACGATAGAACATTCTATCGGGGAGGGGGGGGGTCCTCTACTTACAACATTAATTTTCTATTATTTTTACATGCAAAGTTGGTTATTTTCACGTGTATGAAGTAAACTTATGCATTGAGATTTTTTATTAACGTTAACATATTTGTTGGCATGATTACTGTTAAATTATACAGCAATATCTTTGCGGTCTTCTGCACTGTTGATAATGACGCTTCTCGAATATACTACCCGGAAGTCTTAAACTACTGTTACGCAAGGGCACTACGTTCCGGATCAAGGAAAGATAACTCATGTTTTCGGATTGGCCTATAGCTACATATGCCTGCATCACCGTTAGAGCACATGTATATTTAACATTAGAGAGGATCCAAGACATTATTATTCTCATGTTCAGAAATTAAATTTCTTTAGAAACAGTTGATTTCATGATCCGAGACGTTGCGATTCGACGTACTCAGCTTTTTCCCCCCGTCAGATCAATACCTTTGATGCAACTGACTAACTGAATAATACATGCACATTTTAAGGAAAATATGATAATAAAATGATTTGGTAATGGGAGAGGGGTTAAAATGCCAATTCTGCAAGTGGGTCGTTTCTGTAGTTTTATGAAGGTCGTTAGAAATTAAACATACAGACTAGGGAAGGGTCATTATCGGACCCTTGGGGTTCCGACCCCTTTTTATAAAGTGCACTCCCGTGGGGATCCGGGTTAGAATAGGTCCTCAGTACCTCTTGCTTATCGAAGGAGGCGACTAAATGGGGCGGTCCTTCGGATGAGACTGCAAACACTGAGGTCCCATGTCACAGCAGGTGTACCATGAAAAAGATCCCTCCCTGCCCAATGGCCGTAAGCGCCAAGTATAGGCCTAAATTTTATAGCCCTTCACCAGCAATGGTGACGTCTCCATATTAGTGAAAATTTACGAGAGGGACGTTAAACAATATAAAAATCAATCATCATAAAGTGTAATATCAATAATAATTTTTAATAAATGATCTAGATTACACATCATCACGTAAAGACGAAAGTTAGCATATGCTTACATGCCTAAACGGAAAAAAATATATATATAAAAGACAAACGCATGTGGAAAATAAATTTCAAGTCATTTTAGGGACACATTGAGCCCATGATTTGTTTGAAATTTATACAAATAAGTGAATAGATATGTCATTAGTGTTACAGCTTATTTTACAACTATGATTAAACGCCGGAGTACGTACATATCCATGGTTTGATGCAGGATAAAATTTCCTATTCTTGTGTGCAATTTTATTTTCATTTTATTATTTCCTTTTATCAATATAATTTCATTTTCTTATTCATTTTTTAAAATCCGTTGAACATAGTTTACTTATTGATGGAAATTTGGCTCACGTGAGCAGATCGATACATGGCATTTAAAATTCTAAAATGTAAATCTTTTATGTTATTTCTTATATCACCCCCCACCCCCATTTTAGTTACATGAAAGTCAATAAAAATTATTCTATCAATTGTTTAAACATTCTAGGAATTTTCTTTACGTTACACTAGAGATCGGGCTCAAAATTTCCATTATTTTTGTTGACAACTTACTGCAGACGATAAGGATATGTTTAAAACCATGAGGAAATAATGAATGAATATTTCTTTCCATGGTAGGATTAATTTTAAATCTACCTCCATAGAGAAAAGAGTTCTAAAAAGTCAGACGTAAATCGCAATCGTAAGTGTTACGACTACGTTAGGTTTCGTGAAACGCTCGTATACGTGCGAGTCAAATGATCTTAAACGTAATCGTACGTTTACGATCTACGATCGCTTAGTGAAATGGCCGCCTGTACATGAATTCAAACTCTTGTTCTAAAAATTCAACATTAAATACTGTAAATTCAGAAAATGCTTATACATGTTTTGAATTGATTGTTGTGCAGGTTACAGACTTTGGACTGTCCAAGTTTGTGGATGCTGGGAGCATGATGAAGACTTTCTGTGGGACTCCCTCTTACCTAGCCCCCGAGATTTTGCTGACAGTGGGGATGGGGGCATACACGAAGGCCATTGACTGCTGGAGCCTAGGGGTCATCCTTTATATATGGTAGTATATTCTACATGAAATGATGCTTGCATCATCTCAATATTTAGGGGGAAAATGGACAACTTTTTTAAGTCTTTATCGTCAACACATTATACAAGGATATACTTGGAGGTGTATGTAAGGTAGAACATGATTATATCTTCATGGAGAACTATACAAAACCAATTCTTATAGAATTAGTTTGAACATTAGACATTATTACCCCGACTGAAAACAATAGAATAGAAAATTCCATTGTATTGTATACTAAGCAGTATATTTTCTCGTGTTCATTTTTGGAAGGGTACAAGATGATATACCTTAAGTCTCTTTATGCTGCTTTATTGAATAAAGGTCGCTAAATATGCTGGTGTGAGGAGGCTTAAGGTATATCATATATGCTTTCACACACTGAAAGACATTTCTTATGTTTACATTTTAATCTCTTTTCTCTTTTTTGATAATGATTTAAAAAATGTTAAAAGTGTATTAATATACAGTGATTAGTGTAGCGCTTTATGAGATATTACCGGTATGCCCCAGTTTACATTACAGTAGTTAGAATTTTAAGGAAAAAACAGTGAATGTAAATATTTCTAGTAAAATGCCAAACCATATGGATTGTTATGCCATATCAAATTGAAATATGATATTGAATGAAGTAAATCAATTCATAATTTGAAATTGGATATATCTTTCTAAATCATTTCTCATTTCAAAAGGTTTGAGTGGTTGTATGGTTGGTGTAAATATCGTACAGTAAACAAAATTCATTACCTATAGAATCTGAATGTTAATATTGTGTATTATATAGAACAGAAGTAAAAAGAGAAAAGCTACGAGTATAGTTTTGTTTCAGTTTGGCAGGTTATCCCCCCTTCTCTGACGAGAGAGAGGATATGTCTTTGGACAAACAAATCAAGGAGGGGCACTATACATTCCCCACGGAATACTGGAAGGGCATATCAGAACCAGGTACTTTAATCTATAGAGGTTTAGAGCAAGTAACCTTACAAATAGGTCGACATAAAACAAGTTTTGTATTTCATACATGTATTTGGATTCATTTGATACCAAATGACTGATCATGAAAAAAATATTTACATTTGGCAGTGTTGTACCAAAGACTTTGTGACCTCAAACTTGTAATTAATCTTTCATTTTAACATTTGAAAAAGAAGGAAATTGCCCAATATTCTATAGTCTATAATACAAATTACTCCTTTCTTCCATTTTTTTTTCATACTCGCATAATACAAAGGCACTAGACATTTAAGTCTTAAAGTACATGAACAAAAGCAAGACATCCTGTAAAAGTGAAAATCATCAAATTGATACAGTAATTTTTACAGATTCCTGGAAAATACATAATTATGTTTACCTGTTCAAAATCAATGATAAAGAGTAAACAGTTTAAAACAAATTTTGATTCTTCAGCAATAGACCTCATTAAAAAGCTACTGACGGTAGACCCAAAGAAGAGAATAACTTTAGCTGAAGTCGTCAACCACCCCTGGTTCAAGGTATGTGATGAAAAGGGTAGAGAATTGTGTAAGATAGCATTGTCATTCACTGAACATGTTTTAACAACGTCTTGAGAACAGAATTTTTTTGGTCTCTTCCAGTTAAATGCACATGATACCTAGGGTAGTTGTTTAAGAAGAATATGTATATATTGGCCCTCAGGCTGAGATGGGGTCACTTGGGTTGATATGACATATGCTCTGGATTTTAGCATGTAATATTCTTTAGATATTTGCTGACTTCGCACTTGCTACATACACAGCTTTAATATTTTTTTAACATTTTATAATGATGTTTTTTTGTTTTGTCTGACTGATGTCGGACAAAACACATGGGACACATGGGGTATCTATCAATACTTAATTATATTAACTTATGTGTTACCCTATCATGAAAACGTGTTATATGATTCATCATATGTGACATTTTTTTTTAAATTTTAAGCACGGTATACTGTGTATAACCACACAGATTTATAATATCACAAAAATGTAAAGGTCAAATTGTTTTGAACTCCAACAGAAACTACACTGTGTGTAAATAAATATGTCCATAGTATGAATATACAAAAAAATATTGTGTAGGATATACTATGTCAAAATTAACATGTTTATAATATCATGAATTCAATGTGCAAAAATCATTTTTGAGATAAACCTTACAGAGAGTATACTGTGTTGAAAATAAAATGTTTATGATATCATGAATATGCAATGAATATTTTGTCTAAAAACCCTGCATAGAGTGTACTGTGTCTAAAGTAAAACATGCATGAAAATATTGCATTTAATTCATTTTACAAATATCGAATAAAAAAGATCAGATATAGATCTTTAATTTAAAAGAATTATTTACAAATAGAGTAAAAAAATATATGATTTTTAAAAAAATTCAAATAACTCCTTTTTAAAAAAAATGGTTTAAAGTAGGGCTTAATATTCGAGCTGGCTTATTTGCAGGTATTTTTTCACTGCAAGAAAAAAGGGGCTTATTTTCAAAACAGGATGATTATCAAAGGTGTTTAATTTTCAAGGTTTTAGGGTACACATTTATACAATGGTTACTGATATCCTTGCATTTAATATATACATTGTACATTTATACAGTGATCACAGATGCCCTCACAGTGATATATTTGTACATGTTCCCTGGAACACACCCGTTTTGATAAATTACATTTTCAGAATTTACCTACTCTGTGTTTTATGTATAATGTGTTTAGGAATGTTTCAGTACTATGAAATCTGTTTTACAGGACGATGCGATGAAGAAGAAGGCCAATAATTTAATGTTCCCGGAATCAGGTGGCATGGCACCACCGTTATCCAAGGTCAGCATTATTCTTTATAATTACTCAAAGCTGTGTTTAGTTTTATTTCATATAACCTATCTACTACAGCTATACACAGACTCTGGATTCCTTATCGTAATTCACACATTGTTATTTTATCACTGGAGTCACTCGGACAGGTGATCTTATGCAGTTGGTGGTTGTCCATCGCGGTCCGCTGTGTCTCAGCTATTGAATACATTTGTCTTTTTCTCTGATAGTACATGACAATTTCTCTATAAGTTTGGTATGGAACATCTATGGAGGAAATGAAACAAAAAATGTGAATTTCATGGTCACTGAACTTGAAGCTGAGGGTTGGGGTTAAAACCTATAAAATGATGCACTCTTTAAAACTCTTTATTCAGGGACATCTAGCAGACTGTATAATCATGGTGAGAAAAGATACCAATACTAAAATGCTAGGGTTCATATACAGGCAAAAATGTATCATTTCTTTCAAGATCTTTTCCTTAACCCCAGGACATCAATCAAACCAGTTACATAAAAAGCCTTCTTCTTGTCTCATAGTCATCAAACAACCAAACTGAGCACCCAGTATTGATCAGGAAAGCCATTTCCAAAATTGTGAAATATGATCTCTAGGTCAGTGGGATTGGGGTGGAGCTCTTTTGATCATATAATTACATGTAGTGAAAATGTGTAGTTTTTTTTATCTTTGTAACTACTGGACATCAATCTGAGTACATAGTCTTGATAAGGAGCAAAGTATCTACCCAAACTGAAATTCAGGGGTCATGGGCTGTTTATTACCAGGGTGAGGCTCTGTGACCCATATAGTGAAATTGTGTTATCTCTTTAAAAATCTTGACTCAAACTAAGTACATAAAATAATAGTGAGGAGAGAAGCCTTTATGTCAATTGTGCAATTCATGGCCCCATGGGTTAAGAATTCAGGTGGCAGGGACTCTTATAATGAAAATGTACCACTGTATACAGGGGAATTTTCATCCTGCGCTATTTGTGCTCATATACGGTTCATAGGAAAGTGAGTTTTTTCAGATTCAAATTTTCCTAAAGTTGCTTTTACTACTTCAATGAAAAAATTTATAATTACCCAGCTTTTAAATTTGCCCATTTCTGATAAAGAGGAAATGGGAGAAAGTAAAATGGGTGGAGGAAGGGAGAGAATTTGCCCTGTATAAGACCAATATAATACATGTACATTGTGTACTATAAAAAAGGAACAGCAAAATTATCTCTACAAGATTTGTGAACTCTTGCTTTTTCTCATGATAGCCTGGAAGAAAGCGGTCTTTAGAATCTACAGATGAATGCTCTGCTGCCAAACGACAAATTTCCGTAGAAAGTGCTGAAACCAACTCAACTTCTTCACTCCCAAGTACACCATAACAGTAAAAGAAACAGGTACATCACCCCTGTCAGGAGACTTATTGTGTTGCATACATCACCCCTGGGAGAAGACATACATGTTTTGTGTTTGTGTATCTGTGAGAGTAGATATACATGTACTGTGTTCATGTATATGTGTTTACAAAGGGACTACAAGTGTACCAGACCAGCTTAGTGAGGACCAATCAAATCTACTGTTACAGAATCTTTGATACATTTGTGACATTGAATGTTACACCATGCATTGTTGGAATTAACATAAGCAGTGTGCCCCGGTGGAAACAGATATTTACATTACACCTATACATTTTTGTGGATCTAAAATTAAATTTTTGTATAGTCAAACTTGCCATAGTGGTCACATATCCCATGTGGTAATTTATTTCCTCCCAATGATATTTCCTGTGGTAGCGTAACTATGTAACAGTCACCTGCTTAATGTGGTCAACAGTCCCCAAATTTCATACCAAACTGCCTTTAATAACTATTTTTGTCACCTGACTCACTTATGGGTTCATGTTACCATGGTCACTGCTCAGGTTGTATGGACATCATGAAAACTTTTTGTCCAATGCAGTTTTTAAAAGTACAGCCATTCAAACAAAATTAGAATGATTTCAAGCTTTATATCAATTATTGATGTGAATTTATTTATGGTAAAATTTTGATGTAATTCTGTCTTCTATGTAAATTAAAATTCTTAAACTTGATTGCAAAACACATAACCACCAAAAACTGGAATATATTTGCGTGGGAAAAGTGAACCTTTGTTAACAGTTCTATAAAGATAACTCGTTTTTGTTTCCACAGGTGACTGGTATATACAAGTTTGACTGTATTTGATGGGTTGATTATATTATTTTTTTTATCATGCAGTTTGTTTAGATGATTGCTATATTCATGTGTACAGTTAATGAATCAAATGAAAATGGAAATAATTGGTAAAATTTTAAATGTACCATATAAACCCAAAACACTGTTTTTCTGTGTTCAAGTGCATTAGATTTAGATGTTCCTTACTGTAGATCACTTCTATTTAGCAAGACCTTACTTTCACATGGATGCAATCATACTGTTGTATTTATTCATGAGAAATGTAACTTTCGCAAATGATTACTTATTGCTGAAATGTTCTGTGTAAGAGTTTATTCATGAGAACTAAATTATTTAGTATGGCTAATCTCGTGAAATTACTCATAAATAATATTCTTTTGAACAAAATGTGATTTACAGTACGTTTCTGGATCATTGCATCATCTGGATCATCTTAAATCCTAGGCATCAAAATTTATATCGTTGTGAGAAAAGTGATCTGAATCTAAATGTTGATATCTATCATTATAGTGTGAATGTTTCCACGTTTAATTTGTGTTTATACTTCTTGTTACCATGGTCACTGCTCAGGTTGTATGGACGTCATCAAAACCTTTTGTCCAATGCATTTTTTAAAAGCTCTATTATGAATGTATTTGGAGATTATGAATTTCCTTGTGTTTTGAAATTTTTAACCATTTATGCACATTGTTTTCTTTTTCATAGAGGCATTTAGTTTTAGATTTGTAAATATTGTACATTTAGATAAATAAAACGCAGTTACACTGCATACAACTTTGTTTGCTTTTTAACTTCTTGAAGCTGTTCATGTGTTTCACCAAAAATATGAAAACTTGTGATATACAAAACAGGAATGCATTGCATTATCACATTTTCAAAACTGTCATTACCGCCACATACCCATTACTGAGTTGAAAAGGATACGTTACCACACTATTTACATGTATATATATTTACAATGTTTTTTCTTTGATATCTGTACAAATTGTAAAGGTAGTCATTCATCTTGAATGTATTGCAGTGGTGAACAATGCATCTATGAATACAGATAAATATAGTATGTCTATTTTACATCTGTAAATTCTAACAGAAATGAAAGTAGGATATAAATAAATATATGAGGGTATGAACTGCAATGCTTCACTCCTGACGTACTTTTCAGGAAGTGCTAGTACACTTCATGAAGTGTGCAGGTGTAAAGTGTTGCAGTTCATAACCTCATGCATTTTCAGAAACGGAATTTTATTTCTTAGTACAGTGCTCCCTTAATATATTGCCAACTTTTGTTCAAGATGAATTTGAGCAATAAAGCGGGGGTGGCAATATATTGAATTCACCATTACTGACAATTCACCGAGTAGTGAAAAGAAATTCAATTCCATAAATTTATTTGGATTCCATTCGGTATAAACATTTAGATTATCGTGAGTTTAATTCAGCAATTATTAGTAATTAACCTGACCAGTCTGTCGCACTTCACTGTACTGCTCTCACAGTACAGCGGTGATTACGGATGGTGCATTATTATTGAGGGTAAACCCTATAAAATTTGACCATTTGATTGGGAAAATCCGTGGCATATGGCATTATGCAGGGTTGGCATTATAACAGGTGTTAACATGGGGAGAAATCTGTTGTTTTGGATTTTCAGGCAATAAGAGGGGGTGGCATTATAACGAGGGGCAATATATCGAGGGGGCACTGTATATGTTACTGTGACAAAGCCTCGTCTGTTAACCAGTGTCTTGTGTACAGTGTACATACATGTACATGTATAAAGTACAACATATACATGTATAAGACCCGTTTCCCCTGCTCACCGTGGCCGAGTGGTTACAGCATCGCACTCAAAATCACACAGCCTCTCACATTTGGTTGGCGCGGGTTCGAATCCCGCTCGTGCCGGTGAGAAAGTTTCCCAGTTTACTTTCAGAAGGTCAGTGGTCTCTTCCCAAGTACATTGTATCTGGGTTCATTCTTTCACCAATAAAAACTGGGCGCCACCATATAACTGAAAAATTGTTCAGTGTGGCGAAAAACAGCAAAACAATCAATCAATCCCCTGCTCAGCAGAGACAGCAAAACAATCAATCAATCCCCTGCTCAGCAGAAACAGCAAAACAATCAATCCCCTGCTCAGCAGAGACAGCAAAACGATCAATCTCAGCACAGTAGGTGGAAGTACAATGTAAACCTGATGGACTAATGTAATATCCTGTGACTTGAAAGTTATTTACACCAGTCTATTCATACTCGGCCTTTCTTGTACAGGCCTATCTGATTTTCTGTTTTCCAATATCTCTCCTGTCTGGCTCTGCATGGCTGTATTCTAATCTCCCATCTAATACCATTCATTTATCCAGGTCCATTTTGCAATGGCTTTTTTCTACACATTAATCCTTCTGGAGATTTGAAAGTCTTATTTTCATGAACTTTGTAACCATTTAATGACTACCCTGCAATTTGTAACCCCCTTCTCAAAGGAAGCCATGTCAGTCAACAGACTCTATATAATTGCCCTTTGACTAAAGGCTGAAAGAATTATATTGAATAGAACTTGTACATAATTGTACTTTGATTACACGGCAAGTGAATTGTAATACGCAACTTCCGAGATATCAGCTCTTCTGTGATGGAGGAACGTTAAGTGTTCTGTTGAACGCTTGGGTGGGTACAAGATTTATACATATATTATAGATTAGAGCAATGTAAATAAGGATAAAGTTATGAAAGCGTAAATTTTGTTTATATCAGTCGTTGGTATACATTAAACTGACCATATGATGAAGAATATGTTTAATTTAGGTCATTAAATCATTTTTTTATTTCCTCTTCTGCACGGGTGATACTTTAATCAAAGAGAGATGGTGATTATCGATTTTTGTTTGAGCTATTTTATTATCATTTACTCATAAACTTACTAAAATTGTGTGTCCCAGCAATTTGGGTGGTTGCATGTCTGATAATCATGCTTTAGGCAAAATATGAAAGCAGCGATTAGAATTTGTACCCACCGCATGTGAACGAATGTATGTTTTGCGTCTCGCTAAGCGTAAGAGTTCCACAAAGGGAAAGAACTTTTGGGCAACTCGGATATTGCGTATTAATATACTTGTGTTCTGTTCCATGTGTACTTACGATGTACCTCACAGGCAAGTGTTTCACAGTAATTAGTTGTACATGTAATTGCCAATATTTTAATTGATAAAATGTAGTAGTAATGCACATCTGAAATCGCTGTGAAAAGTAGCAGTAATGAGATGCAATTCTTGCTAGGTAGTGGTAATGTTTTCCTCCCCAAAACAAAGCAGCCTCCTAAATTTTTTAAACACATGTATGTATACATTGTGTGTTTTTATGCAAAATCCACACATTTCTCAAGGAGGGAGATAAAAAAGTAAGACTAGTGATTTCCAGAATTTACTTACTTGTACATTCATATATCACTGAACTCCAACATTAACTTATATGTACAACATGATGTGCTGATGAGCACAGCAACAATAAATATGTATCAAAATGAATATTGCCTGCTGTGAAATTATGCAACTTTCATCCCCATCAATCAATAGTCAGACTGCATACAATGTCACATACACTGAACCATTAATACCAAAAACGAGCGGGTGTTAACATAGCAACATCACTTTCTTCCCTTCTTCCTGAGAGACTGACCAGCACCAGAAAATGCTTCAAAAGATTTCTCCTCCTGAAAATCAAACAAGAAAAGAAATATAGTAAATTAATCCACAGCCTGCTTATACTGTCCATATAATACTGAATTCACTGTAGTGGTGGTCAGTGTTTATACATATAATATTGAATACATTATAATTGTGGTCAACCTATACCTTGACGAGAAAATCTGATTTATTATACATGTACTTACTTTAGATTATCTAAAATTTAGCCAGTCAGATGCTGTGTTTGATATAAGCTTTTATTTACAATAATGGATAAATAATGATATTCATATTTTAGCACAACTACAAATTATTGCTCTTGCTTTACTGTCAAAGCAGCTAAAATTTTAATCCCACTAAAATAAGTCTACATACAGTACCTCCAATCTTTTATTGTTGACCTGACTTACCTCCGATGTTTCATTATTGACCTGACTTACCTCGACTTACCTCCAATGTTTCATTGTTGACCTGACTTACCTCCAGTGTTTCATTGTTGACCTTTCTTACCTCCAATGTTTCATTATTGACCTACTTACCTCCAATGTTTCATTGTTGACCTGTCGCTGGGTTCTGATGAATTTGATTGTGCCCTTCGTATACCCATAGTCTGGTATTCCCCTGCAATTGTCCAGATATATCCAACTTTCATAAATCAGTTTCAATTTTCCAAAACATGAAAAATTTGAAAAGTACTACATTCCTCTTATTTCACTGATGAAAAGACAGAAATCATGATAGTTCCATGGGAAAGTAAAATAACCATTTCTTTGGTAATCTTACTCCTATTGCTGTCTTCCTGTGGATATCCGGGTTAGAATATGTCCTAAGTACCCCTTGCTTGTCGTAAGAGGCAACTAAATGGGGTGGTCCTTCCAATGAGACAAAAAAAAAACCCCGAGGTCCATGTCACAGCAGGTGTGGCACGATAAAGATCCCTCCCTGCTCAAAGGCCATAAGTGCCGAGCACAGGTCTAAATTTTACAGCCCTTCACCGGCAATGGTGAAGTTTTCATATGAGTGAAATATTCTCAAGAGGGACTTTAGATAATATACAACCAATCCATCAATCCTATTGCTGTCTGCTTTAAATATGCTATTGATTAATGATATGGGCACCTACTCTGAAAATTTGACAAATTTTTATGCTGATTTAGTTGTCTTTAAGGTATCACACCTTTAATTGTCCAATCAAAATGAGCTTATGTAATATGAAGTTCCATATATTCAAAAGAATAATTTTTTCTGTGTGAGATGTTTTTTATCTTTTTGATTTTTAGGCCTCTCATTAGGAAATTTTGTGTAATTTGTAGAAATAATCAATTGTTTACAAAGGAACTATATGCTGTTGATAGATGAAACTACTTCCTGAGGTGCACTGAGGCTGTTTTATATGTGGCAAACAAATGTGAGATAACTCTCTGTGATTGTAGTGTGTACAATATATGCCTCTGTATAAGAGTGATAAAGGGAGATGACTCTTTGTGACAGTCGTGTGTATAATAAATACAGGGATATAACTCTTTGTGACAGTCGTGTGTATAATAAATACAGTGAGATAACTCTTTGTGATTGTAGTCTGCAGGGCTCGAAATTAGTGAGAAATACTCGCAAAATGCAAGTACATTTGAAAAATAGCGAGTAAAAATAGTGGACACTTGAAAATCTTAGAGAGTGGTGATTTACAAACTATGATCGTATCGTATCCATTTTATACGATGATGCACTATTCGCTTTTCTTAAATTTGCACTCTGAATCATACAAACGCTTACATGAACGATCAATTTCAACAACTGTTTCTATCCGGATTTTTCTTTTATGATTTTTTAAAGAAACTCGGAGTGATTAAATTGAATCCAAGTATGAGGTTTTTGTTATTCATTTATCTAAAAAAAAAAATCGGAGTCTATGTTTTACCAAGTCTTCCGGTAGTCATTTTTATCAAAATCATGAGAATGGCCTATCTAAATTAATTTATTATCATATTGAGGTCGGGTTGTAGTGATGACACGAGTGCACTGCTCATCGCGTAAAAAAGTTCACGGGGCTCGTGATCGTGCTGCTTATAAAACCATGACTCCGGGATTCGCTTTGAAAAATCATTAGTGACAACCCTGATGTGGCATGAAATTGAAAGACTGGATCTAGACCTGCAGTAAACAGTTGTGGATTAGAGGTGCGATAATCAAGAGACCTAAACATTGCACCATATGACTTATGTAACTTAGTGTCCTGTCCAAACGATGCCTGTTGACCCACTAGGCTCAGTAATGATGAGGAAAATCGTTGATTTAAAAAAAACAAAAATAGGAAAATCTTATTTTTATTTTAGCTTGTAGGTTTTCATTTTAGCCTGTGGATTTTTTTACCCACAGGCTAAAATCACCCTGTGGTAGAAAAAGTTAATTTCAACCCCTGGTCTGTACAATAAATACAGGGAGATAACCCCGTGATTGTAGTGTGTACAATATATGTCTCTGTATAAGAGTGATAAAGGGAGATAACTCTTTGTGATACTCGTGTGTACAATAAATACAGGGAGATAACTCTTTGTGACTGTAGTGTGTAATGGATCTCTGCATAGGAGTGATAAAGGGATATAACTCTTTGTAACAGTCGTGTGTACAATAAATATAGGGAGATAACTCTGTGATTGTAGTGTGTACAATAAATACAGGGAGATAACTCTCTGTGATTGTAGTGTGTACAATAAATACAGGGAGATAACTCTATGTGATTGCAGTGTGTACAATAAATACAGGGAGATAACTCTTTGTGAATGTAGTGTGTACAATATATGTCTCTGTATTGGAGTGATAAAGGGATATAACTCTTTGTGACAGTCTTGTGTAAAATAAATACAGGGAGATAACTCTGACCTCCAAGTAGCTAGATTACAGGAGCACCACCACTCCCAGTCATGTGATTGTAGTGTGTACAATAAATACAGGGAGATAACTCTCTGTGATTGTAGTGTGTACAATATGTCTCTGTATTGGAGGGATAAAGGGAGATGACTCTTTGTGATTGAAATGTGTACAATAGATACAGGGAGATAACAGGGGGATAACTCTATGTGATTGTAGTGTGTACAATTTATATCTGTATAGGAGTGATAAAGGGATATAACTCTTTGTGACAGTCGTGTGTACAATAAATACAGGGAGATAACTCTTTGTGATTGTAGTGTGTACAATAAATACAGGGAGATAACTCTTTGTGACAGTCGTGTGTACAATAAATACAGGGAGATAACTCTTTGTGACAGTCGTGTGTACAGTAAATACAGGGAGATAGCTCTTTGTGACAGTCGTGTGTACAATAAATACAGGGAGATAACTCTTTGTGACAGTCGTGTGTACAATAAATACAGGGAGATAACTCTTTGTGACAGTCGTGTGTACAATAAATACAGGGATATAACTCTTTGTGAGAGTTGTGTGTTTAATAAATACAGGGAGATAACTCTTTGTGACAGTCGTGTGTACAATAAATACAGGGATATAACTCTTTGATAGACTTGTGTGTTTAATAAATACAGTGAGATAACTCTATGTGATTGTAGTGTGTACAATAAATACAGGGAGATAACTCTTTGTGATTGTAGTGTGTACAATAAATACAGGGAGATAACTCTATGTGATTGTAGTGTGTACAATAAATACAGGGAGATAACTCTTTGTGATTGTAGTATGTACAATAAATACAGGGAGATAACTCTTTGTGATTGTAGTGTGTACAGTATATGTCTCTGTATTGGAGTGATAAAGGGATATAACTCTTTGTGACAGTCTTGTGTAAAATAAATACAGGGAGATAACTCTGACCTCCAAGTAGCTAGATTACAGGAGCACCACCACTCCCAGTCATGTGATTGTAGTGTGTACAATAAATACAGGGAGATAACTCTCTGTGATTATAGTGTGTACAATATATGTCTCTGTATTGGAGGGATAAAGGGAGATGACTCTTTGTGATTGAAGTGTGTACAATAGATACAGGGAGATAACTCTATGTGATTGTAGTGTGTACAATAAATGTCTGTATAGGAGCGATAAAGGGATATAACTCTTTGTGATTAAAGTATGTACAATAAATACTGGGATATAACTCTTTGTGAGAGTTGTGTGTTTAGTTAATACAGTGAGATAACTCTTTGTGATTGTAGTGTGTACAATAAATACAGGGAGATAACTCTATGAATGTAGTGTGTACAATAAATACAGGGAGATAACTCTTTGTGATTGTAGTGTGTACAATAAATACAGGGAGATAACTCTGTGATTGTAGTGTGTACAATAAATACAGGGAGATAACTCTGTGATTGTAATGGGTACAATATATGTCTCTGTATATAAGTGGTACAGGGCGATCACTTTATGTGATTATCGAGTGCAAAATGTTTGTATAGGAGTGACAGGGAGATAACTCTTTGTGGTGATTGTAGTGTGTACAATATATGTCTCTGTATAGGAGTGATACAGGGAGATAACTCTATGTGACAGTTGTGTGTGTACAATAAATACAGGGAGATAACTCTTTGTGATTGTAGTCTGTACAATATATGTCTCTGTATAGGAGTGATAAAGGGAGATGACTCTTTGTGATTGAAGTGTGTGTAATGTATATTTGAGTTACTGAGTGGTTTAAGTAACGGTAGAGCTACAGGCAGACTGACATATTGAGTGGTTTAAGTAACAGTAGAGCTACAGGGAAAATGATCTATTAAGTGGTTATAGTAACAATAGAGCTACAGGCAGACTGACATAATGAGTGGTTTAAGTAACGGTAGAGCTACAGGCAGACTGACATATTGAGTGGTTTAAGTAACAGTAGAGCTACAGGGAAAATGATCCATTAAGTGGTTATAGTAACAATAGAGCTACAGGCAGACTGACATAATGAGTGGTTTAAGTAACGGTAGAGCTACAGGCAGACTGACATATTGAGTGGTTTAAGTAACGGTAGAGCTACAGACAGACTGACATAATGAGTGGTTATAGTAATGGTAGTGTACAGGTAGACTGACCTTTTCGGAGCTGACGTGTTAGCTTGTACTGGAGATGGCTCTGTGCCTTTTTTCTTTCCATCTAGTCTGTTTCCTGCTCCACCAAACACCTGTAAACACAACACAAATGTAAGTACAACAATTTCTATTAAAAATTGATTTGCTGGTGGTGAGAAAGGTGATTACCTTAAATGAGGAGTCTGTAACATCCATGTCATCCTATCAATAGAAATAAAAGGTGAATTCAAATTGTATATACTGGACACATTTTATTTCATTTTTGATAAAGATGGGTAGTCAAACCCTTTTTTAATTAGATTTCAATAAAACAACCACAAATACAGTGACTATACCACTTCAGCTGATGCCATTTCTTCCTCATTTTGTGCTCTTCTCTGTGCCTGGGGTTCTTTATATCCCACAGGAGGAGCAAAGTCCACCTACAACAATACAATCAGTATCAACATCCACTACAACACAATCAGTATCAACATCCACTACAACACAACACAATCAGTATCAACATCCACTACAACACAATCAGTATCAACATCCACTACAACACAATCAGTATCAACATCTACTACAACACAATCAGTATCAACATCCACTACAACACAATCAGTATCAACATTCACTACAACACTACACAATCAGTATCAACATCCACTACAACACAATCAGTATCAACATCCACTACAACACAACACAATCAGTATCAACATCCACTACAACACAACACAATCAGTATCAATATTCAATACAACACAATCAGTATCAACATCCACTACAACACAATCAGTATCAACATCCACTACAACACAACACAATCAATATCAACATCCACTACAACACAACACAATCAGTATCAACATCCACTACAACACAACACAATCAGTATCAACATCCACTACAACACAACACAATCAATATCAACATCCACTACAACACAATCAGTATCAACATCCACTACAACACAACACAATCAGTATCAACATTCACTACAACACAACACAATCAATATCAACATCCACTACAACACAATCAGTATCAACATCCACTACAACACAATCAGTATCAACATTCACTACAACACTACACAATCAGTATCAACATCCACTACAACACAATCAGTATCAACATTCACTACAACACAATCAGTATCAACATCCACTACAACACAATCGGTATCAACACCCACTACAACACAACACAATCAGTATCAACATCCACTACAACACAATCAGTATTAACATTCACTACAACACAACACAATCAGTATCAATATCCACTACAACACAATCAGTATCAACATCCACTACAACACAACACAATCAGTATCAACATCCACTACAACACAACACAATCAGTATCAATATTCAATACAACACAATAAGTATCAACATCCACTACAACACAATCAGTATCAACACCCACTACAACACAATCAGTATCAACATCCACTACAACACGATCAGTATCAACATCCACTACAACACAATCAGTATCAACATCCACTACAACACGATCAGTATCAACATCCACTACAACACAACACAATCAGTATCAACACCCACTACAACACAATCAGTATCAACACCCACTACAACACAATCAGTATCAACATCCACTACAACACAACACAATCAGTATCAACATTCACTACAACACAATCAGTATCAACATCCACTACAACACAATCAGTATCAACATCCACTACAACACAACACAATCAGTATCAACATTCACTACAAAACAATCAGTATCAACATCCACTACAAACAATCAGTATCAACATCCACTACAACATAATCAGTATCAACATCCACTACAACACAATCAGTATCAACATCCACTACAACACAATCAGTATCAACATCCACTACAACACAACACAATCAGTATCAACATTCACTACAACACAATCAGTATCAACATCCACTACAAACAATCAGTATCAACATCCAATGCAATGCAACACAATCAGAATCAATGTTCCTTTATGCAAATATTTCTTCGGTTTATTCATTTAACATAAGATTTCATCCATGGTTTTTGCTCGAATTCATATCAACATCTAGAATGCAGTAATGTACAAATAAATAAATTTTTAAAATCATTTCAACATTCAGTGTACCCTAAATAATATAATGATTAAAACTGAAGTATCTTACATTCATATCACACTCAATGATTGAAACAGCCCGGTCTGGTTTGGTCTCCAGCACCAACATATCGTAATTCTATAAAGAAAAGATTTTACTTACTTTGTTATCAAGATAAATGCCTCCTCCAAATGAGGGATATATGTTCGAAAATAGTAGAACTTCAAAAATGTACATCACATAAATACCTACTCTTTCATTGTATTTGATAGATATGACATCATCTGTCGTCAGGCATGCAAAACTCCGAAGCATATTCTCTAACCTGTAGCATGCTAAGGACTCTGTAATTACTTACTCTCTGTGATAATATTTTGTTGTTGAAAAAGAAATATGCATACTTAATAAAGACAACTGTCTAAAATATCTACACAAAACATCTCCAAATACAGCATCTGCTTTAGTGTTCAAGAAGCATGGCTTCAGAATATATGACAAATGTATTTGTATGGATATCTCATTTTAAGGTGTGTGATATGTTTATTTGTATGGATACCTCACTTTAAGGTGTGTGATATGTGTATTTGTATGGATACTTCTCTTTAAGGTGTGTGGTATGTGTATTTGTATGGATACTTCTCTTTAAGGTGTGTGGTATGTTTATTTGTATGGATACCTCAACTTAAGGTGTGTGATATGTGTATTTGTATGGATACTTCTCTTTAAGGTGTGTGATATGTGTATTTGTATGGATACTTCTCTTTAAGGTGTGTGGTATGTGTATTTGTATGGATACTTCTCTTTAAGGTGTGTGATATGTGTATTTGTATGGATATCTCACTTTAAGGTGTGTGAAATGTGTACTTGTTTCAAAGGATACACTGCTTTAGGGTTTGTAATATCAAGGAAATCCACAGACTGTGGTTGAAATCTGGCAAATGTGGCAACTTTCAATGAAACATTCTCCACCTGAATCAAGTCTCCCTCTGTTAACAACAGGTTAGTCATCATCTACAAGACATTTGCCATACAGGTTTAATCACATGACATTGCACCCCCATCAACGTTTGATATATATATATATATATACCGTATTACAGGTCTTCTTCTTATAAATTAAGTCCTGTTTATTTGTCATAGCAATGTAACACAAGAAAGTGTTGAGTTTTTATATAAATTTTACTCTGAAAAAAAAGAGACTTCTTTTTTATATACGTACATATATACATGTATATACAATGTATATACAGTAATTCAAAAATAAATCCTAGGTTAAAATCAACAAAAAGGTATGACATCTTGTCAAATTTTGATAAGCTAGCAGTGTTCGATGGTTTCATCCAAGTTCTTATAAAATTCAAAGAAGAATATTGTCCAATAACTGTTGCATTTACTGAAACAAGTTTGAGATAAAGTTTTAATATGATGAAATACTACGCATCCATCTGTGATCAAGTCAAATTTAGCAATGTCATCCTTGATCTTTAGTGGCATTATACTCTTTTATGTTTTCATTTACCAATTTTGAAGTTTCTGTCTTGAATATATATGTAGTTCAAAGTTACCACAAATTTTAAAGTTGCAGAAAAACCCAATACAAAATGCCCCCGATTTTGGATTACGTTGGGAGGGCTGGGGATAAAAAAACCCTGTCAGATCTATTTTATTCATTGTGTATATGTGTGTGTATGAAAGAGGGAGGAACTAGTATACACAAACCCAGGGTGGAGGAGGGGGGGGCTACAAACCCAGGGTGGAGTGGGGAAGGGGGGGGGGCTACAAACCCTGGGTGAGGATAACATTTAAAACAAATTCCATGGTGGTAGTGGTATATACAAACCCAGTAGGGTATGTAGATCCGTCCTTCATCTGCGACAAACTCTAGGACACCACAGTGAGTTTCCCGATTTTTTTTCTTGTTGGTCAACTTAAACAGCATTGGATATTGAATGTGTAGTCGTGCTGAAAACAAACAAACATATTTGTAACGAGAGTAGTGTTCATTATTTTCATTGTGTGTGTTCATTTCGTGTCTGTAAGTTGTGTGTTTGTCCATGTGTGTATGTTCATGGGGGTGTGATGTTGGATTGTTCTATTTCTATTTATAACCTGCTATAATTGAATAACTTCATGTCTTTCTAACTAAGGGCATGCACTATCGGTAATACCCTTGAAGGTAACGGACATTTATTTTTCTTTCTTTCAGAAATTGATTTCTGGGAGCGTGTTCTTCTTTGATGATTATGATAAAGTATTTGTCACTGTGGTAGAATTGTCAATGCAGTGTGTGTACATATTATATACTTAAAATGTATATGATATTCTAATTGATAATTTGCAGAGTCTGTGGTTCTATATTAACAAAGCAATCCATTGCTAGTTTGATCCCATATCAGTCATATTTTGCAACAGATTCTGATGTAGAGCTGAATTATATTGAAAATTTGTATGGCCCAGTCCTCCCCATGCACAGATCCATGACAAAAACGACTTTGAATTTAGTCTAAGACTTAAAATTAAAAAATATCTGAAGCTAAATTAAATCATACTTTCTGAACCTTTGTCAAAAGTGATCTAACCCGGGCAGAAATTTGATTTTGAATTTCACAAAGCTGCCGATCTGTAGCTTTCTGGTCTACAAATATTTCCCTGTAGAGCTACAGACCTACCACTACATTTCACAGGGCAATACTAAATCACAAATCCCGATGAATGGACACACTGGGATATGTGTATGTATTTAAAATTTGGTGAAATTTTATCTGATGCACTCTTGTTTCACTGCCAAAGGTGCTCAAATATGAATCCCACAAAAATAAGGGATTTTGTTTGCTGTAATTTTTAATTAGAATTACAGGATTTTTGTTTGCTGTAGTGTTTTAATTAGGATTACAGGATTTTGTTTGCTGTAGTGTTTTAATCAGGATTACAGGATTTTGTTTGTTATAGTGTTTTAACTAGAATTACAGGATTTTGTTTGTTATAGTGTTTTAATTAGAATTACAGGATTTTGTTTGCTGCACTGTTTTAATTAGAATTACAGGATTTTGTTTGTTATAGTGTTTTAATTAGAATTACAGGATTTTGTTTGCTGTACTGCTTTAATTAGGGTTAAAGGATTTTGTTTGCTGTTGTGTTTTAATTATGATTACTGGATTTTGTTAACACTGTACTGAAACTAGAAATTTTCTTTCCCACTTAATTCCAAAATTCTACAAACACTTGTTACACCCCAAATCGTCGCCCATCCCAAATTATCACCAGCGACGATTTGGGATGAGCGATGATTTGGGGTTTCTTATGTAACACCCCAAATTGTCGCCAATCCTAAATTGTTGCCGGTGTATTAGTGTGTATTCTATAGTGATAATATAATTATTGTGTATTCTAATAACAAATACTTACTGAGTTGGTCTAAAGCTGATGGAGGCATAATTACTATAATAAAAAAAACATGAATGGAATAATAAAATTAAGAAAACAACTAATACCTTAATCATTTCATTTCTGTAGTGGTAGCAAATATTGCTTTAATGATATACATATGTATCATTTTGCAGTAATTTAAGCAACATATATCTCTTCAAGTTATCATTCAGTCTGATACATAAAACATTTACATATTCATTGTGACATCCATTCTATCATATGTTTTTATTTATAGATACAAACTTTTCCCTCCTCGTTCTACGTCATCCCTCTCTCCTAGCATGGTTACAGAATAGCAGCGGTACGTCATGTTAAAACTCCTACCCATCTCAGGGAATATCTGCCCAAATCCAAACTACAACACAAACATTCATATAACATTCTTTCTATTACAATAACCAACATGGGGAAGGGTAGGGAGGGTGTATGTGTGTGTGTGGAGAGGGAGGGGGGGGGGGGGTATAATGGGGATGCTAGCCATCATTCATTTGGTAAAGCAGTCTAATCTAGTGAACATTCTTTCTTCATGTAACAGACATTATGAAATAAATCAAAATGTTAATTACTTTTATTTCATGAGACTTTATTTCCATGATCATGCCTAATGTTGGCTTGGAGCGAGACAAAATTTTGGGAACACACTTTACTTACCATGGCATTTATTCAATACTACAGATCTATATATGTATACCTTGATAACATACCAAAGCAACTTCATGAATTTACAACAAAAAGAACATGTAATATAAATCATATATACCAGTATAAATGTAAAAATATTTACATTTCAACTTAATTATTTGGGGGTGGGGGGTGAAAACCGAGAATATATTGCTGCAAACAAGATTATATAGTGTGACATCATGGTGCATCAACAGTGACATTTATGAGAGTGGTAAACCCCCTTCTCCCTTTCAATGAAAAAAAGGTCATTTATGGGTCTGTTTGGAGTGGGATAAGTACCATCTCGGGTCACAGATGTGATCTAAAACTGATACTATAATGCCAATTTAACCAATCATGTTTAATCTGCTGATTGACAAGTACATGTATACAAACCTTTCTAGGAAATTTGAAAGCATTTGGAGGATGTATGCTACACCAGAGGAATTTGATATGGATGAAAAGTGGAGGAGATGTACAACAATATTTTGAAATTGAAAACTTTCAAATTTACTTTATTTAGTCAAAAAATGCAGTTTTAATTGAAAGCAATCTGAGAAAAATTTAAAACCCCTGCTGGACTCGAACACGCGATCTACAGTTCAGCAGTCGATGTGCTAACCTACTGAGCTAGGCGAAATTATTTTAAATGAATAGACAAATATTGCTGATATTTATATACATGTTTTGAAAGGAAGTCAGCCATTATGACGATGTAGAGTACCTCCTTACAGAGCTGCCAACCCTCACGATTTTGGCGTAAGGCTTACGATTTTAGGGCCGAAAATACGCCTTACGATTTCACTATATATCTTCCGATTTTCGCTTAGTTGACATTTCAAAAGTTTTAGAGCTGTCCGTCATTGGTTTTTACTTTTATAATAAACAAGCCATAGTTGTTACTACATTTGTTTGCATATAGTCTATATATATACAAAACCTCGATCATTTTAATGCTTTGAAATAAACAATATGGCAGCTGCTACTAAACGTAAGGCATGCATTGATGGAAATAACAACAATAATCTCCCAAAGAAGAAAACCGAATGAAGCCAGAAATTCAAAGAACAATATGCAAGTAAACATCTATTCGTTTCAAAGTCAGAAAGTGGGAGTTTGTATGCTAAGTGTACAATCTGTTTGACAAACTTTAACATTTTTCACGGCATAAAAGTTCTCCTGACCCCCGCCTTACTATTTTCCATTTCATAATGTTGGCAGCTCTGTCCTTAACACAATAGATGTGAATGAAATTGAATACAATAATTAATTTTACAGCATTACTCTGAGGCACCTGTTAAAGTTTACTGAAAAAGTTCTTTTAAAAGATGAACAATTTAGTTGTTGAATACTTCCTTAGGATCAAGTCCATTTGTCTGATATGTACTGACATTAATTGTTTACTTGCTCCCGTAGGAGCGTACAAAAATTGCACTAGCGGCCATGTTTCAGGCCACTGTGCGGGGTATTGGGTATAGTTTTCAACTAGCAATAACCACGCCTCGGATGAACCTCATCGGCTATGGTACCGCCACTGCGCAAAGCTGAGTTGAAACAGGTTACCCACCTGTCATATTAGATACCACTAGTTAAGTTATTGCAGTGTTTAGTGATTACAAATGGAGACTCCCTTACATTTAACACATAAAGTAACGTTTAGCACACATTAAAAGCTATACTTTAACTTTTAATCGTATAATTACTTTAATGGTTCCACATTTTTTTTGATTTGATATACGTATTTCAAATTAAATTCTTTTATCTGATTAATTGCTGACATTTCACAACGTATATGACACGTACACAAAGGGAAGTAATCGGATGTAGCCTACCCCGCAGTTCGACTGCACTTTCGTTATTTTGAATATAGGGATATATGACCCCACTTTAACGTCGCCATCGATATTATTTACTTTTAATTTGTTGTACTGTGCACTCACATGCACTTGTCACATTTATTTATGACAAGTCCCATTGATGTACTCCTGTTAACGTTTATCAGTTTATGGTGATAATGGTTGGATCGCCGTGATACATGTGTTCCTTCTAGGCACCTGATCCCACTTCTAGTGTGTTCAGGGATTCGTGTTTGTCGTACTTTGTATTCTTTAGAGGATTTCATTTATGGGATTATCACTGTTATCTTTACTCTTTCATGTATCATGTATGCTGATTTTCACTGCTGGAATTCGCAAGTTTAAAAATAAATAACTGCTCAAAATTGTTATTCTTCTGCTTACCATTCTGTACAATATTTTCTAATCCTCCGACTTAATTAATACAAATCCACAGATATTTCAAAATGATTATTGATAAAGTTTGACGGTTTTGGGGATGACAAACAAAAACAAACTGAAAGTCCCTCCAAAGTACATGCGCACTTATTACTTTCCTTTTGGAATTACTGCATTACGAGCCCGATTCTAAAACGGAAGACTATTTTTTTTAAAAATTGAAATAAATTTAAATATATCATATTTTTAAAAACAGAAAGGATAGTAGACTGGCTATCTCTATCTGATATCACACCACGATGGTCTATCATAACAGCTGATACATATCAGTTTATATATATTAGTTTATATATGTCTCTGATGATAGTCAAGACCCAACAATCATATCACGTACAAAGTTTTAAGAAATTCACTGTGTATTTCCCCCCTCTCCATTTCCTTAAGAGTTTCCGTTTACTATTTATTCTTGTTAATAAATAAATGTACGAGTTATCTAATGTGTAACCTGTTTTTAGTAAAGTAAAACGTGTTTTCATTGGCCAATAGGTTAGATATTGGCCAATAAGAACATTCATTCGGAACTCCCTGTCTAGTATTACGCGCTAAAAATGAAAGACTTGACGATGTAAACAATAAAGCAAGATGTTCCTGAAAGATATCAAGACTGGATTTTATGACTCTGTTAGAAACCATGTAGGTGAACATTTCTTCATTTAAATATTTTCCTCTAAAATGCCTGCATCAGGTGCTCATTTATATGCAATTTTTTTGTTTAATCTAGGTCATAATGTACCGGATAATTGTGAAATCTAGGCCTGTATTTACTACATTAATCAGTGTTATTTATTATTTCAGCGAGTATTGGTACTAGTGTCCTTTGATGTAGACGCTCTTTGTGCATGTAAAATTTTACAGGTACATTTTTAATCTATTGTTTATTAGGAATTAGTCCACCTTTTCAGAATTACCCTTTTTGCAATGTGGCAGTCATCCAGGTTTGACTGTCAGTAGCCAAATAGGGTCATTCTAATCAGAACTCTAAAAAAAAAACCCCAAAAAAAACACCTAGGGATTTTTAATTATTACAAGTTTGTAGTCTGTTTTACTACATTGTTTATTGTTAATAGCACACATAAATCAAACTAATGAATTTTTATTCATTTATTACCTGTTTTTGTTGTTGTATTTTTTGAGAACAATGCTGTCGTATATTAATTTCTGTTACCTCCAAATTTTTGATTCCGATCGAATCGATATAGAGAATGCAAAGATCTGTAATAATTCATATTTACCAACCATTTTTCTGTTATAGACATGAAAATTTGGCTTCTTGACAAATTGTGATGTTTGACAGATCACGATGATATATAATGAATAATTAAGATTACAGAAAGCACAGTGAAGAAAGAGTATATATCTTAAATAAATTTAATAAAACAGGATAAAAATAGATGGGAATTTGTTAGTTCGGTTATTACCTTCTTAAGTCAAAGAGTCTACACAGTACACACTTGTAATTTATTAAAAATTTTGAGGGTTCTTTAGGGAGTTCTCTGTTTAGTAGGACTGGCCAAATAGCTCAGTTGGTAAAGCACCTGATTGAAGTTTTAAGAAACTAGTGTTTGAATCCTGGTTTTGTCTGTTGCATCTCCCCCCCCCCCCCCCCCCCATTCGTGTTACATTTGATATTTGATGCTATAGATAGACCATCCCCTGAAACTGACAGGTGTAGATACCTACTAAGAGATAAACTGGTTGTGTGTCTTTAAGGGTGGGAGGAATGTAGCTGTCACAGCCAGGGTCTTATAGCTTGTTACCAGATGGCTCAGTAGAGAAACTGAAGTGAATTCAAGGAGTCTGGGTTAAACCGTTTGAATCCTGGTCTGGTCTGTTGCATAGTCTCCTTTCCTGTCTCAGTAAGGATTAGGGAATTAACCGATGCCAGATGTGTAGATAGGGGCCTACTTAAAAACTTGAAAGCCCTCAAGCTTAGATAAAGACTTTATAAGCATCATTGATATAGATTGCTAACAAAACTTAAGGGATAATTTCACAATTTATGCCAAAAATCTTTTTCTTAAGCATGTTAAGAAGTCTTAACCACTGGGCTAAAAAAGAAATAGAAGAAATTTACATGAAAGCTTCCTTACACAGTGTAGATTCAAGTTTGTTCAAATCATGGTCCCCAGGGCTAGGTTGGAGCCACGATATGAAATCAAAGTTTTACCATGTTTACATAGGAATATATTGGGAAAAGTCATCTTGAGAACAACAGGGTCATCAGTTAATGCAAGCATACCCAGGTAGTATAGATTCAAGTTTGTTCAACTGTGGACCCCGGGAGCAGTGTTACAACTGTGGACCCCGGGAGCAGTGTTACAACTGTGGACCCCGGGAGCAGTGTTACAACTGTGGACCCCAGGAGCAGTGTTACACATGGCAATCTTTAAAGACACTCATCTTTATTGAACAGAAATTAGAATACACTGGAAATTAATTAAAACAAATTCTTCTCAATAGTATCAGGGCAACATTAAATCATATCAACATGCAAATTTTCCTAAGTTGTGTGGATTCAAGATTTTTTCCTTCAAATTATTTAACCTGGGGTTAACAGTGGTTAAGGTGGATCAAATTTAACACAATGATACACATATACAGGAAAGAAAATCTTTGAAAAAGTCTTTGCCAAAACATCAAGGTCATGTTAGTCAAATTGGTATAATAGGGCATTTTTTTGTGTGAATTTAAATTTGGATATGATAGGGTCACAATATGAGGTCAAAATTTTTTCCAGGGAATAAAGGTTGGGGGAAAAAACTTTAAAGTCACAAAAGCTGAGCAACAGCAGGGCCAAATTAATTCAGGTGAGTGATGTGGCCCATGGACCTCTTCTCGTTTTATATTGCTGCAACACATGTAGTGAATATATAAAAAAAGAGGAGCTAATTTTAATCAGATTGTGTATATTTTTTAGAATTATTTAGTTTCTTTATACTGTTTTTGTTATATTAAGATTGGGTGCAATAGCAAAAATTAGTACCAGTATAAAATCGAAATGATACTTTACAAGTAATTTTTCTGATTCCTATATACCAGCTCATTATCACTCTCGGAGATAATTTGTGAAAACAAAGCAGAAAACAATCCAAGACTGTCACAAGTCATAGTTTTGTAAATTGTGCTCTGACCCGTGTATGACAACACAGACATGCTTGGGTTACATATAAAAATATGATGTCTGGGTCAATTTTAAAAAGTACCAGATGTTAAATGGATCATGTTGATGACATAATATATTTGAAAGAATGTATTAACCATGCTGTTTGGTAGCGCCCCGCCCCCCCCCCCCCCCCCCCCCCCCCCCCTGCACATACATGTATAAAGCATGAAAGTGTGGATTATGTATGGTTAGCTAGCCCCACTCCCTTTAGGCTCCAACTCTTTGACATTTTTCTGCTAGGGTCCAGTATCATCCCCAGCAAAGCCGCACTATATCCACCTCTATATGTGCATATCAATCAAAATTCAAATTCTGCGTGTGATATTATAAGATGGGCCTTGTGAAAGATACTGAATTTTAATAGTCTTTTCCCCCAGATTAATCGCTGTGTATACATGTACTAGTATCTTGAAATATTATTCTGTTTCATGTTTATTACGTGACATCCAGTAATTTTGACACATTTGTTTTAGTGTTTATTCCAATCTGACCAGATTTTGTACACCATTGTTCCAGTGACTGGAAAAGAAAATCTACAACAAGCTTACATTGAAAACTCTGAAGGGGTTTGTACAATTTACAAGATTTAACAGCAGAAACTTAATCAGAAAATGGCCATGTGGGATTTAAGTGAATTGTATGTATTTAAGGAAGAAGTGTTCCTTAGTATTGGTTAAAGAGATAAGGCCATGAGATCTTTCCTTTAACCTGACAAACCCAAATGTTTATCAAGCAATGGACTTTTACATTTCTCTCCTTTACATTTTAGAACTTTGTATTTTCTAATATTGAATAATTCATTTATATTTTCAAAAAATTAAGATTGCAATCATAATATGAATGGGGGGCAACAATTTGACTTGGGTTGATGCAAAACTCGTTCATTTGATCCCTGTTTACTACGACAGTGGGTCCACTGTATACTGTGTAGGGAGTTTTGTCCTGTTTACTATGACAGTGGGCACATTGTATACAGTGTAGGGAGTTTTGTCCTGTTTACTATGGCTGGGCACATTGTATACAGTGTAGGGAGTTTTGTCCCCTGACTCCTCTTTACTACGACAGTGGGTCCACTGTATACTGTGTAGGGAGTTTTGTCCCCTGTCTCTTGTTTACTATGACAGTGGGCACATTGTATACAGTGTAGGGAGTTTTGTCCCCTAACTCCTGTTTTCTATGACAGTGGGCACATTGTATACAGTGTAGGGAGTTTTGCCCTGTTTACTATGACATTGGGCACATTGTATACAGTGTAGGGAGTTTTGTCCTGTTTACTATGACAGTGGGCACATTGTATACAGTGTAGGGAGTTTTGTCCTGTTTACTATGACAGTGGGCACATTGTATACAGTGTAGGGAGTTTTGTCCTGTTTACTATGACAGTGGGCACATTGTATACTGTGTAGGGAGTTTTGTCCCCTGACTCCTGTTTTCTATGACAGTGGGCACAGTGTATACAGTGTAGGGAGTTTTGTCCTATTTACTATGACAGTGGGCACATTGTATACAGTGTAGGGAGTTTTGTCCCCTGACTCCTGTTTACTATGACAGTCTTCACGAAAAACTTTGTGAAGCACAGGGCCTTCGGGCTTCCCAGTATAATAATTTTGCAAGCCCGAACAATATTTTAATGGCCCAAAATATTTTGTTCTAATTTGACCACTTGTCATTTGCAAGGTGTGGCATGCTGATTCTACACTATAGATACATGTATGTTCTACTGCAGGAAAATACACAACTGACATTAAAAAGATTACATATCTTATTTTATTTTACAACATATTAATCTCGCAGAGGACATCAGCAGCTCATATTCAGAATCTACTTTGTTTTGTACCATGTACAAAACATTTAGTTTTCTCCAGAATTAAATCTTAGCAAAGGCCCACCCTCAGTCCAATGGGGCATGGATTTTCGTTCTCTTTTCTCCTTGTATGACCGGTTTTTTTATTTGGATCTGATGGTTGTGATTGCGAAATACGCTTGTGAGGTTTTGAATTTCACGGACGAGCCCCGGGGCCTCCCTACACGGGCACTGGAAGTTAATGTAAATATATAGTATGTGCATGTATTTTTTATACATGCACATACTATATATTTACATTAACTTCCAGTGCCTGTGCCTCATTATACTTCAGAAAAGGCAGCATGGTTGATCGTTTTTCAATGCGAAAGTCTGAGTCAATCTCACTCTTTATTTGTAATATATACAACACATACAATAAAACATTTACAGGCCCACCAGACTCCTGGGTAAAACAGTTTTAGAAGCCCGATCCCGATTTTACTGGTCTTGGGCATCGGGCCACCGGTTAACATCGAAGACTGCTATGACAGTGGGCACATTGTATACAGTGTAGGGAGTTTTGTCCCCTGACTCCTGTTTTCTATGACAGTGGGCACATTGTATACAGTGTAGGGAGTTTTGTCCTGTTTACTATGGCTGGGCACATTGTATACAGTGTAGGGAGTTTTGTCCTGTTTACTATGACAGTGGGCACATTGTATACAGTGTAGGGAGTTTTGTCCTGTTTACTATGACAGTGGGCACATTGTATACAGTGTAGGGAGTTTTGCCCTGTTTACTATGACATTGGGCACATTGTATACAGTGTAGGGAGTTTTGTCCTGTTTACTATGACAGTGGGCACATTGTATACAGTGTAGGGAGTTTTGTCCTGTTTACTATGACAGTGGGCACATTGTATACAGTGTAGGGAGTTTTGTCCTGTTTACTATGACAGTGGGCACATTGTATACAGTGTAGGGAGTTTTGTCCTGTTTACTATGACAGTGGGCACATTGTATACAGTGTAGGGAGTTTTGTCCTGTTTACTATGACAGTGGGCACATTGTATACAGTGTAGGGAGTTTTGTCCCCTGACTCCTGTTTACTATGATAAATGGCACACTGTACATTGTAGGGAGTTTTGTCTCCTTACTATCGTGAATTGCACAAGCTTGTTTTCTTTCAGGTCCGGCATGTTTTGATGATAAATTGTGGGGCCTCCATTGATGTAGTAGATATCCTGCAGCCAGAGGCCTGTGTTTGTTTCTACATTTGTGATAGGTAAAAACAATTTTTAAAACAAATTTACTTTTACATGCATTTAAAAATTTGTCATTCACATGTTGAGCATCACAGTTCATACCATGATGTATTTTGAAAAATGAAATTTATTTCTTAGATATTACATTCTACTTCCATTTCTGTCGGAATTCCCAATCATTAAAATACATGTAGATGTACTGTATTTATCAAGGTTTAGGCCAAAAAAAATTAATCAATAGTTTCTCAGGCACGCCGCATCAGGTTAAACACTGCCGCATTGATCAATTTTATTGCCATATTGAAAAGGGAAATAACTCAATTTTCTATTTTTCCGAGTGGAAAAAGAAAATTGAGTTATTCCCCTTTTCATATATGCTAATAAAAAGATGTTTTTATTTAATATACAATATATATTTTGTTCAACAGTATTCTATGGATTAACTATTTATAAAATGATTGGAATAATACTATTTTAAGTTGAGTAAGTATTATAATTGATATTAGACTACAAAAAAGTAAGAATCGGTTGATATCATTATTTTGTTGACTGACAAGGTAAAAAGATAACTTTGGCTTCAAAAAAAAAAGAACCTGTCTGCCGCATTGAATTTTGAAATTTTTGGCCTGAGAAACTATTGATTAATTATTTTTGGCCTTATACATCCAGTGTTATCAAGTGCATTCATGAGAAATTGGCTATCATTACCATTTGTAAAGATATCAAAGACAAAATTGTTATTATTGTTTTATCGGGTGATGAAGGTAGCTAGTATTGCAGAAAAAAAATCATAATTTGCGTTATGTATATTTAAATGTATTATGTTGAAAAAGTTGGTAGTATTTATTTGAGCAAAGCAAATTTTCTTACTGTCTCTTATAAAGAGAAACTTAACATTGACAGTGTCCATCATGATCATAATCCGTAGCTGTGCAAAGATTTCTGAATGAATCGCAAACTACACTTCATTGTTTAATATGACACCTTCTATACTTGCCAGTCACAGACCGGTGGACATACACAACGTCTTCAATGCGGTGCAGGTCAAGCTCCTGATGAAGGAGGAGGATTTTGATGACCATCCTGTTCCAGAATACGACACTGTCTTCCGAGAAGAGGAGGAGGTATGGCGAAAAGCATTTTTTGTGAACATTGGTGAAGTCTTAGTTGATATCAAATAATATATAAACTTCTCAAGATCACCTATAAACTTCTCAAGATCACGTAACACTATGTTGTATGTGTAAATGTTATATTCAGAGGGATATGGTGAAAAAGACAGCAGTTGGTTTAAACTTTAAACAAATTCTTTTTTATGTTGTTGGATAACTTTTATTGGTGTTTATTTTATAATTGCTGTTGGCAAAGGCTGTTGTGACTTGATTCATTGATACCATGTGAGCGAGCCAACATTATGAACATGACATAAAACAAGATGAGAGGTTTACGATGACTATATTTTGTGAATGTAGTACACATGCCGATGTGAATGTAGTACACATGTCGATGTGAATGTAGTACACATGTCGATGTGAATGTAGTACACATGTCGATGTGAATGTAGCACACATGTCGATGTGAATGTAGCACACATGTCGATGTGAATGTAGCACACATGTCGATGTGAATGTAGCACACATGTCGATGTGAATGTAGTACACATGTCGATGTGAATGTAGCACACATGTCGATGTGAATGTAGCACACATGTCGATGTGAATGTAGTACACATGTCGATGTGAATGTAGTACACATGTCGATGTGAATGTAGTACACATGTCGATGTGAATGTAGTACACATGTCGATGTGAATGTAGTACACATGTCGATGTGAATGTAGTACACATGCCGATGTGAATGTAGTACACATGCCGATGTGAATGTAGTACACATGTCGATGTGAATGTAGTACACATGCCGATGTGAATGTAGTACACATGCCGATGTGAATGTAGTACACATGTCGATGTGAATGTAGTACACATGTCGATGTGAATGTAGTACACATGCCGATGTGAATGTAGTACACATGCCGATGTGAATGTAGTACACATGCCGATGTGAATGTAGTACACATGCCGATGTGAATGTAGTACACATGCCGATGTGAATGTAGTACACATGCCGATGAAAGGTATACAGTTTCACTGTTTGCATGGCATCTGAGGATCGACATTGAGAGTTTTTTATTTTTAAAGGAGGATTGTATTTGAAAAGATTTTTTTCTGAGATTGCATGTGTACATCATTTTGTAATTTCATCATGTTCATCATTCTCCAAAGATCCATATCTAAAAATATTTGAGCACTGTATGCATGGTTGAAATTGAGATGAAATTTTGATATAAACAGTCAATGTCTTACTCTTCAGACTCCGAGAATGGCTGTGTATGTGAATTTGGTTGCATATAGTTTTTAAACAGTTGTTTTCACCTTCCTCTCTTTCTTGTCAATGGAATAATTAAAAGATGAAAGTAGTTCAACATTTTGTTGATGCTTTCATATTGTCATTTCTGTGTGTAAGTGTAAAATTTATGTAAATGTAGATCTAAATAAAATTTTGGAATTCTGAATCAATGCATCATTTGGAACTATTTGGATACATATATACGTGGTGCTTAGTGCTTTACTGAACATTTCCAGCTGGTTGTCTAGAAATTAAAAATCTTCATATCTACTGAATACAGTACTCATCTAAATGAATCTCTATATTGGTATGCGCTTTCTTCACAAGAGGAAATGTGCCCTCCATCTACATATTGTATATAGTATAAATGGTGGTTCTTGCCATAGTTGCGTTCCCAGAAGACATAAATTGTTAATTAGGCAGTGTCAACATTTTGTCTTTGTTGCTGGCTTGTGTTTTTCTCCTGATAGTTGTTCTGTAATGTAACTTCATTACAATGTATTTACTGATCAATCACTTGGGATCAGCTTCTGTTGTATTTTCTGTCGATTGAGTCGAGCTCTCTTTTCGTCTATTGGGTATTGATTTAAGAATACAAGAGCAATAACTACAGCAGTAATGGGGCCAGGAATCATGAGGTACCTCAGGGCCTGCCCCACGCCAGGTGGCTGTTCACAGTCTCCCACTCTGTAGCCACCATACCTGTTTAAATTAGAAGGGTGTGACACCGTGATTTCCATACATAACTGTACATGTTGTTTTCTTTGGCTATCAAAAGTTAAAAGTCTGGTTCTCGGGCCAAATTTTTACAGGAATAGATGCAATAGAGAGAGAGCATTTGTTTTCCATTTTTACTTGGTTACCTTTTTCAAAACAAATTACATTTTATAATCTAAGCTTATCATATTCAGCTATGGTAATAAATAATTATTCAATGAAGTATACATTAGAATACTACATTGTTTGGAATCTAGAACCAACAAAATTTGAGAAACTTTTAAATTATGATCACGTTATTCACATGGCACCTTTATTTACATGTATACTGGTCTGAGAACCAGACTTTGATTTTTATTAGGCCTTATTGCTAAAGAAAATAGATGTTACATGTATATTGGTTGCACTCAATCAGTGTACCTGACAGAGCATCAGTAGGGGTGAATCTATTGGTGATTCTGACCGTCCATGATTACATAGACTGTTCAGTGTATTTAAGAAAGGGAACTTTTATTGAACAGATGTATATCAGAGCTGAATGATATACTGGAAATTGTTATGAGGGTGGAGTGTAGCAAACTTACTTCAGAGCCAACTGAGAGGTGGCCACTGCCACCCCTGTGGCTAACTTGTTAAAGAAGACATAAAAGGAGTAAAATATGGCATCTTTGTGTTCTCCATGTGTAACGTAGAAATCGTCAATGACATCAGGCAACATAGACCTAGTAAAGATAAACAGAATGAATCTAGACACTGCAAATAGAAGCGTTCCAGCGCACTCTACCGGTTGTAGTATATGTAGCCTAGTGGTTAGGGCTTTTGCTTCAAAATCGGGAGGTCTGTGTTCGAATGTCAATCCCAGTGCCTCGTAAACTAGCTGTAACTGTAGTGACTGTTCCTTCACCAAGTGCCCAGCATTAAAAGTGAAACTCAGAAAGTCACAGGTCTTTCAGATGTGACATTAAAAATGAGGGTCCCGTGTGACACATGTGGCAGTAGGTGTTGGCATGATCAAAAACCCTCACTGCCATGGCCATAAGTACCATGCATACATGTAGGTCAAATTTTGTGGCACTTCACCTAAAGCTGTTGATTTCTCTACAAGAGTGAAAAATTCCTGAATGAGACCTAAAAAACCCAAACAAGCATAAAAACCAAATGTACTATGACCTTGACCTGTGACATTCTGACTCACCATCAGTGACCTGAGCCCTTCCCACCTGCCAGCCATAGATCTGAAATGGTATTCTAAACATAGTATTCTTAACACTGACGGACATGCACAAACAAATTCAAGTTACTATGTAGCTAACATCTATGCCATAAGTTAAACTGAATAGATGATAATGTGTAGCATTGTAGAAGTAGGAGATATTTATGTACACCATGGTAGGAGATGTGTATACCATGGTTGGTTGGTTGTTTGTTTTATGTCCCATTAAGATTTTTTCACTCGGCTTGAGATGTCACCAGTTGTAGGTGAAGTACCATAACATGGGACCTCCACTTTTAAGGTCATATCCGAAAGATCGGTGATTTTCACCTCTATTGCTGATCGAGTGTTTTGTGAAGGAGCAATCACTACTTATGTTTACGTCATATCTGAGCAGGGCTCGAACTCACGACCTCCGTGTTACAAAGCAAATGCTTTACCACTTAGCTACTGTGACCAGTTCCATGGTTGGAATAGGAGATATTTATGTATACCATGGTAGAAGTAGAGAAACTGCAATGCTCAGTCCAGCAAACACAAGGACGATTGTATAGGCAAAGAAACTGTCGTGGAGAAACAACTGAGACAGCAGGACTGGGATAAACAACTGAAAAAGACAACTTAATAAACAACTGAAAAAAGCAATTAGCCTTACGATATGACAAGAAAGTACATATCCAGTTAAGTTTTATTTGTGGTTGTTCATTCAAATCTATAACAAATTTTCAAATTTGACATGACTACTAAATTTCTAGTTTCAAGCCTGTTGTTTGTGTATACTTACCAACATACCGGCAGCAAATGTTCTCCTCTTTCCTATCCTCACTTGTATGAAATGCCAGACTGGCAGACTGCAGATAGTGGAAGCCTTTTGAATAATGATGTACACAGAAATTGATTGGATACTGCAGATTGTACGATTACCATGATAATTATGGACACATTCAGTACTTACCATGATGATGGTGATGAAGGTGGAGAAATATTGACCCATGCCCAGAGTATGGGTACAAAACAGAGCCAGGCTTCCTTGAGTTATCTGGGAAGTAAAGCAAATGGTCTTAAAAACTATTGCATGGGAATATTTATTTCAGTTATTACTCCATTTTCTTCTTTTGTAAAGAATTATGCTTGAAATCTGAAGTCTCCAAGTTTGTGATGTTAGTAGAGAGGTCTTGTCACACAATTTGTAGTTGGTTGTGATAGGTGGCAAAACTTGGAGCCTTATGATCTGATTTGAGAGTCAAGAGTTATGCAGATTGCAAGTAGATTTAAACTGTTATTGATGATTACTTTGAAGCTTTTACTTTTGAGAGAAAGGAAAAAACACCACTTAATAAATAATCCCACATGATTTCAGATTTAGGTGAAATCATCGGGTTATTTATGAGGTTTATATGAGTTCTGACAATTAACAGTCTCACTGTCTAATGAATCTATACACACTGAGATGGCAACAGACAAAAACAGGACGGCCATTGAGAGCTTCAAGTATGGTCGGAAAAACAACACTTTTCGTAATCCCACAAAAAATCCCTCTCCTGGTGACACTTGTTTGACTGAAAGACAGAAAAAATGACAGTATGTGCAGACGACTAAACAGGGTAGTGTTTCACCTGATATGTCATGCATGATGTAGTGTTTCACCTGATATGTCATGCATGATGTAGTGTTTCACCTGAGATGTCATGCATGATGTAGTGTTTCACCTGATATGTCATGCATGATGTAGTGTTTCACCTGATATGTCATGCATGATGTAGTGTTTCACCTGAGATGTCATGCATGATGTAGTGTTTCACCTGATATGTCATGCATGATGTAGTGTTTCACCTGAGATGTCATGCATGATGTAGTGTTTCACCTGATATGTCATGTAGGATAGGATACTCACCTCTTTGTTCCTTTGTTCCACAGAAACAGACAAGAATGCAGATTACATAAATACTGACTATAGTCACTGATGCATCATGGTATGAACTGATCTGTAAAAAAAATTATAATGTTGAGTATAAATTCCTGAATTATTATTCAGGTGACACTGGGGTGTTTAAGATTGTTTAATGAAAAGCAGAGGTGCCCATGGATTTGGTACCTGGTGTATTAAGTTGTCCTTGGTTGTCATGGTGATATTTAATGACTTTGAAGCTTTGTTGCATACTCCAGCTGTTCTGTGCTTTTTGATGAAATGACCTTGAATGATGACCCCCATCATAACCCCAATAGCCTCGGCAACCATTCCTGTGTGAATACAAGTTTTTAGCTTTACTGATTTACTCATTTAATACCAGAGGTGAATTCTAAACGGTTTTACTGTACAATTATGGGAGAGTGCTGTTGGTTAAATCTTGCTGTGCAATTGTATGAGAGTGCTGTCAGATACAGTGAACTTCGCTCATAACGAATTTCAGGAGATCAGTAAAATCCATTATATGAACAAGTGAAGATTACATACACTAATCAATCTCATAAATCCTAAAAAGAATGCAAAAGTAAGGCAAAAAAAAATCAGTAGTTTCTCAGGCCCCACCGCATCCGTTGAAAAGGTACCACATGGAATTTTTTTTCCAATTTTTATTTGATTGTATATGTAAATGGGGTAACTCTTCTGATCAAATAATTATTGAATGCATACTCATTTATGTGCAAGTGTTTAAAAATAATAGTGTAAATTTAATAGTATTAAAGTAATGTAAAGCTATTTTTAATAGAAATAAAAATTCCATCGATTATTCTATATAAACATGTACATGAGAAAGAAAAGATAACTCATTGTACAGTCAACATAAAAAAGAAAGATAACTCATACTACAGTCAAGTAAAAAAAAAAAAAAAAAACCTGCCCACCTCAGCAAAATTTTAATTTTTGGCCTGAGAAACTTTTTTTTTTTGGCCTAAGAGAAGGGCAAACATGGACCCCTGGACATATCAGGGATGGTATCAGGTGCCAAGGAGGATTAAGCATCCCTTATTGACTGGTCAAATCTGCTGTGAGCCCTATATCTTGATCAGGTAAATGGAGTAATCCATAGTCAAAATCACTATGTAAAGAACAGCCTAATGATCAGTATGAAACATGTCAGACAGCATTCAACCCAGTGATAGCTTGTATCATTATTACGACCATATAATTTGCGTAATGTTGATTTTAAACGAGACTGTTGAAACCCCTGTAACATTAACTTATTTGTCAGTAGTCTGCCTTGATTTAATATGTTTTAAATGATGTACGTAATGACCTAAAAGCAGAATAGTTTTTTTCACAGTTAGTGAATTGATACATGTAACTTGGATCTTACTGTAGGTGAATTGATAAGTTGTATCTTACTGTAGGTGAACTGTTAACTTGGATCTTACTGTAGGCAGTAATGGAGTCTCTTTCCTTTTGGCTGTCGCTGATACTCATTGTCATAGATGTGTAGGGCACATGTACCCCCTGCAAAGAGCAAAATTTGAGATGTACGTAGATTTTTTTTTTAAAGACACTGTGGTAGAGATGTGCACTGAATGACACGTGTATGGCTGAATCACTTTCTGTGGTACATCATTCGTTAATGAATTTCATGGGGTTTCAATTTTCATGGAGTTCAATGGGATCCTCTCCCACAATTTAAAAACTTTGATGAAGTATGTGATTTGTATATTGTTCAATGTAAAGAAATCGCATCCTCCAGACACTTTAAAACCTTGGATGATAACGAATTTATATGAGGTGTTTATTTTGTGATGATAGAGTTGTGGTTCTTGATGGTAGTTCACGAAACTGTAGAAGATCAGAATACTGTGTATATCCACTCCACAAAAAACTGATTCCAAAGTAAATGTTGACGTTAAAGATTAACATTTTCTAATTGCAACAAAAACAATGTGTGTGATTTTTATTCTCATGTCGAGTAAAACACACTTATATAATGAAGTGCTGGGGACAAACAATTTGATTGGTTTTAAATGTAATTCAGATCTTTATATGAAAGAGATCATGATGAGATCATGAAGACATGTTTTAAGTCTACAGGGAATGAAAATTTCTTCACTGTGTGTGAATTCATTATAAGCTTGTTCATTGTAACTGTGTTTTACTGTACATACAAGTAAAGTAGTGAGACAGTGTTCAGTAAAGACTAGACACTCACAGAGAGGAATCCCTGAAACAGACAGTAGAATGTCAGGTACCAGACCAGTTTGCCCTCTTCACTGTAATCTGGTACCAACCAGAAACAGAGGTAGGTGATGCAGGCAAATGGGGTTGTCAGCAAAATCCTGTCATTAAACATAATATGGGGAAATTGTTTAAATATATCACCGGTAAATAAATAGATGAATAAAATTTATATAGCGTCCTATATAATACATATAACTCTAAGGCGCTTTACAAGGGTACCGGTGAGGAATGCAACAATAAAAAAACCATAAACTTAAATGAAATTAAATGACAGTATGACATAAAATCTTACGTCTATAAAATTATCAAAATAAATAACCAGTAGATCTTCAGTATTGAAGAAAGAGAGATTAAAATATGTTATAGATTTATGCAATTTTGTGAACATCTTCAGAGAGACTGTAACCTTGTCAGAATAAAATAAAAATGGATGAAAAAGACATTGAAGAATTACCATGGTCTGTACTTGCCCAGGGAGGTATGTGTTGTCTGGTTGACAAGGTAACCACAAATTGGATCAGTCATAGCGTACCACAGCTTGCCTCCAAAAACAATGACTGACACATAGGCAGGTTGAACCTGTAGAAGAATTTAGGTAATGGACTCTGTAGTTATTATACAACATTTGTGAAGATCTCCAAGTCACAGGATTAGTAAGATGGGATCCCTGAAGGTGGTAACAAGTAAAATAAATCAAAAGGTGAAGAAGAAACTGAGATAAGACATTACTTAACTTGTATCTGGTCATTTTGGCATCAGGAATTTAAATGAATTGAAATTTGGTGACTTTTTGGCAATTTTTTTTTATCCGATCAAAAATAAAAGATTTCCAACACACCAGAACTCACCGATATGTAGTATTACTTGCTAAAATGAAACAATCGGTTTCTATCTCTTTCAACATGTTATTTACCTGTGCTACCTCCAAGAGAAAGATACTCATGAAGAACCCTAGAACAGTGCTTGTGATTTGATAGGGGGCACCACCGATGGCAAAACAGATTTTCCTCCAAATAGGAAGTCCATGTGACTTTTCCCACAATCCCTCTGTCAGGCCTGACTCCATGTCCTCGTGCATCTTAAGAGGGAAATAGAAAAGATGATTTCTTGTTCTGCTGATGCATATATGGTAGATTTGATATCGCACTGCATGTGTTTTATGGTCTGCAAGACCAGTGATTATAAAGTATCTGGCTGTTATACCAATTGTGTTGGATTTACCAAATTGTATGCAGTTGAAAAAGACCTGCTGAATAGACATCCTCTATATGATTCTGACCTTATTGTGTTGTCTGTACATTGTCCAAGGAGCAGTACTGCATGGCTTCAAAGATCTCTCCACAATGACTCTTCTGTAACACACAACTTACATATAGTGATGGCTGAATCATACTTATAGTGACAACTGTGTACATGAACAGGGCATGTGTGTTAGTCCCGATAACACTGACCCTTTATCAATATCACCATGTGCAGTTATCATGCATGTATATTAAAGTGACACAAATTTAAATGTCCAGTCATGCTTTATAAGTTTCTCGAGGCAATACTATACATTATATCACTGTCGAGTTAAACACTGAATTGTGTAGAATTTACCTCAGAAATTTAAAAGCTTTATTTGACTAAATATGAAAGTAAGATAAGTAAACATAGAGAGACGTTCATGGCTTAGGTTTGCTGTATTTTAGATCAATAAGATTAGTAGTGAGGTATAGGCTACATGTATACATTGAAAGCTGTGTTGTTTCTGGGGTTTACTGGATGAAGGATTATGATGACCATATGAATGAAAATGACTTTCATAACCACAGTTGTTGGGTCGTACAAGTAGTACATGGATTGTATGTCTACAACTAAAGCTTAAATTGTCCTTGTTAATATTTAAGAAATGAATTTCATTTGAAATATATCAGTGTATGAACTGCTACGCTTCACGATGGCATAATTTTGTGAAGCATGTTGGCGCTTCATGAAAAGCATGCCAGTATGTAGTGTTGCAGTTCATACCCACTGTATTTTCCAAAATTGAATTATTTTTTCTTTCTTCATAATTTACATTCTACTTTCATTTTTGTCGGAATTCTCAGGTGTTGATATAGACGTACTATATTTATCAAGATTCATACACACACTGTTCACAACTGCAGAGCATCCATGAGGAAATGGCTATCATTATAATTTGTAAAGATATCAAAGGCAAACATTGGAAATATGTATTCTTCACATCAGACCACATATCTGATAACTGAGTATGTCCTGACTCTTACACCATAAAACTTGGCTCACTTTCTTAAATTTCAATCACTTTCACTTTTCCTTTTTATAAAAGTGAGACTTACCAAACAGTGGACATGTGATTATTAGAGTGGTTAATTCGCCAGGAATTTAAATCAGGGCTAGCAGAATGTTTAAGAGTGGTTAATTCACCAGGAACTCGGGGCTAGCAGAATGTTTAAGAGTGGTTAATTCGCCAGGAACTTGGAGCTAGCAGAATGTTTAAGAGTGGTTAATTCGCCAGGAATTTAAATCAGGGCTAGCAGAATGTTTAAGAGTGGTTATAATTCGCCAGGTACTCAGGGCTAGCAGAATGTTTAAGAGTGGTTAATTCGCCAGGAATTTAAATCAGGGCTAGCAGAATGTTTAAGCTTTAGTGATCACAGTTTGAGTCCTGGCTCTCCAACCCTTGAAAATCTTAACTCAAAGCCTTAAAGTTGGGGTTATTCAAATATTTTGCTGAGTGGTATGCCACCAACCTTTATATTCAACCACACGAGTTGAAATGGAGAAAAGATCTGAGATTAATTTCTCAAAGGGCTTGGTAATTGGGGTCCTTTGCATTTACTTTAATTCGTAAAAAAACTCCACTTCACTGTTGATAGCTTAAGCTAGAATTACTGTGAATTCCTAAATATATGCGAGGAATTTATTATCGTGTAATTTTGCGAGAAGCATCACTTGCAAGTTAAAGTTACTCGCTCTTTTTTTATACATTGCTAAATGACATGTAAATACTTTTGATCAACAGAGCACTTGCAAATTTATGTGCTCACGATTTGACATAGATGAGTCAGTTCACGATATTAAGTACTAACGTAAAATAAGAAATCCACAGTAAATCATTTAAACATAGTTACCTTACTAAATTATCAATGTGATAATAATAATAATGATTGGTTTTATATAGCGCTTTTTCCAGCGTATACTGCCCAAAGCGCTTTACAATGCATTATTACCCTGGCAGACCTTATATCAATCTAGAACTTTCTCAGCCTCCTAGGAAGCATACAGTGCAAGCTGCCATTACAAGCGCTAGAGCACTAACATTCTAACAATATCTTTCACTGTCTCTAGCCAGGTACCCGTTTTACACTTGGGTGGAGTGAGGAAATTCATGTAAAGTGATAAGCATAAGACAACTGCAATATCAAAATCTGTATTCAAAATATGTCAGCTGCTACTGAAATTCAAACTGGATGTTGACATCAGTATGTTAAGAGGCTGGGACCTAAAATGGTGCTCTGATAATTTGCTTTGTCCTTGAGTTTATACTCGAGTTGAACAGATATTTAGAATAACATTCCTTTCTTTTGAAATTTTTTCTTCATTGATGTATCAATTACTGAAAATCTAATGCAAGAAGCTTTGAAACCATACCATTTAAACCCTGAATATTTTAAGATATGTACGTTGATGTATCATTGACATTTGTTATGTATATCTAGTGCACCTTTAATTATGTTCCCCAAACAAAGTTTGGGAACATATTGTTTTTACTCTGTTTCTTATTATTATTATTATTATTATTATTATTATTCTTTTTCTCCGGTACTTTTTTGTCCGGTAGTGTTCTCAGAAACTACAAAAGGGATCGATATGAAACTTTCCAGGATGATAGTATAGCGTTTGTAGATGTGCATAGTGATAGTCCTTTTGTCTGCATGTGCATGCACGCGCGCGCACGTGCATTGCAATTTTGGTACAAAAAATGGAAAATCAGAATATTGAAGGAAGCGATATAAAACCTAACTAGGATGATAGTATATCATTTGTACATATGAAAAATAATAGTTATTTTGTCAGCACGCGCACGCATGCGCGAGCACACGCATTACAAAATTTGTACACTAACTTTGGAATCAGTCTAACTTTTTTGTTGTTCATTGAAATGGCTTGAAATTCATATCATAGATAGATATTGAGACCCTTAACTGATTTGCATGGTCGAAATTACCAATTTGCACGCGCATGCACGTGCGCTTCATTTTGATTGGATAATACTAAAACCTTTGTAACTATCTTTTTTATGAAGCGAATGAGATGATATTCACAGCATACATAGACAATATGTGTATCTATATATTGGTGTAACAAAAATATGCCCACGCGCATGCGCGTGCAACGTTTTTTAAATGTTCAATATTTAAAGGACGATAACGTTTTTGTTTTTCTTCAAATTCTATTGATATTAATGGTTTAGATGTGTCTTGGTACTCCTTACAAATTGCTGTGGTTAGAATTACTGCTCAGCACGTGCATGCACGTGTGCTGAATTCTGATTGGACGATTTTTAAATCGCTATAACTTCCTTATATTTGGTGAAAATGTTATGAAATTCACACTGTGGGTATATGATACACATGCCTGTTGAATGACATCAACAAAAATTCGGAATCATACACGCGTGCGCGTGTATGCGCGTGCAACGCTTTCTTTCATTTTTTGGTACTGAAATGACCATATTGAACGTACTACATGTAATTAAAGGCTAAAATAAAATGATTTTTTGCTATAGATTCACAAGGACATCACTTTTTAATTGGGGGAGGTTTGGGGAACATCTGTAACGGTCCCCGTTACAATTAGAACTAGTTTTTCCCATGAATTACCCCTATCTACCACAAATTTTAACATATATGATGTAAGATGGCTATTTACCACTCTCAAGATTTTCTGAGAAATCTCAAATATTTCCCACAGCTGATACATTTTAGTGACACACTATATTTATCAAATCTGAGAAAACTCTTAAGACACATGAGTTAGAAAAAAATCTTGAGTTGGTGGCTTTGATGGGTGAATAAAACTAAAAAAAGAGAGAGAAATCTCAAATTTGAGGAAAACTCGAGGTTGGTGGACCTGCATGAAGCTGGGTTCCATGACAATAAAGTGAATTAATCTATGTAAATATATATATGAATTGATTTTGTCTCTATAAAATTGACATTTGAATGATAAAATGCTTCGCTGGTTGTGCAAATTTTTTCTTCAATGTTTGCGACCTTCATCTCCCATTTAACAAACCAAAGAAAGACATTTTATTCTTTAATATATTTATTTGTGTGTGTGTGTGTGTGTGCTTTTTTTTATATAAATACGTTAAGGTACATAAAATATAGATATTAATAACCTGTAAGTTTAAACATCACAGATGAAAATCACCTGACATTGACTTGTCTCAGGTAATGATTTCTAAATTTGAACAATGGTAAAAGGAAAATAGTCCAAGAAAGACAAACTCTAAATGCGTAAATAAACCATCATAACAAGAATGAATATCTTCATCAAATTGCAAGTTGATCTACGTGTTACTGCACACTGCTTTAAAACATCCGTTTGTTTATTTGTTTGTAGTTATTTGTAGAGTGTATATTCTTACACGAACAGGCAGCACTTAAAACCCAGAACCAACTAGATTAAAACAAAATGTCTTCATTTTTACAAATGATAAGCAACATTTCAGTTGCAATTAATTAAGCAGAAAACATGCAGTGAATGTAGATATAAGTCAATGAAATTCACATTGAGATTAGATTCAAAATGTCGAAGTATTTCTGATGGACATACAAAATCTTATTTTTGACTTATTCTCAGTTTGTGGAGCGTGGTTGAGACTTCATGATTGACCACTGATCATATCTCGGTACTCTGTTTTCAGTCAGATGATGATTCTGGTAATGACAGTGATGACTCTGAGAGATCAGGAAAACGACGGCGGTTTGATGACGCTTCCATTGAGAAGCGGAGAGAAAAACGATTATGGGAAGAAAACAGGTATATCCGTAATTCCATATGCGTGTATCGGAGTTGAAACTACAGAAATGTTCATCTCAAAATGTTACGTGAAATTTCTCAATGATTTATCCAGAATAGCTTGTAATTAATCTGTATTGTCAAGAAAAAATTGCAGTTGACTAGGGATGAAAAAAAATACTTCCAGCTCTAGCATACATTGTTCTCATTTCTACGGTACATCAGTATATGCAACTACAGATAAAATTTAAATTTCAGAACAAAGGTTTTATTTGATTACACACAGTTTTCAACTTTTGGTACATCGGTAAGTATGAATCATACCTTCACTGTGTAAAAGTATCTTTAGCAACAAATGCTATTAAAATGTATAATAAAGGTTTAAACTTACATTTACAAATCTAGCTATTAAGCTCAATATATTTCTATGTTTGTTCCAGGCAGCTTTCATCATGTTTGAGCTGGCGTGGAAAATGTCCAAAGACACCAATGATTTACTATGGTAAGTGATGAAGCTAGCTTAAGATCTTTATCCTGGGATTGTTTTTCTGTGTGTGAAAATGTTATAGACTGTCTGAGTGTGACATGTTGTAGACTTTCTATTCTGAGTGTGACATGTTGTAGACTGTCTATTCTGAGTGTGACATGTTGTAGACTGTCTTGAGTGTGACATGTTGTAGACTGTCTGAGTGTGACATGTTGTAGACTGTCTATTCTGAGTGTGACATGTTGTAGACTGTCTATTCTGAGTGTGACATGTTGTAGACTGTCTATTCTGAGTGTGACATGTTGTAGGCTGTCTATTCTGAGTGTGACATGTTGTAGACTGTCTGAGTGTGACATGTTGTAGACTGTCTATTCTGAGTGTGACATGTTGTAGGCTGTCTATTCTGAGTGTGACATGTTGTAGGCTGTCTATTCTGAGTGTGACATGTTGTAGACTGTCTATTCTGAGTGTGACATGTTGTAGGCTGTCTATTCTGAGTGTGACATGTTGTAGGCTGTCTATTCTGAGTGTGACATGTTGTAGACTGTCTATTCTGAGTGTGACATGTTGTAGACTGTCTATTCTGAGTGTGACATGTTGTAGACTGTCTGAGTATGACATGTTGTAGACTGTCTGAGTGTGACATGTTGTAGACTTTCTATTCTGAGTGTGACATGTTGTAGGCTGTCTATTCTGAGTGTGACATGTTGTAGACTGTCTGAGTATGACATGTTGTAGACTGTCTGAGTGTGACATGTTGTAGACTGTCTATTCTGAGTGTGACATGTTGTAGGTTGTCTATTTTGAGTGTGACATGTTGTAGACTGTCTTGAGTGTGACATGTTGTAGACTGTCTGAGTGTGACATGTTGTAGACTGTCTATTCTGAGTGTGACATGTTGTAGACTGTCTATTCTGAGTGTGACATGTTGCAGACTGTGTATTCTGAGTGTGACATGTAGGTTGTCTGTATTTTTGAATTTGTATTTTAGTTTGTCTATATTTTTGAATTTGTGTTGTAGGTTGTCTATTTTAGGTTGTCTGTATTTTTGAATTTGTATTTTAGGTTGTCTATAGTTTTGAATTTGTATTTTAGGTTGTCTATAGTTTTGAATTTGTATTTTAGGTTGTCTTTATTTTTTAATTTGTGATGTAGGTTGTCTGTATTTTTGAATTTGTATTTTAGGTTGTCTGTATTTTTGAATTTGTATTTTAGGTTGTCTATACTTGGTGTGACTGACCAGTTCCTTCACTACAGAACCACCAGAGATAAGTACATCAATGACATCATCACATTACAGGCCCATGTGTCCAGACACAATCACAGGTAGTTACAGTTCTTCTTCACTACCAAATAATGAGAAGGGTCCGAAGAAAAAGTCTGATGAAAGCTAGTGTTAATAAACATAATAATACAAATCATCTGGACATTTCACAGCTTTGATATTTCACACTGTCAGTCTAGAAATGTATGGACTGCAAGGATAAGTAATGCTCCACTTCTTATTGTCTAAGGTAAAACTAGACACATATGCAGACATCATTTTCTCTGCTTTAAAGCAGAATTCTGCTTCCTGGACTGGAAAAATCCATTCTCTATGTAACAATTCTGCTTCTAGGTTTTTCAATAAATTTTACCATTCACAAATCTTATTTTGCGGAAAATCCGGTTTTGAATTTTGATTTTACTTAGCGGTCAGTATTGGTTAAATTATTATGGTATCACCCAATCAGCAGACTGTACACTGATTGTAAATGCGCGGGCCTTACCAAAATATCCACAAATGTAGTACAAAGAGATGACAGTAATGTTTACAGCCATTGACAAGGTCCAGGTTTTGAAGAACCTTTTAGTCAAGTGTTGTTAGATTGCATAGGACCTTTGCCTAAGACTAGGTTGGGGAACCAATACTTACTATTATACTATTTTGGCATTTTCATAAAACTTAGAACCTAAAAATTGGTTCACAGAATTCATTTTCTGAAAATTTTAGGCTTCTTAAATATCTTTTGGCGGGGGTATTTATATCCCCCTTCCACATTTTTCTACCTTTCTTCAGAATCATGTCTGCATATGGTGATTACAGTGGTTTTCACCAAAGAAAGCTACATTATATTTAAGATTTGATTATTTGAAATGCTCTGGGGAAAAAATGAATTTCACAATCACAATTCAGAATTACTGTAAACCAAACTTTTTTATGTATGTGACAAATGTTTGCTAAATTCCTTAGCAACTTCGAGCCTCAAATAATATCATCGCGGATCTCATAATGGTTCATTTTTCTGCAGCAACAAAGTATATAATAAATTCAGGTGATTAGTTTAAAATAAACATAGATTTCAAGATAAATGCATGAATTATTTTCGAGATTGTAGTTTAACTTTATTAAGACATACTAGCATGCTGCATCACAACAGTAAAGCAAGTTACCTGTCCCTGCTTCAAGAATATTGATCCCAATTCTTTCTTCATTTAAGACAGATATTTTATGCTTTCGAAAAACTACACTATGACTTGCTTTTAATGATATTTCAAGAATACCCAATATCTAGGAGATCTGCCAGTGACAAAGAAATTTGAAATAAAGTAGAACAAGCATTAGAACTACCTCACAATGGCGTTATATGTAATTTCGGAGCAGATATTTAAAATGATTATAAAACACAATTGGAGAATAAAGAAAATATGACTACTCCATCATATAAATTGCATATTTCATGAAGTGCATTAGTTCATACCCTCTTGTATTTTCAAAAATGAAGTTTAATGTTTCTTATATGTTACATTCTACTTTCATTTCTGTCAGAATTCCCAGCTGTTGAAATAGAAATTTAATTGTATTCATATGGGTATTGTTTACAACTGCAACGCATTCATAGGAAATGGCTATCATTATAATTTGTAGAGATATCATAGGCAAAAACATTGGAAATGTAAATATTAAATGAGGAACCTATATGTCTATGCAGTCTTATAAAAAGCATGCCAGTTCAACATAATCACAATATACGTAACTCTAAGTTACACCGCACAACATAATTACAATGTACGTAACTCTAAGTTACACCGCACAACATAATTACAATGTACGTAACTCTAAGTTACACCGCACAACATAATTACAATGTACGTAACTCTAAGTTATACCGCACAACATAATTACAATGTATGTAACTCTAAGTTACACCGCACAACATGATTACAATGTACGTAACTCTAAGTTACACCGCACAACATGATTACAATGTACGTAACTCTTAAGGTACACCACACAACATAATTACAATGTACGTATCTCTAAAGTTACACCACACAACATAATTACAATGTAGGTAACTCTTAAGTTACACCGCACAACATAATTACAATGTACGTAACTCTAAGTTACACCGCACAATATAATTACAATGTACGTAACTCTAAGTTACACCGCACAACATAATTACAATGTAGGTAATATTAGCATTACACCGCGCTGGATACATTTAGTGCTTCATGAGAAGTATTCCGCTGTTCAGTTCACCTCCCTATTTTATATCTAATATTTACATTCTACTTTAATTTCTCTTGGGAATTTCAAGCTGTTAGAATAAGCATACTATATTTATCAGGAAATTCTGTATACATACATGTATTATTTACAACTGCAGCACATTCATGAGGAAATGTCTTTATTATTTGTAAAGATATCAAGATATCAAAGGTTAGAACACTAGAAATGTCTTAATTATTATTTGTAAAGATATCAAGATATCAAAGGTTAGAACACTAGAAATGTCTTCGTACACTCATCACTGGAAGTAGAGGAATTGTTTTCCTTGTTGTGCTTACATTTGTTCAAATTGGCTACGTGCTCCGTTACACAGCTAAATCTTTGGTGGAAGAAATGAGCTTAAATGATAAAAATTGAACGCGGTCAATACATTGCAAGTAAAAACACAGTTTCTCTCATCACGTGTGTGTGATGTCATACATGTTTCACAACACAGCCAATCCTACGTGATTGAAATCATGCAAGGGACAAGAGAAATATTTATCAAAATAATTTTAGCTTTTATGTGGAAAATCCTGCTCTTTGTTCATTTACCCATAAAGTGTGCAAACTATATTCAGGGATTATCTTTCTTGTTGCAGTAGTTATCAATCAACAAAATACAATGAGAATAGAAATTCCCCATACATGAATATTGAACAAATGCTGTTTGAAAACAATGCTTTAGTAAGATGTAGACGGTATAATGTACTCCTTACACATGTGTTACTGTAATTTTAATTATAAATATGAATATTCTTGGTCAGTAAATTCCATTTTGGACTTGAGCTTTTCTCTCGCCCGATATAGAATTGATTGACTACGTATATTCCAAATTAGTCAGGGCTAGAAACTCCCTAAATCGACAACGAGCTATTGATTGTGAGTAGCGTAAAACAGCATTCACAATTTCCTAAGACTACTTACAATTTCTAAAATCAAAGACTTCCATTTAAAAAACGTATGCATCTGTGTTAAAGCTGTTGCTCAAAGTCTAATAACTAGAAACTGTTTATTAGAAAATAAGTAAAAAAAACATTGTGTTCATTGATGATATCAAATTCCTTCTCCTACATATATGTATTTAGTCATTGTTTTCAAGGACAATGGGTAGAATATGATATTCTTAGAAGAAACATAATCATCATCTCTGTCACTGTCTTACCATATAAGCGGAATTTTTAGTGAGGATTTGACATTATTAACGACAGTGTTAAGAGCTAAAATTCAATATTGCTAACAGGCCTGGGGTCAATTTCACAACAATGTAATGCATTATGATTACCATTACTTAGAAAATTTGACATTACCAGAATTATCATTACTATTACCCCTATTTTGAAATGCATTTCATTCACATTACATAATATACTGATATTAAAGAATTGGCAGAATAATTATTTCTTTATAATGATTTATGAATTTTAAATATACAGTAACATAACCACACAAAATATTCATCAATGTTAGGAAACACATCAAAGTTATTCATTGCATTTGATTGTCATCAATGTTTCATAAGTTTCATCTTTCAGAAAACATATTTTTCATTTTTGATGTTAAACAATAAAAATATGACTCATTTAATGTCGACAGCCAAAATTTTGACCTTCTGAATGCAAGAATGAAAGCAATATTTTAGTCTTAAATCTGTGTTATGTAAACAAAGACTGAGTCTTTTTATGTAAACAAACAAGTGAAATATTGATTTTGTAATATAATGCATCTTAATTTTGCATAGTCACAAATTTTAACTTTTAGATGATACATTTTATAAACCCCAAAAATGCTTGGAATGTGAAAGATATAAAAAAACTTATATGGATATCCATTTCTTTTGAAAACTTCATAAACAATAACATACCGCAATCTTTGTTTACAAAACAAATAATAAACTCTCTAAAATTAGCTTCTGGGATAATGTATAACCTTAATTTTCATGTGAAATATTTCAAACACAATTAGACAGTAGATTTTGATCATTAAAATTAAAAAACAAAATCTTAAGTAAAATCGTGAATCAGTCCCTTTAAATACTATTTACTTTTAAAAGACAATATACATGAAGTTGATCTTTTTGTTCATAAGATTTTAAAGGCAATCACTAATATAATGAATTAATCTTAACCTCCAAAATATCAAATATTTGAAGTAATGTAATGTAATGTGCATTACAGTATATTTTCTGCACGTAATGCATAACATTACCATTACTTGTACTGTATATACTCGCCTATAAGTCGGTTTTTTGGGAGTCAATTTTTTGTCCAAAACTCTATGTCCGACTTATAGGCACATCCTAAGAAGATTGGTATTTTTCTGGGCGGCGTAATGTAGTGTTTTTTAAACAACTCCGACGATTATCATGGACTACCACACAAATGATTATTGTTCACAAATATCTAGACGTATTGTTTATATATTTTAAAATCATGTATAAAGTACAAGTATTTACATATTTTTATCTAGTTTAGAATTATTTACATACCCGTAACTAATACTTTCAATTCGTTTATCGGTAAAATTGAATTACGAACCCGATTTAATATTGAAATATTCATATGTATACCGGCTGAAATATATTTCTTAAAAGATTGAATATTTTTAACAGATAATTTAGATCATCATTCTTGACTCTTAAAAACTCTATTGTTGATAAAATGAATTATACCGGAATCCCACAATAACAATTTTTGCGAGGCGCGTGCCACTAAGTAAACACGGTGTCAGGTACTGGTCATTAGGAGACCATAATTGCTTAGGTAATCAAGGGATCATGGTCCATAATAGATCAAGGGATGCATTTAAACTCCAAACGGATATGGCTTGGATATTGAGCACCTCATAATTATTGATTTCTCAAAATATTTTTTGAAACATAGGTAAAAACACTAGAGCATTGACTTGAAATTGGCAACCTATTCTGACAAAAATTTGTACCGACTTATAAGCGGGTCAATGACAAATTCCTACAAAATAACCTTAAAAAATACAACCGACTTATAGGCGGACCGACTTATAGGCGAGTATATACGGTAATGCCAAAAATGGACCATTGAACATTACACCCCCATTACACTGAATTGGCTATCATTACATTACCATTACGTATTACCATTACCCCAGGCCTGATTGCTAACAATTTATTCTGTATCGGAGGTAACAGTTATCTTTCTTGGAACTTTAAAGTCACTAAAATTAGCTCCTGCTAAATGTACATACTCCATTTTTATGGGGAAAATCATTAAATTTGTATTTTGCAAAAAATTCCACTTATACAATATTTCCACCATCTGATCATTTAAAAAGCCTTTGCAACTTTGACATTTACCCGGCTGACATTGATTTTAAAATGGTGACCAGAAATTTAGTGAACAAAGCTAGAAATTAAAACTGGGATATGGGATGATTTTTTTAGTTAAGTTATGATAATGGAAGAAAATCAACTGAAGTTTTTGCGAGTTATCAAATATTGAACTCGCAGTTTAGATATTCTGACTTGCATTTTGCGAGTTTTACATTGGGGATTTTGAACCCTGTTAGTTCAATACACACTGAGGAAAACAAATCACTTTGACTAAATTCACTTTTTAGAATTTGGAACACTAAAAGACTTATCATGAATTTAGTGAACTGAAGTCTGCTTTCTAAGTCTCTCTCAAATTATACTTATGCAATATGATTGCTGTATCATATTGATTTAATGTGGGCTGGTTATATCAGACATATTGTGAACATTTTTATCCGGTGTATTGTAAACATATTTTTATCTGATGTATTGTAAACATATTTTTCTTTACCAACTAAAAGATATGAAATAATTCATAAATATACAGTTTTGAATAATTATTTGTAGCTTGATCTAAAGAGAGGATATTCATAGTTATAACTTTCCTGTTGTTCAATACTATTTATTACATTGTATTGTGTGAAGAATGAATAGAATATTTTAAATATTTATTGAATTAAATAAGACTGAATCATGCACCAATCGAAGGTTGCACTATAAATCAAAGGTTTCTATAATGAGTTGATCACTATAGTTTTGGTTTATCCCAATTTTTCGCGGGTGAGAGAACACACTGATATGGGTGATTTTGAGGAAGTCTGGATTTGAATTATGCTACATTACAGAGGAGAGGAGGACGACAGCCTGGTGTCCGTGAACTGCCTGAAGATCTCTTACGAGGACGAACTCCTCTTGACCCTCTACAGACATTGGTCAATTTTTGACAGTATATGTCATTCTGTAGGCACTGCCTGTAAATTCAAAGTCTGGACTCTCAAGGGACAGAAAAGATTGCACGAGTTTCTGGCGGAAATGGGGTAAAGGAATTTTGTTCTTATTTATTGGAGGGGGGGTCATCAATAAATTTTTAAAAATTAAAAAAAAGGGGTCTTTGAGTTTAAAACTCTAAAATTAGGAATTTGGGTTTTTTTTTTAAAAGGCACATGAAAGATTTTTTTGTAACAGCAGTTTACTGTGAACTACATGTAGATACCAACCTTCCAAATAAATATTGTAGATTACCACTGACACAGTGTAAACAAAAATTTACTGCCATGGATTCAACACTGAAGAAGAGCATCAAGTCCATGATACTAGAAAACATGGAGAAATATGGGTAATAGTGTAATGTCAAACAATACCTTACACAATAGTGTAATGTCAAACAATACCTTATATAATAGTGTAATGTCAAACATATACCTTATACAATAACATGGAGAAATATGGGTAATAGTGTAATGTCAAACAATACCTTATATAATAACATGGAGAAATATGGGTAATAGTGTGATGTCAAACAATACCTTATACAATCTTATGATATTTCTAGAAAGTTTAATGGGATTGTGATTATTGTGGATGACACATTTTTTAAAAAAAATCATAATTTTTAGGTTAGAAATGATAAGTTGAAGTGGTCAATAACTACTGACGTCAAAGAAGTATTGCTTTATACATACAATGTAGCTTATCTTTTGGACAGCTTTCCTCATTGATTGAAATTCAGGAAGCAGCTCTGTAATGTTTTGGAATGTCTACTTTTAGACTGGTGTCGGATGATGTTGTCATCCCCTCATACAATGCCCAGTATGGATACAAAAATAAACTCTGTGCAGCTGATGTCTCTCTTGCATGTTCTGCTACTCTGGAATCCATAGTAAGTAAGCCGGTCGATATTTTACATAAACTTACTGAATGTACTGTGAAAGCCGTTTGACACTCAAAATGTAAATATATAAGCAAACGTTTCACATTAAACTTTCAAATCAGGGCAGTAATTTGACACATGTATTACAGGTACACAAATACATGTATAGTCTATTGATAAGGTCAATCTATAGATTTATTGACCTCAGTGAGAAACGCATGGTTGATATGTTTTTCTGTGAGGTCAAACTTTTCCCCCTCTTATCCACACTGTTCATTTAGCATCTACTGTCTCCATGTTTTGGCCTCCTATCTACACTGTTCATTTAGCATCTACTGTCTCCATGTTTTGGCCACCTATTTACACTGTTCATTTAGCATCTACTGTCTCCATGTTTTGGCCACCTATTTACACTGTTCATTTAGCATCTACTGTCTCCATGTTTTGGCCTCCTATCCACACTGTTCATTTAGCATCTACTGTCTCCATGTTTTGGCCACCTATTTACACTGTTCATTTAGCATCTATTGTCTCCATGTTTTGGTCAACAAACATTTTCTAAACCAAGAAAGAGGAAACAATTTTGATAGGTATGAATACTGATATTGACAAATCATTGTCAAGATATAAAAAAAATTAGATTTAAATTTTTTTTATGATTTAATTGACTCAATCCTGTGAGATTAATTTCATTGACAGTACCTTTATTGGTCATGTTTCATTTCTATTGACAGACCTAAAGAGGTATTAGTTGAAACTTGAGTGCAAAAACATCAAATACTTGTGATATTGTACTTGTGATATTGTACTTTGTGATATTGTGATATTGTACTTGTGATATTGTACTTTGTGATATTGTGATATTGTACTTTGTGATATTGTACTTGTGATATTGTACTTTGTGATATTGTACTTTGTGATATTGTACTTGTGATATTGTACTTTGACGTACATGTAGATTAATATGCACATAAGAATATTCTTTGCAATCTTTGAATAAGACGTGATCCTAGTGAAAATATGTTATTCATGACAGCTATTTTATGGAATTATTGTTATTGTACATGTATATATTTTTTGGCTTTTTTTTTGCAGGATAAATGCAACAACCCAACAGACAATTTCCTGAAAGCACTGGATGTTTTAAATAGGTATGAACCAAATGTTAATATCCGCAATCACAAACTTGCGACTTTCACTTTGTATATACTATTAAAGAGACCTCCTAACTGCTACAGTGTGGGTTTTGAAAGTTAGAAAATAGACAGTGAAACCCGAAAAGATAGACAACAAGACATTGAAAGTTATTTGAAATCCCAGAGATTGTCGCGAGTGATACCATGACCTCCTTAATTATACACTGTAGTTTACCTGTCAGAGGAATTTGTGTTGGTCTTGATTTTCTGAGGATATAACTTTATTGATAGTCTTAGATATACATCTACATTTATATGTTTATTAGGAATCTATAATTAGATAGATGCTAGAAATAGCTGTGTTCATTAGAAGTCTGGAGATGCATTACATCCTAGATGTTCTGTGTTCACTAGGAGTAGGTAGATATATATCATAGATGTATCTGTGTTCACTAGGAGTAGGTAGGTATTTATCCTAGATGTATCTGCGTTCATTAGGACTCTGTAAATATACATACTTGTTTATCAGAAGTTTATTTATTAACATATCCTTGATATTGTTCACTAGTAGTTATCTGTAGATAATATATCCTTTTATTTCTAAGAAATGTACATAGTAGAGATTGGCTGGATGTGTCAGTTCAGCAAGGACACATTTATCCTATCTGAATCTGATATTTATGTCTATCCATGTTTTGTCAGTAATCAAACCTGTTTTTATTGTATTTTATTAATAAAAGCCCTGACAATTCAACTTCATTAAAAAAAAACCTATTATTTCTATAAGAAAAAACAAGTTAAATTACAAAACATGCATATAAGAAAGAAATGTATAGGTTGATTGTGTTATTGGGATATAAAAACAAAAGTAAGCATAGGGTAGGTTTTGCATACTTGGTGAAAACATTTATTCTGTTGACTTTGTCTAGGTCTAATGTGGATTCTTTGGAAAAGGCAATAGATCTGGCGAGAAAACAACTGCAAGCAGTGGTCACTCAGGTCCAGACCTTCCTAGACATCCATCAGGTCATCTCGGCCGGTCCATTTCTCTATACCTTTATTCAGGAGGTAGGCACTCTTATATACCAGTAGTTAGAATGGACAAATTGAATATTTCTTTTCTGCAGCATGTATTGATCAGTAAAACTTCTAGTTAACATTTCCAGTAAAGAGGAAACTGTTAAATTATATAAAAACATGCATGTAGTATTTTTTTTATGATAGACTTTCAAAAAACAAATTGCATAAACTACACATGTACTTCTGAAAAAATATAATTTTCTTGATGATACAGATAAGGTTCATGTAATAGGAAACTTCATCTGCACTTTTAATTTTTGCAAATAAAGGGAACTCAGGATGTAAAATTCTTCTCCAAACCAAACTGTCTGGTGAGACTGGCCAGGTTTACTCTGGAGGCATACTGTGCAGTGGTAAGTAAGGAATTCTAGTCGTCAAACCATCGCATAATCTAGTCATCAAATCATCGCATAATCTAGTCATCAAATAATCTAGTCATCAAATCATCAAATAATCTAGTCATCAAAACATCAAATAATCTAGTCATCAAATAATCTAGTCATCAAAACATCAAATAATCTAGTCGTCAAACCATCGCATAATCTAGTCGTCAAACCATCGCATAATCTAGTCATCAAATCATCGCATAATCTAGTCATCAAATCATTGCATAATCTAGTCATCAAATCATCAAATAATCTAGTCATCAAATCATCAAATAATCTAGTCTTTAAACCATCGCATAATCTAGTCATCAAATCATCAAATAATCTAGTCATCAAATAATCTAGTCATCAAAACATCAAATAATCTAGTCATCAAACCATCGCATAATCTAGTCATCAAATCATCAAATAATCTAGTCATCAAACCATCGCATAATCTAGTCATCAAATCATCAAATAATCTAGTCATCAAAACATCAAATAATCCAGTCATCAAAACATCAAATAATCTAGTCATCAAAACATCAAATAATCTAGTCTTTAAACCATCGCATAATCTAGTCATCAAATCATCAAATAATCTAGTCATCAAAACATCAAATAATCTAGTCATCAAACCATCGCATAATCTAGTCATCAAATCATCAAATAATCTAGTCATCAAACCATCGCATAATCTAGTCATCATCAAATAATCTAGTCATCAAAACATCAAATAATCTAGTCATCAAAACATCAAATAATCTAGTCATCAAAACATCAAATAATCTAGTCTTTAAACCATTGCATAATCTAGTCATCAAAACATCATATAATCTAGTCATCAAAACATCATATAATCTAGTCATCAAAACATCACATAATCTAGTCATCAAACCATCATATAATCTAGTCATCAAATCATCGCATAATCTAGTCATCAAACCATCGCAGAATCTAGTCATCAAACCATCGCATAATCTTGTCATCAAACCTTCACATAATCTAGTCATCAAACCATCACATAAACTAGTCATCAAACCATCACATAATCTAGTCATCAAACCATCACATAATCTATTCATCAAACCATTACATAATCTCATCATCAAACCATCGCATAATCTAGTCATCAAACCATCACATAATCTATTCATCAAACCATCGCAAAATCTCATGATCAAACCATCGCATAATCTAGTCATCGAATCATCGCATAATCTAGTCATCAAACCATCACATAATCTAGTCATCAAATCATCGCATAATCTATTCATCAAACCTTCACATAATCTCATCATCAAACCATTACATAATCTCATCATCAAACCATCGCATAATCTAGTCATCAAACCATCGCATAATCTAGTCATCAAACCATCACATAATCTAGTCATCAAACCATTGCATAATCTAGTCATCAAACCTTCACATAATCTAGTCATCAAATCATCGCATAATCTATTCATCAAACCATCACAGAATCTAGTCATCAAACCTTCACATAATCTAGTCATCAAACCATCACATAATCTAGTCATCAAACCATCACATAATCTAGTCATCAAACCATCGCATAATCTATTCATCAAACCATCGCATAATCTAGTCATCAAACCTTCACATAATCTAGTCATCAAACCATCACATAATCTAGTCATCAAACCTTCACATAATCTAGTCATCAAACCATCACATAATCTTGTCATCAAACTATTACATAATCTTGTCATCAAACCTTCACATATTAATATAGTCATCAAACCCTTGAATCTTCTACCTGAATCTAAAAATTCCTACATTCAACATTTTATGTCAAACTCCAAAGTTAGTGAAATGTCATGATAGACCACAACTACCAGCATAAGTTAAAAAACAAAAAACAAGATACAGTGTTTGTCAAATTCTATTCTATTTCCATTATTTATATGCTGGAAATGTACATATTGTAATATATGTAGTTATCAGTCTGGCTCTATTTGTAGTTGTGCGTTGAAAGATGTTGGTTATCCTAGAATAAGACATGAAAATATTACGTTAATTTCCTTTTAAAAAGAAAATTTACGAAAATTGCACGTTTTTGTTCTGTTTTCTTATGTGCAAATATAGAGCAACTTCACAAATATGATTCATTTGACTGTGCCTTTCTTATGAAATACATGCAAGTCTGTAGTAAAAAGTAAATCTTGTTCTCCAGTGTGCTCAATAGTTTTAAAATTTAACACAGACACAGTACTTTCAGGTTTTGAAAAAATTTGGGGGATGGGGGCATGCATGCAATAATTCGCTTCATTCTATATGATTAGTTAGTCACAAAAGAATCAGAGTTTAAGGTCAGGCTGTCCAGCGGCCCTAAAATTCTTAATTTTTTTCAGTTTTGCTAAAATTCCTAAAAAAATGTAAAATTCAAGGGGAAATCCTAAAAAAGCCCTTATTTTTCATGTCAATTCCTACTTTTTTATCAGTCTTGAAAAATCAAAATGCATTCATACAAAATGTGTGTTATTAACGTAGATTGCAGTTCTTATTCAGATATATAGAATATCACACTCTAATGTTGATCTCGGACCTGGGATTGGCCCCGAGATCACTCGAGGGGCAATCCCAGGTCCGAGATCAACATTAGAGTGTGATATTGTTTATATCATATACCTAAAACACAACAAGTTGATAAACATTTTTTTAAAATTGGGGGGGGGGGGGGGGGGGGGGGGGGTATTGACCCAAACATAAATACATGGTATACTGTACAACGATATTTGACTATTTTATTCCTTCAGTGAGTTTACTTTAATGGTTATGTTTACAGTACTATTGGCATTGTGAAACATGCTAAAGTCTGGGTTTTGTAGCTTTATTCCACTGCTGGTCACAATAATTGGATGATTAATCATGGACATCCCCTCATGTGGTCTAGAATCTGGACGTTTCAATTAACTGAACTGCTTGGCTGAGAAACTCGTCGTATCTATCGCTGTGCTGTTCATGTACATGTATATACTATTAAGCAGCTCCTAGGGGCTTGTTAATGAATACTAAAATTGGAAATAAGTGAATTATTTTTATTTCTTTTTTCGGATTTACCAAACTCGCCTGTTTTCATTATTTCATATAATTTGTAAGAGTTGTAGAACTTTGTTTACGTGGCGTCATCGTATGAACGGGAATGTTTACAGATCTGATGCTGCTATTTATTTGCTTAGGGAATGTTACCTTATACTGAAGTAAGTTCTTTTTTTTTTTTACCGTTTCGCATCTGTTTAGCATCTATAAGTCGTTGAAAAACGTCGGAAGATATTGGTTCTGCTTTTCTCGTTTTATTGCCAAGTCCTCGGGATTTTAGATTTCAGAAATCGTTTTAATTTTCTACATCAAAATTACCGTAAATTAACATTTTGATTTCCATTAGGACCGGGAATTTCTAATAATGCTTTAGTATCACCCTCCATAATCCTCCTACTGTTTTCTGTCGCCTAGAACGTTGATTGTTTTTAAATGAAGTTAAACGTGTTATTGTTCTAAATAAACAATTGTTACTTGGGTTACCCCCTTTGCTTAGATACTCACTACAATTTAGCGCTGTTTTTGAAAACTTTTTTATTTAATTTTTCTGCTTAAATTAAATTTTGTCGTGGAAGAAAGTATTATATTTGAAAAAAAATGTGTCTAACATCATTTTTTCATGTAGTTATGTTAGATTTCAATAGATTAACGAAGAAATAGCCATTTGAAATTTGAGGGCGAGACAGCCCCTTGACAACGGGCCGAGACAGAGATATCTCGGCCCTTAGGGCGAGACAGCCCTACTTACTTGCAGCTGCCTCACCCTAGCCAAGATAGGTGTATCAGGGCTGATACACTACTAGGTATATGATATAATGCTGATGCAGTGAAAGGCAGTTGACCTGTGGATCCATGTGTCAAGCTTGTTTATTGGTTGTGACTTTGTGATAAAGAGTTGAGATTTATGTAACATCTTATTTGTGTGTCATGTGAGTTTCTTTATTGTCAAATTTGACAAGGTAAGTCCTTTTAAATAATTAAAACTTCCGCAATTTGGTTAAAAATTCCTAATTTTAGCCCTAATTTAGCCCTAATTTTTAAAAATTTTACCCCTAAAATTTGCCCTTATTTTTTGTCCAAGGGTGCTGGACAGCCTGCCATTTGTATATTTAGCTCTGTAATTTTCATGAATCTAAAATAAAATGATTGATCATTGTTGAATACTGATTTCATGCAAGTTCACCTTTTTTTCAGACTCGCAACAAAAGAGCCCGTGCCCTGCCGTTAGTGCTGGGAGCGCCTTTGGATTTGGAACAAGGGACAACATTAGTCATCGGTATTCCACCTCTGCAGCTTGACGAGGACAGGAAAAAGTAAACACGCACACACACAAACAAGCAAACATACAAAAAATAACAATGCAAGTGGACATAGAAACTAATTTTTAAAAAGGTCGCTATGGTTATAAGAATAATGTACTAAGATAGTTTCTGTTTTCAGTTTCTTTGGGAAGGCTTTTGAACAGGCAGCAGCTAGTACTAACTCCAGGACCCTCCACGACCAATTCGATTCTTTCAGTACGTCAATTACATAACGATTTCTTTTCAAATAGAATATATGTCAAAAAATGATATTTTGTAGGAAATATATTAGAAATTCCAGTTGATACTCCTCACTCACTTCTGATTCAGTAGTAGTTTTACTGGTGATTTTTTAGTGTTCAGAAGTTATACATACACACATTCAAGTGTATATTGACTGCGGTGTTAACTTGGCTCACAAAAAGATATTGGACTCATGGCTTTCTTATTTCTTCTTATTTTTCTCCGATTAATTTACATCAAGATATAAATAAATTTGCATGCTTCTTTATATTCTTGGTGAACATCTTGTTTGAAATATGAGATTATTTCAAAAGATCGACTTATTCAAAGGTTGCATGTGTTTTCCAGATACATAATTTTATCAACAATGTCTTAAATGCAGCAATATAAGTTCTTAAAACACAAATGTACCCAAAAGCGCCCATACTGATGAAAGACTTTACAAAATATAATATATGTTTTATTAAAACTACATTTATAAAACTATTTTGGACCCACCCTCGAGTCAGAACCCTGGGGTTAAATTTCAAATCTATTTTTTTCCACCTTTTTGGATTCTGCACTACACCCATCAAAACTATAAAGGTGTAGGCAATGTAAGTAAACCAGACATGCAACCAAAGACTACAATGTTCAATCTGCTAATTTTACGTCAATATTACAGTAATGAAAAGACTACAATATTCACTCTGCTAACTTTACGTCAATATTACAGTAATGAAAAGACTACAATATTCACTCTGCTAATTTTATATCAATGATATTACAGTAATGGAAATGAAAGTGGAGGACAAGAGCAAGTTCTTCGATGCTCTGATCAGTCTGATGCAGTGAAAGTCTCCGTAACCAGTCAGCCACTTTTTCTTTGTGGAGGTTGCCTTTCACAAAATTTGGATCAATTACTATTTACAACGGCGAAGGACATGCTTTCCTTTTCATTTGCAATGCAAACTGCCATTCTGATTTTCAGTGAAAGGAGAGGAAATGAGGAATAGAAACTTGATGGAGATACTTATGTTTTTATATTGGAATGTTAAATATTCCAAAATTCATTGTGAGAGTGCTGAATTATGAAGTTTAGGCTTTTCATGTAATGTATATGATTCTATTGTAATTTATATTTGTTGACTTGTGATATTTGAATCTAATACATCAGGAAAATAAAGATAATTCAACTGGAAATTACTTCTTTTTTTTTCCATTGTTTTCATCATTTTCAACAAATACATATACACCTTTTACTCGCACTCTCATACAGAGGAAATTACTTTTTAACAGTGTTTTAATTTCATAAGATCGGAATACATGAGGCTTATTTGTTTCGTTTGGAGGTGTTGAATGCTTTATCTAAAAAAAATTCTGTGATTGGTTGATGTTTTCCGCCACCCTCCACAATTTTTTCTCTACTCATAGACAAAGCAAAGGGGTCAAGGCGGGGGAAAACTAACCAATGGGCTTTTTTGAATATTTAATTAATCAAGGGTTAAGAGTTTAAGGTTAAAGTTTATATTTGCTAGGCTAGACTTATATCTGAATTTGTTTAATATGTTTATCTGACTGCTAAATTATAATTTTAAGCGGAATTAATTGTTTTTAGCTCACCTGAGCCGAAGGCCAAGGTGACTCAGGTGAGCGATGTGGCCCATGGGCCTCTTGTTTAAAATAGTTACATGTTATTGAAAGTTATTTCAAAACTTTCAATGACATCTGAAAGAAATTAAAATCAAATAAAATCAACATCGAATAACACTATCACACATAAGTAATTCCCTTGTTAGATATGAATCAGATTTTCAAAAACAGTTCCCTTCAGTTTTTGTCGGTTCTTCGTGAATTTCGACTGCAAGGCAGGGGTGCTCGGACTCCCCAAAATACTATTGTAAATTGTTTCTAAGATTGTAAGCTATCAAAATATCAACAAAAATTCATAGGGGCAAGTCTTGACGGACTTCGAAGCCAAAATTCATGTCCAAATCTTTGCTTACATGAGGAAAATGCTGTTTAGGCCAACTTTGAAGTTTAATTTCAACATTGTAGATAATAAATTAAGGTTCGAAATAAAAAGTATGAAAAATTCAAATATACGTACGACAAAAATTAACGAAAGAAACTTGATATAAGAAATTGACCATTTCCGGAAAATTGTTCTCCACCTATACATGTAGGTCTTTCCTTTTGTTACCCTGAATTGATCCTTTCACTGAGGGCATGAATTGCGCCGCTTTACGTCAGCATACTTCATGAAGCGAGTATGTTCGCGTGAAGCGTTGCTGTCTATACCTTCATGTACAGTAATTTTTTTTTTCAAATTCACATTTCATTTTCATTTCTTTCGAAATATTTGCAGCCGTTAAAGAAGTTCTGTATTTACATATGTATCAAGATTCATACGCACATTGTTCACATTCATGAAGAAATGACTATGATTTTAATTTGTAAAAACACTGGACATGTAAATATATATGCTACTCAAAATTTGATAAGGATCATAGATATTTTTCTGTTTAAAAAATTAATAACTGGCAATATTAATTGTGTCCAAGCGAAATCAAAAACGTCTTCAACAAACTTGCACGTGCATTTCATGCCATGGGAAATGCGTTTCTCATCACAGTTTATGCTTTTGCTACCATTGCACGATTTTCACTCAGGCATCGGTGTCAGATTCTTTCTAAAATTTCAAACTCACTTGAGTGTTTACACTACGTTTATCAACACAATGCCCCCTCAACGTGTAAGGCGTCGCCTGACGACAGAACAACTGGGCAGATGTATTGGAATGCTTGACGCTGGCTATTCACAACGTGACGTTGCAAATGCACTAAACGTCAGCCAGAGCGTTGTAAACAGGCCTGGAACCGACAGCAAACTTTTGGTACAGCAGCACACCGACATGGGGGTGATCGTCAGAGGTCGACAACCCAACGCCAAGACCATTTTGTGGCTCTTCAGGCACGACGCCATCCCTTCTGGACAGCAACCAGCCTACGTAACGACCTCCTGAACGCCTCGGGGGTAAATGTGTCCACTCAGACGATACGGAATCGGCTTCACAATGCAGGTCTCAACTCGAGAAGGGCATGTGTTCGAGTCCCTCTGACTGTTCGACACCGGCGGGAGCGATTGGACTGGGCTGAAGATCATGTCACTTGGACACAGAACGATTGGATTCAAGTTCTGTTCACCGATGAGTCCAGGTATTGTTTGGACTTTACAGACAGGAGGCACCGAGTGTGGCGACGACAACGTGAACGTTTCCATGATGCTAACATCAGTAAACATGACCGTTATGGTGGTGGTTCCATCATGGTCTGGGGTGGAATAAGCAGGGATGGAAGAACATATCTTCATGTCCTGAGAGAGGAGCAATGACGGGGGTGTGGTACCGGGATGAGATCCTCGATGTTTACGTCAGACCCTACGCTGGTGCTGTTGGCCCTGAGTTCATCCTGATGGAGGATAACGCCCGTCCTCATCGCGCCAGGGTGGTGGAGCAGTACCTTCAGCAGGAGACAATTGTCCGTATGGACTGGCCAGCGCGCTCGCCGGACTTTAACCCGATTGAGCATGTATGGAACATGCTGCAGGTTGCCCTTTCACGCCGTAGAGCACAACCCACGACTTTGGTAGAGCTCGGAAACGCCTTCATGGAAGAGTGGAACAAACTTCCCATTGGAAACATCCGGGTGCTTATTGACAGCATGGCTCGACGTTGTCAAGCCGTCATTGATGCAAGGGGAGGCCATACCCGGTATTGACACTTCATCGACTATGTGTAATGATGGACTATCCCCCAAAACTGTAATTTTTTCTCTGGTTTGCTGTTAACGTTTTGTAATGAAATGCCTTTTGGTGTTGTTATCAGATTTCATGCATTCCGTATTGATAAAAGTTCATGCCGTTCATGAATTTTCATTCATAACCTGAGTAAACACGTTTCTGAGTCAAATTTATGTCTTTTGTTATGTTATTGGTAAATTACACACATATAACCTAGTGATCCTTATCAAATTTTGAGTAGTATATTTTATAAAAGTTTACAAATTTTGATGATGGCGATATTATTTACGACTAGCTATACTGTGCATGTCAGCAACTCGTGATTTGCAAGTCATGGATTATATATATTGTACGTATAAATATGTGCAGCTGGAGCATATTCAAACCAGAATAGCTTTTGTTTTATTAATTCATATTTGAAAACCTATAATCAGTTGCTTCTACGAGGGTTGTTCGATATTTAATGTGTATTGAACGATATCTCAAAAGCATTCAACTCAAATAGTGAAATGAACATTACATCCCTTCAAAGTATTCTCCGCTTTTTGAAATACATAATTTCAATCTGAAATGCGTCACGGTACGCTGATTTAGGTAGACCTCTGAGGCACTGACTGATGGCTGAACCAAGGGCCAACGACGACCAGATAAGAACTTTTAAAGTTTTGGAAAAAGTCGCATGGGGCTAGTTCTGGAGAGTATGGTGGGTGTGGCAAGACGGTAACCTTCTCCGACTTCAAAAATTGCTTCACAAGCTCAGATGTATGCGATGGAGCATCATCATGAAGTAGACGAACATGCCTAAATCCTGACATAGGGCGTCGTTTATGATAACATTTCTTGAGCTGTTTTAGTATAACATCTCGGTAATACCGATCCGTAACACTTTTGCATTTCGGCACCGGAATTTGTATGGCTATAACATCACATGAGAAGAATATGCAATAAAAAACCTCTGTGTTTATGGTTCTTTTGGCAACTACAGGCCTTCTACCATGTTTAGTTAGCCATATTTTGTTTCCAATTTCTCTTATTCGTTTCGTCATCAGTAACAATGTTTCCAAATTGTCTTTGATTGAATTTGGGAATCATTTTGAGCAATTTCTTAGCGGTTTGTACTCGTACCCGGTTTTTGGTCATCTGTCAATATGTGCGGTATCCATCTGGCAGAAATCTTTCGTACCTTCAAAATACGCTTCAAAATGAAATGCACTCGCGATAGCGATATGCCAACAGCGTTGGCAATATCATGAATCATGTATCTGCCATCACTTTCAATTATTTCCATGACTTAATTTTGAGACATTTGCCTTGCCTGTTACAGTCACAGGTCGGCCAGATTTGGTTGCATCTTTGATGGTCTTTGTGCCAGTCAGATATTTCTTTCTCCACCTACGAACTGTCTCATAAGATACCTTATCAGACCCATAAACTTCCCCCAATTCAGTAAAAATCTACATTACCGAATGACCGAGTTTTGTGCGAACTTTTATGGAAGCTCTAATTTCTTCAATATTCTCAACCCGTTTCCCAATCATTTTTACAACAGTGGTCAACGACTGGCTCTATTGAAATGACTATAAATTCAAAACTATGTGGAGCTGAAGGCTTGTGTTTATACCGTTGGAAAGGTATTGAATAGAGCTATTCAAGAGTATCATCATCCACGAAATCGTGCAAAGCGTTATCGCGCTGTGGTACAATACACATCACATATCGAACAGCCCTCGTATTTTTACACGCTGTCATTCCGGGGAGTACTTGTTGTAAAACTTCATTCATATACAACCGTTAATTCATTAAACATGTATTTGTTTATATATATGCCTGGGGAAATGAGAAATAATTTTTTACTACATTACCCATGCGCCAGTAAAAAAGATTTCTCATTTCTCCATGCGTACTTTTGAACACAACCACAAATAGATTGACCGCTCCTAGAGGAGACGAGTATATTTTACTATGTCATGAATGAATAAATAAAACGTAAAAAAACCACCCAGCTACTCAGATAAAAAGACAGCAGAAAGAACATGGAACTAGGTACACTGGACTCAATATCTGCATGATTTGCATTTGCACTTGAGACCAGGCCACGTGGCACAAAAGCAGTGATATGTCAACTGTTTTCGTGTCCATCAGAGCAATAAACTATAGGGAATGACTTGATTAAATAGTAGATGGCGATAAGAGCAATAAACAACAGGGTGCGACTTGATGAAAACATACACCTCCGTGAGAGCAATGAACTCCAAACGGCCACAGCTCTATCATTCACTAACCGTTCAGGCGCCTTTCAGTTTGCTGAATTTCATTAGTTTCATCTTGTGCTAGACATTCTTAATCACTGTCTGTGTGTGTGTGTGTGATATTTTGTTTGTTTGGTTTTCGACATCGTCATCAGATCTCAAAAGCAGAGTTACTGTAGCTGAAACTTTTTATTCATTATATAGTGTGTCCCGCAGGAGGTATTAGTCCCAAAAGGACAGTTCTAGTTTTAGTTGGATTGAATTTTAAAAGGTGAAATCACAGGCAATTGTATCGCTTGGGTTCGAATTTACTATTATAGCGCACATACACGGAGTACAGCCTGTATCAATGGTAGTACTATGGACCTGACTTTAGAAAAGCATCAAGTATTTAAACACCTAGTTTTATTCCTACTTAGAATAACTGGTGTTGTCGATTAAAATTATGGTATTTGTTGTATACAATGCTGATTTTCCCCAAAAGTCTTCTGTTTATGGTTAAGGTAGTACTCTACATCGTCATAATGGCTGACTTCCTTTAAAAACATGGATGACAAAATCGATATCAGCAATATTTGACTTTTCCTTTTCCATTTAAATACCTAGCCGAGTAGCTCAGTAGTTTAGAATACCGAATGCTGAACTGTAGGTTGCAGGTTCGAGTCCAGCAGGGGTTTCAAATTTTTTTCAGATTACCTTCTACTAAAACTGTATTTTTTGACAAAATAAAGTAAATTTGAAAATTTTCAAATTCAAAATATTGTTGTACATATCCTACACTTTTCATCTACATCAAATTTCTCTGGTGTAGCATACATCCTTAACACCTACGGAGTTGATATTTGGAACCCGGGGTACATGTTGTGTATCTGAGTATACTGGGTCATCGAGAGGGCAATCTGGATTGTATATATCGGAGTTGACTCTACTATTACTTTGTATGTTATTCCGGAAAAGACCGGGTTTTGTGAGTTAGTTATTAACGTGACAATAAAGATGTGTGATTTGTGTTTATTAAATATAATTCTTGTGTCACAGAGGACAGTGATACAACATGGTGGAGAACCTGAATTTATTCGCAGCAATGCTCTTTTCAACGGTATAAGTGACTTTCACAATTCGGATACTGGCATGCCAGTGCTTACCCCCGTTGGATAGAAACATGAGAATCCGCGGGAAAACCACGAGTGGCACGACACAGGCAAGTGCATAGGGTATGATAGCCCGCCTTGGACGATACATAGACCGTTGAGAGCATCGACTCCGGTCACAAATACTAGAGTTATTACTACACCTATAGACAAACTTTCTCTCAGAAAAGTAAGTGGTTACTCGCACGAAGATGCGACAAATTTCCTAGATGAATTTATTCCGTATTGTGTATTCCACGACCTAAATGCCAGTGAACCGCGGAAAATTACCGCATTTCATCTTCATGGCCCTGCTCTTGTGTGGTTTGGTCAACTTCCGGACTTTCTTAAGAAATCCTGGCTTGCTATTGCAAATGAGTTCCAAAAGACGTACAGTAGTAAATCACCTCTGGATCCCACACTTATCATGCACTCGGCCATGTTTGACTCACTTCGCCTAGCTCGCTCACAACCTCTTGAAGACTTTTATAGTGTAAATATTAGAGAAGGGGCACAAACTTGCAAAACCTGGAAAAGATCTGATGAACAAGTTTGTCGAGGGCTTGCCACAACAACTGGCCTTTTATGTCCGTGCCGGTAGATGTTCCACCTTTGCAGACACTGTAACAGCTGCCAAGACTGGAGAGGCATTTGGGTATCGCCAGGTTCCACCTTCCACAGCAGCCATGCGCACACAGCCTTCACCTTCGGATATCGACATGAGCGTTGTTATGAAAGAGTTATCTCGACTGTCTACAGCAGTCCAACAGTTGTCAGCCCCGAAACCAAATGGAAGACAGTTGTCACAACGTTCTGACTCTTCACCCCAACAACCAATGCAATCCAAGTCTTGCTTCCGATGTGGTGGAATTGGTCATGTGCAGCGTGCTTGTGCTTTGAAGGCTGAGGGTATATCCAAACCCACCTCACAGTGTCCATACTGTTCCCAGTTTGGGCATAATGCCATTTCATGCATGTTTGCGAAACCGGAAAACTGCAGAGCCCGGAGGAGAGATCAACAGGGCGCTCCCTGGGGAAGACGCTAAAATCACAACATCGTAGTCCTTCACCGACACCAGAGAGAGAGAGAGAGAGAGAGAGAGAGAGAGAGAGAGAGAGAGAGAGAGAGACTCTATCAGTAGAGGTGTGAGACACAAAATAAACCATCGTATTTAAGTGGTGATACTCCGTTGTGTGACTCTTGCGTAACCGCAACCGCGCCTGTATGTAGTGACAGTGTTCATTTGTGTGACTATTCAAGTATAGCGACAGATGTGCCTACTTCCAGTGAACCTATGAGCTCGTCTGATGATTTTCCAGACATACATGACTCAAACCATTCTCTCACCAGAGGGCGCGCTACGCAAGCTCCACCGTTGTGGAGCGTAGCGTAACGCCCTCTGGTGAGAGATTGGACTCAAACACCACTAAATATTATTACGCAACAGAGTTTCAGCAGAAGCTGACACCAAACGAGGGTATTCAGCTACTAAGCCAGGAAAACACTCGCAGTTCTATCTACACCTAGGCGCACAAAAAAGAAAAACAACAACAAACAAACGAATAACAAAAACAAGCAAACGAACTATGGCACCCAAACTGGCACATTTTTACTAAATTTGATCAAGAAATAAAAAAATCAATTCAGGGTAACCGATGGAAAAACCTAATCACATAGAAATACCGGTGTTCGTGCGTCCGTCCGTCCACTTCACTTTGTAGCCGCAACTCCTCAGAAACCGCTCAACGGATTTTATTCATATTTCGTAGGATTGTTAGTCACCATGTGTAGTTGATCATATTACGCCGCCATTTTGATTCGACAATGTTTACAGGAGTTATGGGACTTTTGTGAATTTGTACATGCTACACTATAGGGACGCTTTGTGGACACAACTCCCCAGAAACCGCTCAACGGATTAGTCACCATGTGTAGGTGTTAATCATAAAATACGCCGTCATTTGACAAATTTTACAGGAGTTATGGGACTTTGTTGAATTTGTACATGCTACACTATAGGAACACTTTGTGGTCGCAACTCCTCAGAAACCGCTCAACGGATTTTGTTCATATTTTGTAGGATTGGTAGTCACCATATGTAGTTGATCATATTCTACCACAATTTAGATTTTACAAATTTTACAGGAGTTAAGGGACTTTTGTGCTTCAATTTTTTTTGCGGCGGCGGGGGACGTACATGTACGGCTACCCGTAGCAATCTTGTTTATATACGGTTTATGTAATAGTGTGATAATATATGTCATGGTATGTGCATATGAATTATTTATATGAATTATTACTTGTGAATGCATTGATATAGATTATGAAAGGTGAAGATAACGAACATTGGTCAATCTCATAACTCCTATAAGGAATACAAGGAGTTGGGCAAAAACGGATCCCTGGACACACTAGAGATGAGATCAGGTAGGGAATCACATGAGGGAAAGCGAAGGGATCCCTTCATAGCTTCATTGTTTTGCAATTAACCAGAGGAGAGAGATAGATAGATAAAGAGAGAGAGAAATTAAAAAAAAATTAGGTTTTGTAGATCATTATTCTTTACCAAATGATGCACTTGTATATAATGTAATACTTCGATATATTGCACATTTTATGTTGTGACTGTTTTTATGCCCCGGAGATCGAAGATCAGGATGGATGATAATTTGTCAGTTTGGGGCGTCTGTCTATAATTGTCTGTCCACCACTAAAAAGTGGGTCACATTATACTTGGTGGATTGAAACATGACGAAAGAAGGGATTGTCACGTGCCCAGATGCCACATTTAGTAGACACTCGGAGTTTAGTATTTCTTTGATTAAGGACATAGAATACCTAAAGATATTTGTTGTATAGAATTTCGTTAAACTAGTTGTAAATGTTTTAATGTTGCTAAAAAACCATATTTACCACATATATTTCCCTATGAAACCACCTTCATTTTTGCATTATTCACAAATCTTTACTTGAAAATTTAATGAAAAAACACAAAAATTGAAATCCTTGAAAAATATATTTTGATCGGTGTATTTCATGTATTAATGACCCATTTATATTGTTGTTAGATAAGAGAAAATCCCATGCAAACACAGTAAAATCCTACTTCAATGAATGCGACCAAAATCTTGGGTGTCCTATGACCTTAAAACCGTGTCACTTCTATCTCATCTTTAAGAGATAGCAAAACAAGCTTTCGTCTTCATAAAAAAAGGGACGGGAACATGAAGCCGCCTGTGGTATGTACTTAATGTGTAGAAACTACTACATGCTCTATCTTAGACATAGAGAAACACCGAGAAGCTGTCTCCGCGCATCCATCAACTGCCCGAGTTACGTATGCATGTGCATACTCGATCGGGTTGCTGTTCAACATGTCCGACAAAACCGCCAAGGAATCCCTGCCCAGCTGTTTGCGAGTAAATGCACTCCTCATCTTTGTTCTGCTGGGGATAGGGGTGGGACTCGCGCTTGGATTTGGTCTACGAAAAATTCAACCCTCGGAGGAGGCCATTATGTGGATAGGTATGTACATATACATTCTAACTTGCATGCAAAATCCCCGCTGTGAACATAAAATAGGAAGGGGAGATTTTCTATGTACATGTGTGTATGACAGACTGTGAGAGTGTATAGCTGTACCGTATCAAATATAAAACAGGACTAGTGTGTCATACAAACAAAAAAGAAACGTGTATCGGAATGAAAAGCAGGCCTTTAAAATTTCATGAACACACCTTCAAACTATATACTCGGCAAAACTGTTAGGATAATTTAATTTTGAAATAATGTATTGAAGATATAGAAACAAGAATGTAATTCGTTATGGTGGTGATTTTTTGACCACAGAAATTTGAAATCAAAATTTTAAAAAGTTACAGTCGTACTATTAATTTGATACTTTATGGGCGCAACCGGGTACTTTATTCTCTAACTGCCAAATTTCTCACGTTCAGTCGGATGATGCGGAAAAAATGTTGAGAGAATTGGGAACTGTAGATGGTATCTTATTTGAATTGCATCTTTTCATGAATTCACTTTTGAAATGCAAATAATCGTCGTTTCAGGTTATCGTAAGGTAGGAATGCAATTACATATGTAATTGTGTTGGAGTAAATTGGCCAAGTCGCCTTTATTCACAACGCATTCTAAATACTGCCCATAAGTATGCAATTTAAATTAATAAATGACCCATTGCTTTTTCTGAAAAGTCGCACTGAATAAGTGTAAGGTGCACCGATACACTACAGATGGCAAATAATTTCTATCAATATTATGTCAGCCGCTGTAAATACGTTTTTATTAGAAAATTAAGTAATTATATATTTGAAAATAACTTGATGTAAACGCGATATCTGTATATTGCCGCTGTATTTCATTATTAACACCATAATTCGGCGTCATTTTTCAAGGTCTGCCGGGTGAGGTATATATGAGGCTACTGAAGATGACCATCCTGCCTTTAATCGTATCAACCATCATTACAGGTAATTAACGTCACAACATATAAATGCAAACGAAATTAGATACGCAACACTGGATATGAATTCTTCGAATTTGACTACATTAGATATTTATGTTCTGCACAATTTCACGACATATGTGTAGAAGTACATATGAATTTACATCACAGACAATTATATCAATTGGAATCGAATTTACTATGAAAGAAGAAATTTGTCTCCATGCGATATAATTACCTGTGATTTTTAAACTCGGCACCACATGTTAAAAAAACGAGAATGTTTTAGGTACGGCCTCCATTGATCCCGGGTCGAACGGCCGCATCACCAGCATCAGCTTCCTCTTCATCCTCATCGCGAACAGTTTTGGCGCCATTCTAGGAATCGTCATGTACTTCATTTTTAAACCAGGTAAATGTTTCACGGTATGAAATATTGTCAGGTAAATGTTTCACGGTATGAAATATTGTCAGGTAAATGTTTCACGGTATGAAATATTTTCAGGTAAATGTTTGTCAGGTAAATGTTTCACGGTTTGAAATATTGTCAGGTAAATGTTTCACAGTATGAAATATTGTCAGGGAAATGTTTCACGGTATGAAATATTGTCAGGTAAATGTTTCACGGTATGAAATATTGTTCAATGAATTGTAAACCAGGTAAATGTTTCACGGTATGAAATATTGTCAGGTAAATGTTTCACGGTATGAAATATTGTCAGGTAAATGTTTCACGGTATGAAATATTGTTCAATGAATTGTAAACCAGGTAAATGTTTCACGGTATGAAATATTGTCAGGTAAATGTTTCACGGTATGAAATATTGTCCAATGAATTGTATACGTTTGAAAGAGAGTCGGCACAGTCTATTGGAATTTACCGGTATAGATTTTTTTTTAAAAAGTAGTGTCTCTGAATATACATTTACCAAAGTGAGATATTAGGACAGATTTAGATAAAGTTGCCTTTAATGTTAATGAATTATGAAGAAAAATATCAAATTATGGGAACATGTAAGTGAAATTATAATTTCCAGTATAACTGAAAAGAATATTAAGACTTTTTATTTCCAAAATCATTTATACAAAAGTCATAGCGGTATGTTGAGTTTTATGTAGACAATTTTATTTATTTCAGATATTAAGATATCATTACTACCATTTGTTTCGTGATTGCATACATGTATTATATTGTCAACAAAGATTGAATTTTAAATCTTAAACTTGTATGAATACCTTTAACAGGAGTGGGTGTGGTAAGTGATGTATCTCCGGAGGAAACTATATCAGTAACCACGACAAAAGTGGAAACAAGTGACATGTTTGCTGACATGATAAGGTTTGATTTGAATAATATAATCCAAAAGTGTTTTTTATATTTATAAAGTCACACATCTAAATGGTTAATTAAAGATATTTACAATGATTAATAAAACAATTAAATATAAGGTTTATTAGATAATCAAATACCATACAAGACGAAATACACGCACAGTGAATCTTGTCTTATCAAGATGTTGTGCAACCTGATATGTTGTTTAAACGGTACACCTATTTTTGGAATCGACATGTAATTACATATAATCTGTATGTTGGATATTGTCTAATTCATTTTCCCATGCACAATCTTGTTTGGATGACACGAGTTTCACGGTACTGTAATTAATTATCAGGTGTAGAACTCCAGACTGAAGTAACAGTGTTTTGTAGATGGTCTGTTATAGGTAATCAGCGGTTTTTACCGTACAGTAAAACTGATATCTTCTGTGGTTGTCCACTTTTTGTGGACAAGAAAAATCCGCAAAATTTACAATTTATATATATATATATATATATATATATATATATATATATATATATATATATATATAGGTATATATAAATATAATGCAATCGCAGAAATTTCAAACGCAGACTTTGATTTGCAACCATTTAGGGATAAAATCAGATCGGTAAAGTTGGCTACTAGTAACCAGCTACTAGTAACTGGCTACTTAAAAAGAGAAAAGTTGGCTACTAGTAGCCAGCTACTTGAACCAGGAAAAGTTACCTACTAGTAGCCAGTTACTAGTAGCCAGCTACTAAAAGTAAGAAAAGTTAGCAACTCGTAGCCAGCTACTACAAAATATAAAAGTTATAATTACTGATAGCTCGCTACCAGATAAAGGTTAATGAGTTTGAAAATTATTATCTATCAGATTTTTTTCTAAAGAGGACGAGGAGTCGTATGAAATTTCATGCTCAATTATCCCCAATTACATAACGTTGCAATGCAAAATACGAATAAACTTTTTCAACTGAGTGTTTACTTTAAAAGTGATACGGATTGAATTCAGACCTTCAATCATTTGATATACCATCCATTTTGAGATATCTGCTACTTTTACAATTTGATTCGAGTTACCCTGAAATTTCAACATAAGTGTGAATACCGTAAGAAACTTTATGTTTGACTTTATATTTGTATTAGATATCTGACGAATTTACGACTATACATATGGCAAGAAGTGATAGATGGTGTTTTGGTACGCCACGAATTTTCAGATATCGCTCTTTAGGAAATCAGTTACTTATACATTTTGATTACCGGTACAATGAAATTTCAAGATCCGTGTGAATACCATAAGGAATTCCGTGTTTATATCATATATTTAACTAACTTACAACGATACGTATGGCGAGTAGTGATATTGGGTATCGTGATATGTCATCAATTTTCAGATATCATGCTTAAGGAAGTCAGCTACAAATACCTTTTGATGGCAGGTAAACTGAAATTTCAAGTTTTTCGCAAATATCTTAAGGAACTCTGAGTTCGTATTAGATATCTGACTAATTTACAACTATCAAAGTGACCAGGAGTGATATTAGATATCTTGACATGCCATAAATTTCCAGATATCAAGCTTAAAGAAGTCAGCTACTTATACCTTTTGATTCCTGGTATCCTGAAATTTCAAGTTTTTTCAAAATATCTTAAAGAACTCTGTATTTGTATTAGATATCTGACTAATTTACAACTATCTACGTGAAGAAGTATGATATTAGGTATCTTGATATGCCAACAATTTTCGGATATCATACTTAACGAAGTAAGCTACTTATACCTTTTGATTCCAGGTAACCTGAAATTTCAAGTTTTTCATAAATATCTTAAAGAACTCCTTGTTTGTATTAGATATCTGACTAATTTACAATTATCGAAGTGAAGAAGAGTGATATTAGGTATCTTGACATGCCATAAGTTTCCAGATATCACCCTTAAGGAAGTCAGCTACTTATACCTTTTGATTCCAGGTAACCTGAAATTTCAAGTTTTTCATAAATATCTTAAAGAACTCTGTGTTTGTATTAGATATCTGACTAGTTAACAACCATCCATGTGAAGTGGAGTGGTACTAGGTATTTTGACATGCCATAAATTTCCAGATATCACGCTTAAAGAAGTCAGCTACTTATACCTTTTGATTCCTGGTATCCTGAAATTTCAAGTTTTTTCAAAATATCTTAAAGAACTCTGTATTTGTATTAGATATCTGACTAATTTACAACTATCTACGTGAAGAAGTATGATATTAGGTATCTTGATATGCCAACAATTTTCGGATATCATACTTAACGAAGTAAGCTACTTATACCTTTTGATTGCAAGTCACATGAAATTTGAAGTTTTCTACCAATATTTTAAAGAACTCTGTGTTTGTATTAGATATCTGACTAGTTAACAACTATCCATGTGAAGTGGAGTGGTACTAGGTATATTGATATGCCATCAATTTTCAGATATCATGCTTAAGGAGGTCAGCTACTTATACCATTTGATTCCTGGTAACCTGAAATTTCAAGTTTTTCATAAATATCTTAAAGAACTTTGAGTTTGTATTAGATATCTGACTAATTTACAACTATCCATGTGACGTGGAATAGTATTAGGTATCTTGATATGCCATCATTTTTCAGATATCACCCTTAAGGAAGTCAGCTACTTATACCTTTTGATTGCAGGTAACCTGAAATTTCAAGTTTTTCATAAATATCTTAAAGAACTCCTTGTTTGCATTAGATATCTGACTAATTTACAACTATTCATGTGAAGTAGAGTGGTATTAGGTATCTTGATATGCCATCAATTTTCAGATATCACCCTTAAGGAAGTCAGCTACTTATACCTTTTGATTGCAAGTCACATGAAATTTGAAGTTTTCTACCAATATTTTAAGGAACTCCTTGTTTGTATTAGATATCTGACTAATTTACAATTATCAAAGTGAAGAAGAGTGATATTAGGTATCTTGATATGCCATAAGTTTCCAGATATCACCCTTAAGGAAGTCAGCTACTTATACCTTTTGATTCCTGGTAACCTGAAATTTCAAGTTTTTCATAAATATCTTAAAGAACTCTGTGTTTGTATTAGATATCTGACTAGTTAAAAACTATCCATGTGAAGTGGAGTGGTAGTAGGTATCTTGATATGCCATCCGTTTTCAGATATCACCCTTAAGGAAGTCAGCTACTTATACCTTTTGATTGCAGGTAACCTGAAAATTAAAGTTTTTAGAAAATATTTTAAGGAACTCGGTCTTTGTTTTAAATATCTGGTTAATTTACCAATGCACATATGACAAAATCTGATATTAGGTATCTTGATATGTCATCAATTTTCAGATATCACCCTTAAGGAAGTCAGCTACTTATACCTTTTGATTGCAAGTCACATGAAATTTGAAGTTTTCTACCAATATTTTAAAGAACTCTGTGTTTGTATTAGATATCTGACTAGTTAACAACTATCCATGTGAAGTGGAGTGGTACTACGTATATTGACATGCCATCAATTTTTAGATATCATGCTTAAGGAGGTCAGCTACTTATACCATTTGATTCCTGGTAACCTGAAATTTCAAGTTTTTCATAAATATCTTAAAGAACTTTGAGTTTGTATTAGATATCTGACTAATTTACAACTATCCATGTGACGTGGAATAGTATTAGGTATCTTGATATGCCATCATTTTTCAGATATCACCCTTAAGGAAGTCAGCTACTTATACCTTTTGATTGCTGGTAACCTGAAAATTAAAGTTTTTAGAAAATATTTTAAGGAATTCCGTCTTTGTTTTAAATATCTGGTTATTTTACCAATGCACATATGACAAAATCTGATATTAGGTATCTTGATATGCCATCAATTTTCGGATATCATACTTAACGAAGACAGCTACTTATACCTTTTGATTCCAGGTAACCTGAAATTTCAAGTTTTTCATAAATATCTTAAAGAACTCCTTGTTTGCATTAGATATCTGACTAATTTACAACTATCCATGTGAAGTGGAGTGGTATTAGGTATCTTGATATGCCATCAATTTTCAGATATCACCCTTAAGGAAGTCAGCTACTTATACCTTTTGATTGCAAGTCACATGAAATTTCAAGTTTTCTACCAATATTTTAAGGAACTCCTTGTTTGTATTAGATGTCTGACTAATTTACAATTATCAAAGTGAAGAAGAGTGATATTACGTATCTTGACATGCCATAAGTTTCCAGATATCACCCTTAAGGAAGTCAGCTACTTATACATTTTGATTCCAGGTAGCCTGAAATTTCAAGTTTTTAATAAATATCTTAAAGAACTCTGTGTTTGTATTAGATATCTGATTAGTTAACAACTATCCATGTGAAGTGGAGTGGTACTAGGTATATTGACATGCCATCAATTTTTAGATATCATGCTTAAGGAGGTCAGCTACTTATACCTTTTGATTCCAGGTAACCTGAAATTTCAAATTTTTCATAAATATCTTAAAGAACTCCTTCTTTGTATTAGATATCTGACTAATTTACAATTATCAAAGTGAAGAAGAGTGATATTAGGTATCTTGATATGCCATAGCTTTCCAGATATCACGCTTAAGGAAGTCAGCTACTTATACCTTTTGATTCCAGGTAACCTGAAATTTCAAAGTTTTTATAAATATCTTAAAGAACTCCTTGTTTGTATTAGATATCTGACTAGTCTACAACTATGAATGTGAAGTGGAGTGGTATTAGGTATCTTGATATACAATTAATTTTCAAATATCACCCTTAAGGAAGTCAACTACTTATACTTTTTGATTCTAAGTAACCTGAAGTTTTCCGTAAATATCTTGAGGAACTCTGCATTTGTATTAGATATCTGACTAACTTACAACCATCCACGTGAAGAGGAGTGATATTAGGTATCTTGATACCTATTATCATACCTCTTCACGTGGATAGTAGTTTACTAGTCAGATATCTAACAGAAACATAGAGTTCCTTAAGCTATATACAAAACACTTAAAATTTCAGGATGTCTGGAATAAAAATGTGTAAGTAGCTGACTTCGTGGAACGTGATATCTGAAAATTGATTGCATATCGAGACACTTCATATAAAGCCCTGTAATTTCGGGAAATATAAATTAGTCAGATATCTATTATATTTATCTGAAAATTGATGGTATATCAAGATACCTAATATCACTCCACTTCATATGGATAGTTGTAAATTAGTCAGATATCTAATACAAACAAGGAGTTCTTTAAGGTATTTATGAAAAACTTGAATTTCAGGTTACCTGGAATCAAAAGGCATAAGTAGCTGACTTCCTTAAGGGTGATATCTGAAAATTGATGGCATATCAAGATACCTAATAGCACTTCACTTCACATGGATAGTTGTAAACTAGTTAGATATCTAATACAAACAAGGAGTTCTTTAAGATATTTATGAAAAACTTGAAATTTCAGGATACCTGGAATCAAAAGGTATAAGTAGCTGACTTCCTGAAGGGTGATATTCGAAAATTGTTGGCATATCAAGATACCTAATATCATACTTCTTCAAGTAGATAGTTGTAAATTAGTCAGATATTTAGTACAAACACAGAGTTCCTTGAGATATTTATGAAAAACATGAAATTTCAGCTTACCAAGAATCAAAGGGTATAAGTAGCTGATTTCCTTAAGCGTGATATCTGGAAACTTATGGCATATCAAGATACCTAATATCACCCTTCTTCACTTTGATAATAGTAAATTAGTCAGATATCTAATACAAACAAGGAGTTCCTCAAAATATTGGTAGAAAACATGAAATTTCATGTTACCTGGAATCAAAAGGTATAAGTAGCTGACTTCCTTAAGCGTGATATTTGAAAATTGATGACAAATCAAGATACCTAATACCACTCCACTTCACATGGATAGTTGTAAATTAGTAAGATATCTAATACAAACACAGAGTTCTTTAAGATATTTATGAAAAACTTGAAATTTCAGGTTACCTGGAATCAAAAGGTATAAGTATCTGACTTCTTTAAGGGTGATATCTGGAAACTTATGGCATATCAAGATACCTAATATCACCCTTCTTCACTTTGGTAATAGTAAATTAGTCAGATATCTAATACAAACAAGGAGTTCCTTAGAATATTGGTAGAAAACTTGAAATTTCATGTTATTTGCAATCAAAAGGTATAAGTAGCTGACTTCCGTAAGGGTGATATCTGAAAATTGATGGCATATCAAGATACGTAATACCACTCCACTTCACATGGATAGGTGTAAATTAGTCAGATATTTAATGCAAACAAAGAGTTCTTTAAGATATTTATGAAAAACTTGAAATTTCAGGTTACCTGGAATCAAAAGGTATAAGTAGCTGTCTTCGTTAGGTATGATATCCCAAAATTGATGTCATATCAAGATACCTAATATCAGATTTTGTCATATGTGCATTGGTAAATAAACCAGACATTTAAAACAAAGACGGAGTTCCTTAAAATATTTTCTAAAAACTTTAATTTTCAGGTTACCAGCAATCAAAAGGTATAAGTAGCTGACTTCCTTAAGGGTGATATCTGAAAAATGATGGCATATCAAGATACCTAATACTATTCCACGTCACATGGATAGTTGTAAATTAGTCAGATATATAATACAAACTCAAAGTTCTTTAAGATATTTATGAAAAACTTGAAATTTCAGGTTACCTGGAATCAAAAGGTATAAGTAGCTTACTTCGTTAAGTATGATATCCGAAAATTGTTGGCATATCAAGATACCTAATATCATACTTCTTCACGTAGATAGTTGTAAATTAGTCAGATATCTAATACAAATACAGAGTTCTTTAAGATATTTATGAAAAAACTTGAAATTTCAGGTTACCTGGAATCAAAAGGTATAAGTAGCTGACTTCCATAAGCGTGATATCTGAAAATTGATGGCATATCAAGATACCTAATATCACTCCACTTCACATGGATAGTTGTAAATTAGTCAGATATCTATTACAAACAAGGAGTTCTTTAAGATATTTATGAAAAACTTGAAATTTCAGGTTAGCTGGAATCAAAAGGTATAAGTAGCTTACTTCGTTAAGTATGATATCCGAAAATTGTTGGCATATCAAGATACCTAATATCATACTTCTTCACGTAGATAGTTGTAAATTAGTCAGATATCTAATACAAATACAGAGTTCTTTAAGATATTTTGAAACACTTGAAATTTCAGGATACCAGGAATCAAAAGGTATAAGTAGCTGACTTCTTTAAGCGTGATATCTGGAAATTTATGGCATGTCAAAATACCTAGTACCACTCCACTTCACATGGATGGTTGTTAACTAGTCAGATATCTAATACAAACACAGAGTTCTTTAAGATATTTATGAAAAACTTGAAATTTCAGGTTACCTGGAATCAAAAGGTATAAGTAGCTGACTTCCTTAAGGGTGATATCTGGAAACTTATGGCATGTCAAGATACCTAATATCACTCTTCTTCACTTCGATAATTGTAAATTAGTCAGATATCTAATACAAACAAGGAGTTCTTTAAGATATTTATGAAAAACTTGAAATTTCAGGTTGGCTGGAATCAAAAGGTACAAGTAGCTTACTTCGTTAAGTATGATATCCGAAAATTGTTGGCATATCAAGATACCTAATATCATACTTCTTCACGTAGATAGTTGTAAATTAGTCAGATATCTAATACAAATACAGAGTTCTTTAAGATATTTTGAAAAAACTTGAAATTTCAGGATACCAGGAATCAAAAGGTATAAGTAGCTGACTTCTTTAAGCGTGATATCTGGAAATTTATGGCATGTCAAGATATCTAATATCACTCCTGGTCACTTTGATAGTTGTAAATTAGTCAGATATCTAATACGAACTCAGAGTTCCTTAAGATATTTGCGAAAAACTTGAAATTTCAGTTTACCTGCCATCAAAAGGTATTTGTAGCTGACTTCCTTAAGCATGATATCTGAAAATTGATGACATATCACGATACCCAATATCACTACTCGCCATACGTATCGTTGTAAGTTAGTTAAATATATGATATAAACACGGAATTCCTTATGGTATTCACACGGATCTTGAAATTTCATTGTACCGGTAATCAAAATGTATAAGTAACTGATTTCCTAAAGAGCGATATCTGAAAATTCGTGGCGTACCAAAACACCATCTATCACTTCTTGCCATATGTATAGTCGTAAATTCGTCAGATATCTAATACAAATATAAAGTCAAACATAAAGTTTCTTACGGTATTCACACTTATGTTGAAATTTCAGGGTAACTCGAATCAAATTGTAAAAGTAGCAGATATCTCAAAATGGATGGTATATCAAATGATTGAAGGTCTGAATTCAATCCGTATCACTTTTAAAGTAAACACTCAGTTGAAAAAGTTTATTCGTATTTTGCATTGCAACGTTATGTAATTGGGGATAATTGAGCATGAAATTTCATACGACTCCTCGTCCTCTTTAGAAAAAAATCTGATAGATAATAATTTTCAAACTCATTAACCTTTATCTGGTAGCGAGCTATCAGTAATTATAACTTTTATATTTTGTAGTAGCTGGCTACGAGTTGCTAACTTTTCTTACTTTTAGTAGCTGGCTACTAGTAACTGGCTACTAGTAGGTAACTTTTCCTGGTTCAAGTAGCTGGCTACTAGTAGCCAACTTTTCTCTTTTTAAGTAGCCAGTTACTAGTAGCTGGTTACTAGTAGCCAACTTTACCGATCTGATAAAATCGCAAAATAAAATTCCAACTGCAAAAAACCTATTGTACGGTATTTGGAACTTTGAACTTTGAACCTAAATCCACCCAGATTTGAATACTTGAGATATGAATTCTGTTAGTAAGACATTTGCACACTGGATTTTTTAATTGAAGGTGTTTTGTTGTGTATATTACTTTACTTTCAGGAACCTCTTCCCAGACAATATGATAACGGCATGCTTTCAGAAGGTAACACTAGAAATGAGTTGCAATTCTGTTTAGATATTTTGAAGCTTATACATTTCTTTGACGGAAATATTGACTGTCTATTTTAGCCGTGGGCACTCTGGAGCGCCACAGGACCATTCGGACTATAGGCACTGTCCACATTTGTCTTTCACTCTAGTTATTGCGTTTTTCTGGAATCTCTTTTGTCCTATTGAAAAACCTCTTCGTCAGATGTGCAGGTCGCCGTAGACTAAGGGTTGGGGCGCTCGCTTCGCAACTGGGAGGTCTCGGATTACCGATCCAGGTGGGGCCCCGTTCAAAACTATAAAAGTTAATTTAGTTAGTAACTAGTCTCAGGACATTACTAACGAAGGTCCTGTGTCGCAGTAGGCGTTGGCACAACAGAGAACCCTCGTTCACTGCTACAGGCCTTAACGTCTTGAATAGGTCAACATTTGTGACCTTTCACCTACAGTTGGTGACGTCTCTATAGAAGTAATTATCATAACATTCTCGAATGGGACGTAAGACAAGAAACGAACCTTCAGATTTTTACAGACCCGAATAGGATTTGAAGCAATCACTTTAAATAGGGGCTACACACGCATGCGCACAAACACTTCCCTGATAAACGTTTATACCTTGCGATAGTTACAAACCACGTGTTTCTCCACAGACACAGACAATGACCCGTACAACGACAACAAAATCAGAGCTCAACATCACCACTGTAACCAAAAGCAAGGAGACTACATCAGCCAGCGGAGTTAATATATTAGGTGATGTAGCAGTTTCTGCATGGCATTTATATAAAAGTAAAGGAGTTATTCGTAAGACAAGTTTTTAGCTCTTTTGAGCTTTTCAGATCACATTTTGTCTGGCGTCCGTCTGTCTGTGTAAACATTTAACATTTTTGACTTCTTCTCTTGAACCAATGGACCATTTTCAACTAACATTCTCACAAAGCATCCTTGGTTGAAGGGGATTCATTATGTTTAAATGAAAAGCCACGCCCTCTTTTAAGGGAAGATAATTAAAAAATTGTGAATTTTGGTGGGGGTCATCATAAAATCTTCTCTAGAACCACAAAGCCAAAATAGACGAAACTGATTTGAAAGCATGCAAATTTAGATTTTACAAGTGAATTTATAGAGTAAATATTTAAAAGACCCCAACAAGGTCACGATTAGTCATATCAATATGCATGCAAGCATCCTTAGGTCGTACAGATTCAAGTTTGTTCAAATACTATAGGAAGACATCTTTCAAAATATTTCTAAAATAGCAGGGCTATGATAAATCATTTCTCACGTAGTGCAGTTGAAGTCATGCCCCCAGGTTGGTTGTTTGTATATTGTTTAACGATACTCTCGAGAATTTTTCACTCATATGGAGACGTCACCACTGCCGGTGAAGTGCTGCAAAATTTAGGCTTATGCTCGGCACTTACGGCCTTTGAGCAGGGAGGGGTCTTCATCGTACCACACTTGGTGTGACACCGGACTTCGGTTTTTGCGATCTCATCTGAAGGACCACCCCATTTAGTCGCCTCTTACGACAAGCAAGGGGTACTGAGGACCTATTCTAACCCGGATCCTCACGGGAGTTATACCCCCAGGAGGTAAAAGTGGGGCCACAATAGGAGATCAAAGTTATACGGGGAAAATCTTTTGAAAGCCTTCTTCACAAGAACAACAAGGCCATGTTTAGTTCTTAGCTCACCCGAGCCGAAAGCTCAAGTGATATTTCCTGATCAAAATTTGGCCGACGTATGTTGTCGTCAGCGTTAACTTTTCACATTTTCTTCTCCACAACCACTTGGTCAATGTCATTGAAACTTGGCACAAATCATTCTTGGGTAAAAACGAAGATTTAAGTTTGATCAACTGAAGGGTCACGCCCCGTTCAAATGGGAGATAGTCAAGAAAAGACAAAATCAGGTAGAGTCATCTAAAAATCTTCTCAAGAACCACTGGTCAGAAAATTTGAAATTTACATGAAAGCTTCCCTAAATAGTGTAGATGCAAGCTTGTTCAAATTATGGTCCCCATTGGTAGGGTGGGGGAAACAATAGGGGGATCAAAGATTTACATGGTAATATACATGTATAGGGAAAATCTTTAGAAATCTTCTCAAGAACCACTGGACCAGAAAAGTTCAATTCTACTTGAAATCTTCCTAACATAGACTAGATTGAAATATGTTAAAATCATAGTCCCCGGGTATAGTTCGAGACCACAATAGGGAATTAAATTTTTACGTGCTGGTATATAGGAAAAGTCACAAGAAGCACTGGGCCAAGAAAGTTGAAATATACATGAAAGCTTCCTGGCATAGAGTGGATCAAGTTTGTTCAAATCATGCATGGTCCCCAGGGGTAGGATGGGACCACAATAAGGGATCAAAGTTTTATATGCGAATGTATGTAAATAATCTTTAAAACTCTTCCTTTCAAGAAGCACTGAGCCAGAAAAGTGTACATTTACCTGAAAGCTTCCTGACATAGAGTAGATGCACGTTTGTTCATATGATGGTCCCCGGGGGTAGGGTGTGGCTACAATGGGGTATCAAATTTTTTCTTGGGAATATACAGGAAATTAAATAAAACAAATTCTTTTCAAACGTAGCAGGGCCACACACTTAATCAAGTCCAAATGTAAATGTTCCCAAGTTGTGTGGATTTATTTTTTATGCCCCTGCGACTATAGTTGGAGATATATTATATTGCCCGGTCTGTCTGAAACTTTAACCCTGCTCATATCTTTTGAGTGGTAAGTGATATGGCTTTCATATTTCACATGCGTATTCAGTGTGACATGATCATTTCTTTGGTGCTAAAGTATTTAAACTTGTGACCTTGACCTTGGAGTTTGACCTACTTTAAAGAAACTTAACCTGTTCGATATCTCCTGAACTATTTAAGTGCTTTCATGATTTTGATAACGATTCTTTATGGTATGGCTTTACACTTCATACATGACTACCTAGTGATTTTGACCTTGGAGTTTGACCAAAATTTCAAAATTTTAACCCTACTCATAACATTTAATTAGAGCATGATAGGGTTCTCAAATGTTATATATTCATTCCTTGTGACAAAACCAACACTAACCTTGAAGTTTGACCAACTTAAAGAAAACGTAATGTATTCAATATTTCCTGAACTATTGGGACTGTCATATATTGTGTATAAGTTCTTTATGTTAATAATTTCATGTGATGGAAAGGTGTTTGACATTGTGACCTTGACCATGGAGTTTAACTTATTTGAAAAAAAACCCCAACAACCTGACATATTCTATATCTCCTGAACCATTTAAGGTAGAACTTTCATATTTTGTATATAGATTTCTTATTGCAAGTCCGTTCATTTGGTACCATGATGTTTGACCTTATGATCTTGGAATATTACCTATCTATAAGACAACATAACCTATTTAATATCTCCTGAAGGGCTTTCGCATATTGTGAATTGATTCTTTATGGCAAGACTTTGCGATACCATAGTGTTTGACCTTGTGATTAAAATATGACCTACTTTAAAACAAATCTTACCTATTCAATAACTCCTGAACAATTTAAAGTAGAAATTTTATATTTTGTATATATATTTCTTATGGCAATATCTTTCATATCATACATGATCTGTGTGACCATGACCTTTTCCCAGAACAGCAAGGTCATGTTAGACATATTGGTGTTGAGGTACCCCATGTTGTGTGAATTCATGTTCAATTATATCAAGACCCTTTGAATTTTTCTCATGGGAATAAAGATTGAAAAAAAAAAATCTTTTAAAAATCCCAACAGCTGAACAAGAGCAACACTACGGCGACTGAGGTGAGCGATGTGGTCCATGGGCCTCTTGTATATGATATGCAAGCATGTACCGTCAGTTAGTACAGATTGAAATTTGTTAAAATCATGCCCCCCGGGAGTAGGGGTAGGCCACTATTGGGGAACAGCACGGCAATAATTGATCATATTAGTATGTAAGCACCCTAAGGTAGTAGAAACTCAAGTTATTAGCTTATTAGAGCTGAAAGCTCAAGTGAGCTTATTAGATGAAAGCTTTCTGATATAGTGTCAAAAATATTTAAAATCATGGCTCCCAGGGTGGAGTGGGAACACAATATGGGACCAAAGTTTTACATGGACATATATAGGGAAAAATCTTTTAAAATCTTCTTAAAAAGCAACAACAGGACAATGGCTAGTAGAATTAATATGCAAGCATCCACAGACAATGCAGATTCAAAGTTTGATTCAGTGCCAGGAACTTTGGGTAGAGATCGACACAGTAGGGAATCAAACTTTTAAATGGGAATACATAGGAGAAATGTTCTTCAGAACCACAATAGAATTATTATTTTGCAAAAATGACCAATGTGTGTGGATATAATTCATTCTTTCAAAGTATAGACCCAGGGGTTAGGGTTGGGCTAAAATCGGGGATCAAATATTTATAATGCATGAACATTTATAAAGAAAACAAAATTTCCTTCTCCGTCAGAACAATGTCCAATGTTCGTAATATTGATACTGAAACATCCCAATGTTGTGTTGATTCAGATACCTCGCAGAGTTAGGGTGGGACCAAAATATGAGATCACAATATTCCATGGGAATAAAGAAGGGAAAACATTTTAAAAATCTTCTGAAGAATTATGACTATTAAACGTCACTAAGGTGAGCGTTGTGGTCCATGGACCTATTGTTTATATACATACACGTGCTATATATTTTCGATATTTACTGTTTGATTTTAAATGTTTCTGTAGATTATTTACATAAATAATCATGAAATCAGTAGAATTGGGTTACCTTATTAAACACAGGCCTCATTGTTGTGTCGACTTTGTTTGGTATTGCCGCCAGCAAGCTAGGAAGTCTTGTCAAACCATTCTTGGATTTCTTTTCTGCCGTCTCTCATCTCGTGATAATGGCCTTGAACTGGATTATTGTGTAAGTGTATAGCATTTTCTTTTACTTTGCGAGTACATATTTCTATAGTTATTCTACAGCTAGTTTTGGAAATACCAACTCTTCCAACTAAGTCTTTGTATTCTATTCAGTACGACACCAGTTGGAGTAGCAAGCCTTATAGCCTCGGCCATCTTGAAAGTGACGAATCTGGAAGCCGTGTTTAACAGTTTAGGGATGTTCGTTCTCGCCCTTTCCGTTGGAATAGGTTTTTATCTCCTTGTGTTGGTGCCTTTGTTGTATTTCATCGTCACGAGGAACAGCCCGCTCTATTACATCGCAGTGTCACTGAGGGCTTGGATGACCGTGTTCTCTGTAGCGAGCTCGTTAGTTATTTTTCTGTGTTAATCAGAGTAAAAGATTTTTTAAAACGATATGAGCAAAATACTAGACATGTACAAATACTAGTTAGATAATGTCATTGGTAAGAAAAGTATTACTGATTTAAGAATCATGATTACTGCTGATGCAGGTAAATTCAAATTTCTATTTTTTTATATTACCGATTTGTTTCAATTCTAAAATGTTTGCTTCTATTCATATGTATTTTTTAGATTTATGATATTCTTTTGATAGAGCGATTGGAATGCCAGAACTCTTGAAGGTGGTGGAAAATAAGTTACACGTGGATAAGAGAATATCTCGGTACACCGTGCCCCTAGGAGTAGCTCTGACACGCGCTGGCAGCGCCCAGTTTATAACATTATCCTCTCTGTTCCTGATCAATTTAGAGGGCATCGTCCCTAACGCTGCTACAATTGTACTTGTCTGGTAGGTCAGATGTTAATTTTAATGCATATTCATAATGACTGACATGGATGAAAATATAAATATTAGCAATACTTGTAAATTCTTTTTAAATCCAATTGCATAGCTGGATACCTCAGCATGTTAACTTGTCGATAGCTGATCTGTAGATCGTGGGTTTGAATCTAGCAGAATTTTTATTTCTTCATATTACTTTCTATTAAAACTGCATTTTGAACTAAATACATTTTAATCCCCTCCAGAATGACTGAAAATTCAAGACACCATACTTGTCAAAAATTATAGTCCAGCAGAAGTGTTGCCATTTTTGGACAGGTCCAATTTCGATATGACAGGAATATTCGGAAGTATTTTTACTTTTTCAAGCAATACGAATTTCAATATGATTGTCATGATATTTGATAAGACAAACTTTAGTTTTTCTCTAAATGACCATGTCCCCATGTAAAGTACACATGTTCTTCCAGTGATTCCGCAGGAATGTTAAGCTACTTTTAAGGGTGATTTGAAGTTACCCGAGACAAAAGCAACTTAATCAAGAACAGAGCTCTCTATTTCCCAATTACCATCAATGTTCCTGTTGTTACTATTTGGAGTGATCTGATTTTTATATGGCCTCAATAGCTTTTGCTTGGCTGAAATTATTAAAATCAAGTGAGCGGTTCGGAATCGTCGAAGGTTTTTTTGTTTACAATTTGTATACGATACATGAATATGATACACTCAATAAAAGAGAACAGGTTTAGAAGTAAACAAAGAAGGAAATTATTCGCTATATTGTGTGCAAAGAAGTTTAAATGTTTGGAGGGAAACATCAAAATGTCCTTTCTCGTCAATTTGGTGATTTCTTGATTATCAATGAAAGGTGAAGGTAACGAACAGTGATCAACCTCATAACTCTTTCAAGCAATACAAAATAGAGAGATGGGCAAACACAGATCCCTGGATTTACCAGAGGTGGGATCAGGCGCCTACGAGGAGTAAACATCCCCTGTCGACCGTTCACACCCACCGCGAGTCCTATATCTTGATCAGGTAAATGGAGTTATCCGTAGTCAAAATTATTGTGCCAAGAACGTCCTAACAATCGGCATGAAACAAGTCAGACAGCATTTGATCCAATGATAGGTTGAACTGGCAAACTAGATTGTTATAGCAACCATAAAATTTGCGAAATGCTGACTTTAAACGAGACTGTTGAAACCCATGTAACATCAACTTGTTTGTCAGTAACCTGCCTCGATTTAAAAACTGACCATACGCAGAACAAGCTCTTGCATATCGAATCAGTAGATAGATAAAACACCATATACAGGCGATAATGGAATATTGCTACATAAATATGGGAAGTTGACGATGGAGAAGCTGAAATCATCACGTTTATCATAAAGTTGAGTTATTAAGTGTGCCGTTAATATAGATCTATTTCCAATAAACTATCTAAGTATGAAACAGAAGTGGATGACTCTGTGGTGTCTTTTATTTCGAGGTCATGAGGATATATCGAATCGACATATGAATGAAAATTAGCATTGAAGGCAAGAATTTTTTTCTTTTCACGTAGATGTTTTTGAATAAATTTTGCTTGATATGAATATGAAAACAGGTCAGCTAACAAAGGAGCACAATTCGTGTTCTGGAAATTCCAACAGACTCTTGGAAGACCTGATCACCAAAGACTACGAAGATATTGATAATGAGGAACTCCAGCATATTTGTAATTTTAACTTCAGAGTACTTGTGCGTTGAATCAGAGTGGTGTTTAACAAAGTACTATTTGGATGATTAATCATTAGATATGAATATTTGTGATTTCCATTTTTAATGAAGATACAACTGTCTATGATGTCAAAAAGTCTAGTCTTTAATTTATCGTGAGGAATTGTCGTGTAAAGTGTTGAAAAGTCATGATGTTATTGATTAGTGAAAGGCTTTGCGATTTTAAGTTTACTAAAAATTCTTTGGAATTTTTTGGTATCCACATTTGATTTACACCACTTCTGGCTTATGAAGTAGCCCAGTACGTTTGATGTTTCTCCTTCACAGCTTTTAGTATTTTCGTAAGGAGCAAAGATAGAGACTTGGTAGAACACTTACTGGATCCAGCAATGTATCTTTGTAAGGGTTTTTATGAAGTTTAGGAATCCATATAGGTACGGTAACTCATAATCAAACGACCCATTGACTGGGATATTAAATGTGTCTAAAACTGAAGCATGATGTTGAAGAATTTCATCTTTTGAAAGGACAGTTGGGTATGAGGTCGATTACCAAAAGTGGAAGTAATGCCAAGTTCGTTTAAAATACAGTTATAGCGATCGAAGCTCGCGTCGCTTCGTGACGCGACGAACTCGCTCCAATGATTACACATGTGAATCACGTGATTTTCTCTTCTTCAGCTGAAAAAAGATGAGCTTTACCCATAATGCTTCTGGAAAAATGTCGCCGTCACTGCGGTATACTTCACTGACAAACCTGTAATTAAAATAATTAGATTGTTTAGAAAGTACCATAAACGTTTTTAAATTCCAGACACAAGCTTTCCCACAGTTTCAAATGTTTTATTTTTGCTTGGTTTGAGAGAAGAAAAAACATTGCAGCTAATATGACGTCACAATTTGTAACTGTTTTCATCAAGCGTGTTATATTTCCCACGTTAAATGAAGAGGCGGATAAAAGTCGTGTTGAAAGATGTTAATGGACTTCGCTCGTCTCAACGGTCACACCGTACAACATATTAATAATGAGCCTTACAAACAAAGATAATGTTGTTACAAGCTTTGTCAGCTGGAACCAAAACACATTCATCATGTAACCTATCTAATTCTTTTATCACTTGATAAACACAGAAAGAAAGATGGTACGTACTTTTGTGTTGATGTGTCTAATGCGGGGTTCGTTGTGTTTACTGTTTTAATCAAATCAGTTGTCTATATTGTATTAGGATGTTGTTTGCCTTCGATTCTGTTTTCTTGTTACAGACTATTGATTAGAATTAGTTCACGATGTTCCTTGAAAGAGGATGCTTATAACTCTAGTTGTCTCCTATCTTTAAATGGCTTCTAATCGCCATTAGTTTTGTCTGTTACTGACTTTTAGTCATTGCTAGTTCTGTGTTTTGTCTGTCACAGGGCTTTATCACCATCAGTTCTGTGTTCATTTAATCACTATCAAATATGCGTTTGGCTGTTGTAGGCTTTTAATCACCATTAGATCTGTGTTTATCTTTTACAGGCTTTTAATCACCATTATATCTGTGTCTGTTACATGTTTTTAATCACCGTCAGATTTGCGTTTCAATGTTATAGGCTTTCACTGTCAGATCGGTGTTTGTCTGTTACATGTCTTTAATCACCGTCAGATCGGTGTTTGTCTGTTACATGCCTTTAATCACCGTCAGATCGGTGTTTGTCTGTTACATGCCTTTAATCACCGCCAGATCGGTGTTTGTCTGTTACATGCCTTTAATCACCGTCAGATCGGTGTTTGTCTGCTGCATGCCTTTAATACAGACCATTTTGTTTGTTACATACTTTTAATCATCGTCCTTTCTATGATTGTGCGTTGTAGGCTTTTGACCACCGTTAGTTCTCTGGCCATACCGTCCATTCCTTCAGCAGGCATCGTTACTGTGCTGATTATCTTATCCTCACTCAACATAAACATAACAAACATCGGCTTGTTGATGGCGCTTGAGTGGTATGAGTGAGTATCAATTTCACTTCATTAACTTGTTTGTTAAGGTCTGAGATCGAGCACGCAGGTATTGTAATGCATTTCAGACTTTCAGTCTTTTTTATGTAAAATGCATTAAAATATGTATATACGTTGTAGCAGTGTTAAATTGTAGCACATTATTCTAATATTCATACTAAAACTTCAACAGTGAAATCCTTAGTTTCAGTAATGGTGTTCATATTATGATAACCACAGAGTTTGAAAATGGCAAGGTAACGTCAATAGTTTAGCCGGTAAAGAATATAATTTTCGTATTTGATATATTTTAGCTGGAAAGTCAGGGAAGTATTGAAACATGTATGTTTTAACAGATAAATTGAACGTTCGCGAAAATTTTCGTATTGCTGATAAATCCAGTCAGGCAAGAAAAACATAACCTACGAAATATAAGTAATTTACAGTATTTTAATCTGTTTAGTATAGAGAGGCTCTTTTATGTTTGGGCTGCCAAGACTTATGGATCTTTATAAGTTTGAGTCCGAGATAAATGAGAGATAACCTTATTGTGTCGCTGATTTTAAAATAATACTCCGTAAATGTATGGCAAGATTATTACCATAGGGAGTTTTCTGCCTTCGGTAACCTGTTTCAACGAATTTCAGTGTATTAATTCCCTGATCTGTTCGCGATCTTAACAGTTAAGTTATATAGATTAAAAATTAGCAAAACGTAAATAATTAAAAGAAATTATATCTCTTATTAGCAAAACGTAAATAATTAAAAGAAATTATATCTCTTAATGTGCAATGCTTGTTTTCTATAACGTTTGCGCAGAATTGCAGTTTGTTCTCCACCGTGGGGAAATCAAGTGACGTAAGCGTCCGTCTGTCTCTACGTCTGTTTTTTCTGTCCGTAATATTGTTTTCCAAATGATATCTCAAAAGTCATCTGAGCATTAGCACTAACACGTCACATGAAGAGTATCACCAACGGTTGTTTGTTTCACGTCCCGTCGAGAATTTTTCACTCATATCGAGATATCTACCATTAACGAGTAACCCCAATTGCCACACTAGGTTGTATGCTATAAGAAATGCTTTTTGGATGAATTCTCAAATATCTATGAACTTTCACATAAAGAGTTGTTATCATTGAAGGACGACTTTTAATGATTTGATGTCAAATGGTCAGAACTCGAGAATACCAATTTACATTTTGTATGATCTGTTCAAATATCAACAATGATACTTGAGCTTTTGCACTGACACTCCACAAAAAGTCTAAGGTGATTTTGGATGAACTCCTCAGTCTTTATTCCTAAAGGTCAAGGTCTGCTCACCTGTTTACTGTCATCATCCGTCTGTCTTTCTGTCTGTACGTTTTTACACATCTTCGACTTCTTTTCCAGAACCAATTCACCGATTTCATCGAAACTTGTCTAAAATAAAGCATCATTGCATAAAGGGAATTTTGAATCATTTAGATAATGGGTTACACTCTTTTCAAAGGAGAGATAATTAAGAAATAGTAAAAATATGGTGGCAATTTTAAAAATCTTCCCCCAAAAACCACTTGCCCAGAAAAGACAAAACTTACATTGTATGTGGAAGCTTATATAATGAATGTAGATTCAAAATGTTCACATCATGGCCCCCGGGGATAGGGTGGATCAACAACTGATTCATATTTCACTAGGTTAGCTGGAATAGAAAATCAAAGTTTATATAGGAAATTTTAAAATAAATATTTTCAGGACTAGGGTGAGCAGGGCCACACTAAATCATATAAATATGCAAACTTTCTGAATTCAGGATGTTATGGACACGGGTTAGTGTGGGGCTAAAATCAAAGATGAAATTTTACATATCCTAAAAAAAAATCTTCTCCAGAACAGCAAGGTCATGTCATTCATATAACTAATGAGGATCCTCTTGTTTTATGGGTTCGAGATCAGTCACAACTTCATGGACCTAGATAGAGATCATAATATGGGGTCAACATATGTCATAGCACGAAAGTGTTGTGGTCCATGGACCTCTTGTTGGATTATTTCTTTGATAACTTTTGCGATTCAGCAATGGAACAACCGCGTAAGCAAAGTTTTTCAAATGTGTTTTCATTTTTTAAAAGTAAAAATGAACTTGAGGCGGGAATATAAATAAGCATAAGATCCAAATGGAGAGGAAATACAGCGTACATTTCGTGCAAATCAAACACATCGGTAACTAACACCTGGAGTATACTTTGTATTCCCGATATTGTCTATTTTGAAAATATTTTATGGTATCAAACATATTGTAATTAGACAAATTTCACCGAATATGTTCCACCAATATTTTAGAAATTAACAGGTTTCATGTTGCTTGGATATGTAATTATAAACTTAATTGCTATCTTTGTAGTGACAGAATAAGATCTACCAATAATGCCAATTCTATTGTTATGGGGGCAGTCATTGCAGACAAGTTCTGTAAGTCCCACCTACCTCCAATGGACTCGATGGCGGATGGCGAAATCAGAGAGGTGGACGTCATTCCGGAGGAAGATTTTCAAAAAAGTGGGTCAACAGAAAATGTCTGATTAACTTAATGTAACACATGTATCTTCAGGTTTCTGAAACCCGTCTGATATCATTATCCCTGACCCCTTGTGGATTTTCGATATTCGTAGTATGTGAAATATCATACAAGCATGTAAGGAATGTTTTAAAACCACGAGTACACAAACAATGCATTGTTACATAATTGATTCACTTGTAATGATAATTTTAGTTAAGATTAATTGCAGTTGCACAGATGCCATTGGATTTATCTCACAAAGTACTATTACATCTTGGTAGCTTTCTCAGAAAATCGTCCAGATTTATGAGATATGTGGAAATTAAATAAATTCTATTGAAGCCTTGTACAGTGCCCTATATAATATGACAATTTTAGTATTAAAATACTAATGAAAATTGAAATAAATAATTTCAGAATTTATTACCTATATCGTTGAATCCATTTATTAAAAATTTTGATGATCCTTCTCAAGGATATGACCCCATTTGGTTTTAATTTTTTTTGTTCCTTTGAGAGTTTTAAACTTATATTGCTCACCAGCTGTGGGTGGTATACCACAAATGTTGACATATGCATGACACTCGGGGATGCAGCGATAAAGGTTCTGCATCGTACCTGCCGTGACACGTCACTTCGGTTGTTTTCGTCAGACCAGCGACTCTTCCTTCTAAGTGAGGGTGAAGCGTAGCGGAATCATCCGAGGATTGCAGATTGCTTTTAAGTACCTGGCGTTTACCGAAGGAAGAGTCACTACCTCTTTAAAAAATATGGAAACTCACCTACAGCTGATTGCCTCTCCAATTGCGGAGAAAATTCCCGAAAGGGCTTTAAACTAACGTACATGTAACATGGGAGCATGGGATCGGCAGACGATTGATACAGACCAATTTATTTCATGCTTCTGTCCATGAAATCTATCAGCATAATCCAACCAACCTACACATTTACTTCTGAAAATTTCCATATTTAGTACATCTGTCGTTATGTCTAACATCCATGTACTTTCACAATATTAAAACAATTTCTTAGAATTTATGTACTTGTATTTCGGATAATAAGGAACGTAATATATATAAATCGCAAAACTTTTCCCCAATCAACAACATCAAAACGTATGACTCTTCAACACTTTACACGACCATGCCTCATGATGAATTAAAGACACGATTTTTTTGACATCATAGAAAGTTGCTTCTTCAACAAAAATGGAAATCGCAAATATTCCTATCTAGTGACCAGTCATCCAAATAATTACTTTTTTAAACGCCACTTTGATTCCACGCAGTTGAAGTTGAAATAAAAAATATGCTAGAGTTCCTCATTGACAATATCTTTGTGGTCTTTGGTGATCCCATGTGCACGAATTGTGCTCCTTCTGGTTCTATATTTATATGAAGCAGAATTTATTCAAAAACTTCTACGTGAGAAAAAATCTCTCGCTGTGGCCTTCAATTCGACATTTCGATATATCGATGGCGTTTTGTCTATTAACAATAATAATTTTCATTCATATATTGATTCGATATATCCCAGTCAACTCGAGTTAAAAGACATCACAGAGTCGTCCACTTCTGCTTCATACTTAGATATTTTATTGAAAGTAGATATTAACGGCAAACTAACATCTCACCTTAATGACAAACGGGGTGATTTCAGCTTCTCCATCGTCAGCTTCCCATATTTATGTAGCAATATTTCATTATCACCTGTATATGGTGTTTATATCTCTCAACTGACTCGATACGCAAGAGCTTGTCTTGATTATGGTCAGTTTTTAAATCGAAGCAGGCAGCTCGAAATAAAGGACACCACAGAGTCGTCCACTTCTGCTTCATACTTAGATATTTTATTGACAGTAGACATTAACGGCAAACTGACAACTAAACTGTATGACAAACGGGATGATTTCAGCTTCTCCATCGTCAACTTCCCATATTTATGTAGCAATATTCCATTATCACCTGCATATGGTGTTTATATATCTCAACTGATTCGATATGCAAGAGCTTGTTCTGCATATAGTCAGTTTTTAAATCGAGGTAAGCTACTGACAAACAAGTTGATGGTACAGGGGTTTCAACAGTCTCGATTGAAGTCAGCATGTCGCAAATTCTATGGTCGTTATGACGATCTAGTTCGTCAATACAACCTATCATTGGGTCAAATGCTGTTTGACGTGTTTCATACCGATTGTTAAGCCGTTCTTGGCACACTGATTTTGACTGCAGATAACTCCATTTACCTGAACAGGATATATGACTCACGGCAGGTGTGACCGGTCGACAGGGGATGCTTACTCCTCCTAGGCACCTGATCCCACCTCTAATGTGTCCAGGGGTCCGTGTTTGCCCAACTATCTATTTTGTATTGCTTGTAGGAGTTATAAGATTGATCACTGTTTGTTATCTTCACCTTTCATTTGTATGGTATGCTCATGTTTGAAAGCCTATTGGTATTATTAAAAATCACTTTCCACTACCTCGGAATTACGAGAAAGGATATTTTAATCAGGAGAAAACATTAATGTAATTGCATATGTATGTGTATATACATGAAGTTAAAAAAACCCAACCAAACTTATCTTAGCGATATGTGGATGAGTACATGATGCTACATGTACTTTGGTAATGGTGAAGGTTTGTATGTTTTCTGTATCTCTGTTGTTGATGTGCAGGTATCACAAGTATGCAGAAATATGGAATACACCAAAGAGTGCAACAGTTTGATCTATGAGATGGGGACTATGGTCTTATCGTCCTAGATGGTCTTGAGTTTACTGAGCGCTGCTGTAGTCTAAGCGACCCTTAAGCGTATTTCCGGCATGGATCCTTCATCGGTGACTATGGCTTCCACATATTTTAAATTTTGAACGGTTTCCAGCTTCTCTTCACTGACCCTGATGTTACTGCTGATGCAGTTGGTGTTGTCGGTCATCAATTTGATCTTCCCTGCTCTGCTAGGCATACCGTAGGCTGCAGAGTTTGTCAAGGCGTTCCACCAAGTTAGCTAACTCTGGTTCCATGCCTGCTAGGCCGTATGTCATCGGCAAAACGTTGGGTTGTGATTGTCCCTTCGTGATTCAGAGATATTTTGAAAGGAGTGGGTGAGAGCAGACAGTGTTGTCTTATTCCGACTGTAGTTCTAAACCATTCTCCTGTTCTTCCGTTGAAGCAAACTGCACTGGTAGCCTTGTCATTTAAATTCTTAATCACATTGATCAGGTTGACAATGATGTTGTACAACCTCATAGTGGGCCAGAGTGCTGCATGCCACACCATGTGGAATGCCTTCATGAAGTCAATGAAGACGTGATAGAGGTCTTGTTGGTGTTGGAGATATCTCTCGCAAGTATCCTGAGGTTGAAGATCTGTTCTGTAGTGTTGCATCCTGGGCGGAAGCCTGCTTCTTTCTCAGCAGTGATCTTTTCTACTTCTGCCTTCAGACGATTTAGAATGATCCTTAGCATGATTTTGCTTGGGTGGCTAATGAGGCTGATGGTGCAGTAATTCTGGCATATCCGTAAACTGCCTTTTGATGACTAGAGACTGAATTCATGGTGTAGGTCATTCCCCTTTCTACCAGATTTAGTGGGGCGTCGACCATGGCTTCTCCCCCTGCTGGGATATAATCCCCTTTTACTGATTTTTTCCCTTTTCAAAATTGTATATTTCGGGATTCCTGCACCGATGAGACTTTAGGGGAGGGGCAAAAACAAATTTAACACTTATAGATAACATTCAGGACATGTACCACGTGTAAATGGATTGTATAAATATAACGTATGTCATTTCATTCAATAAATTAGGCTAGTAATAATGCAAGTGCTCTTATATAAAACAACAAATAGAAGTACTACATATACAACAATCAATTTGCTTAAAATTCTAATATTCCGCACTTATGCGTAAAAGAAATCTAGTAGCATAACCCCGTTCACAACGTATAACATACACCCCATGCATAGCATCAAGCTTTCGTCGATATCTTTGGATACTATTGGTTTTATTTATTGAAACCATATGCATAATCTTGTATTTATTCCTTTAAGAGATATTTTTGATGATTCCTTTTCAGATCTCATGTGCTCGATCTCAAAATCTTCCGTAAAAGATGTAAAACTTGTGATGTGCTGATCACTAGAAATTCATTTAGTAGTAATCTCACCGGACGTAGTTTCTGTACCAAAACCTTAGATAATTTGACTTGTAAATCTTCTAACGTTGTCTACGCTATTGAGTGTATCCTATGTGGCTTAATTTATGTGGGCGAAACTAAGGGCTCACTTACAAAAGAATATCGGGGCACAGATTTCAAATCAATAATGGTGGTAGCCAAGTCTTTTTTTACAAGCATTTTAATTCACCGGACCACTCCACCTTGTCCATAAAGGTAAGGATTTTGGTAAAAAAAAATACCATCACACAAATAGTCCAACATTAAGTACCCCTTTTCGTAGATAATGAAAAGATCACTGGATCAGGACTCTAGGTACTGCATTTCCAGATGGATGCAATGATAATGTATATGATGTGGGTTGACTAGTTCACAAGGAAATAACGTGAATGTGATGGGACTCTTTCCCAATATTCAGACGGAAACACAGTCATGGACATCGTTCATATAAAAGAACCAGTAAAAATGATTTCACGTTTGATTCATTTTTACCTTACGTCAACAGACAATTAAGTCCAAATCATAATCGCACAAAACTTCACCCTGTTTCATTGAGAGTTTTACATACGTTATTTCAAGAAGATACAGCTAGTCTATACTTGGATTTTTCAACACCTGAATATAGATTGAACTCTATGAATATGGATGTTGCCTATCACAGGCTCTTTAAACCACCACGGGTCATGGATGAGATTTCTTCCAAATCATGCCGCCAGTTCCTTAAGCTCAAATTTACAAACAAAGGAATAGATGCCGTCAACGCGAGCAACATTCTTCGCCATAAAAGAGTTCAGTCGTGCATTCCAACTTATTTTAAATTCAAGTCTACATACAGTATTTAATACAAATATGCTTCTACTATTGCCTCCAAACTTTTTAATTATAAAGAAACTTTGCAGTGCCGAGATATAGACCATCTTATATTTAATCCACTTACATGTACGTGTTCTTCATCTTCTTTCAACTACAGTCCAGCTGGACATGTCATTGCTGGTGATGTTGATATTGTTGAAAATGAGGACCTCAAATCACTTATTCTAAAAGGTCCTAAATACAGAGAACCTAGGTCTTTCAATTGGCGACGGAACTTCATCTCTATTATGAATTCTGTCGAGGACTATACCAGACGATGGGCTAAATATGAAATAGAAGAACTTGATACATTGTCAGAATGGATTAAAAGTATAAGAATATTAAAATCCCGCATAAGACACATTAAAACAAAAGTACGTCCCATCTATCCTTCTGTGTTTAGTAAACCAGAAGTGATAAAAGAATTAGATAGGTTACATGAGGAATGTGTTTTGGTTCCAGCTGACAAAGCTTGTAACAACATTGTCTTTGTAAGGCTCATTATTACAATTGTATTTTAAACGAAGTTGACATTTATTCCAGTTTTGGTAATCGTACTCATGCATAGCTCTTATCCTTAGACGAATTTTACTCCACTTTCTGGCACTCTGTTTTTCCCTAAAATAGCTCTAGCAAGTTTATTGTTATTTCAGATTTCAAACATTTCGGTTGAGCATCATTGAAGAGACATTATTTGTCGAAATGCGCATCTGGTGCATCAAAATTGGTACCGTATAAGTTTTACATTATGACCCCTGGGTCAAGGCCTCGAGGGTCTCTACAGCCCAGTAGCTAAGTACTTCGTTACTAGCTTGAAAATACGGATGTATATTTAATTGATGTGATAAAATTTAGAAATTTCAAAATTAAGGATGATATCTCCCTCATGCATAGCTCTTATCCTTATACGAATTTGACTCCACATTTTTGGCACTCTGTTTTCCCCTAAAATAGCTCTAGCAAGTTTATTGTTATTTCGGATTTCAAACATTTTGGTTGAGCATCACTGAAGAGACATTATTTGTCGAAATGCGCATCTGGTGCATCAAAATTGGTACCGTATAAGTTTTATATTATACTCCAACTGCCCTTTCAAAAGACGAAATTCTTCAAAACCATGCTTCAATTTTAGACACATTTAATATCCCAGTCAATGGGTAGGATGAATATGAGTTACCGTACCTATACTGGATTCCTAAACTTCATAAAAGCCCTTACAAAGATACATTGCTGGATCCAGTAAATGTTCTACCAAGCCTCTATTTTTGCTCCTCACGAAAATATTAATAGCTATAAAGGAGAAACTTAAAACGTATTGTGCGACTACATATGCCAGAAATGGTGTAAATCAAAAGTGGATTCTAAAAAATTCTAAAGAACTTTTAGTACACTTAAAATCACAAATGTTTTCTCAAATCAACAACATCAGAACCTATGACTTTTCAACACTTTCCACAGCCATTACTCACGATAAATCAAAGACTAGACTGAGACATCATAGACAGGTGCCTCTTCGACAAAAATGGAAACCTGGAAATATTCCTATCTAGTGATCAGTCATCCCAAATATTACTTTGTTAAACGAAACTCTGATTCCGCGCACGAGTACTCTGAAATTGAAATAAAAAATATGCTGGAATTCCTCTTTGACAATATCTTCGTGGTCGTTGCTGATCAGGTCTTCCAACAATCTGTTGGAATCCCCATGGGGCACGAATTGGGCTCCATTCTTAGCTGACCGGTTTTTATATTCCTATGAAGCATAATTTATTCAAAAACTTCTACGTGAAGAAAATATATCTTGCTGTGGCCTTCAATTCGACATTTAGATGTATCGATGGCGTATTATCAATTAACAATAATAATTTTCATTCATATATCGATTCGTTATATCCCAAAGACACTACAAAGTCGTCCACTTCTGCTTCATTCTTAAATATTTTATTGAAAGTAGATATTAACGGCAAACTAACAACTCAACTTAATGACAAACGGGGTGATTTCAGCTTTTCCATCGTCAACTTCCCATATTTATGTAGCAATATTTCATTATCACCTGTATATGGTGTTTATATCTCTCAACTGACTCGATACGCAAGAGCTTGTCTTGATTATGGTCAGTTTTTAAATCGAAGCAGGCTACTGACAAACAAGTTGATGGTGCAGGGGTTCCAACATTATCGTTTAAAGTAAGCATTTCGCAAATCATATAGTCGTTATAACGATCTAGTTTGTTAATACAACCTAGATATCATTAGGTAAAATTTTTGTTTCATACCGATTGTTAGGCCGTTCTTGGCACACTGATTTTGACTACGGATGACTCCGTTTACCTGACCAAGATATATGGCTCACGGCGGGTGTGACTGATCGACAGGGGATGCTTACTCCACCTAAGCACCCGATCCCACCTCTGGTGTGTCCAGGGGTCTTTGTGTGCCCAACTCTCTATTTTGTATTGCTTGTAGGAGTTATGAGATTGATCACTGTTCGTTATCTTCACCTTTCACAGATAACACATAATCATTGGTCATATAAAGGTGACGATAAAATAAAGCGTTGTCCTGATATTTAAACATAGACATGCGGTTGTGCCAAACTTGCCTCGATCGTCGAAATTGTGTTGAGGGGTGTAACAAAACTAGAAAGTGTACAGTGGATATATTTGTTTCCATATATTCCTTAATTAATGCCTTCTTCCGTAACCATATGCTTTCCTGCGAACTATATCAATAAATTGAGATATATAAAAACGAACTCCAACCATCTATATTGCCGCTTCGGTAGCCTACACCCAATATATTCTACACGCCGCATATTGGAGTATACTCGGTGAAAATGTCAAAGGATAAAAAATGCTGCCGCAAATACCTGGTAACTACATGTATCAAACTATGCAATGTGAAAAATTGAAGAAAACGAACAGTGATCAATCTCATAAATACCACAAAGAATACAAAATTGAAAGTAAGGCGAACATGGGCCGCTGGAAGTATTAGAGCCCGAGAGTAAGTACCCCCCGTGAAATATCAAAACTATGTAAAGTCAACATTTAGACACATTCCTGTTTTTATAACGAAACTTATTTTTACCTGCATTAGTCCTTCAATATACTTATAGTTTATTCTGGCAGACTAAGGACATTGTTCACATTTCATATAATTTACCACTGCATTAAATTTTTGATTGTTTTTGTGAGTAAATGTTGTCTATAGAAAATTGAAAGCTTTGGATCGACACTTCTCCCAGGGCCCCTATATGATTGATGGCTTGACTGCATTGTAAGCTTCAAGCGTACAGATCTAATGACTGGAAAATCCAATGACTTCATTTTTTTCAATTCATTTATTCTCATAAGTCAATCAACAAGACATCCTGCAAGTATTCGAGATCCTCTTTATTAATCATTAATTATACTACATTTGTATGTGACAACCTCTCAACAAGCAAAAAAAAAAAAAAATTTACGGATCCCCAAGCATATATCTTTTGAAGCGAATTTACACGGTCATTAATAGAGTATAGAATATTCCCAGTATGGTATGATCCTCCAGAAAGACGTGACGAAAGAAGAGGTTTCGATAAGACTGATTTTTAGCTACTGTTTTAAAAACTAGTGTGGTTGGGAATATTCGGTAATCTCTCTCTCTCTCTCTCTCTCTCTCTCTCTCTCTCACACACGCACGCACACACACTACTAGTACATGTAGTAGTCACGTGATTAAAGGGTTTCTGAAAGCCTACCTAAAACCACTTCAGAGGATGATGGCGATTAACTGCATAAGTTATTAATTATTCTAGAAATGTTGCCAAATTTGAATTTACGGTAAAATGTGAAAGGGCTTAGAATAAAAGTAGGGCAAGTACAGCCAGGACAATGTCCCTCCTGCTGCCTCTCGGCTGCGCCTCGGGAAATAGTTGCTGTCTTGGAGGACAATAAACTTGTTATTGTCCTCATAGCCAGTAAATAGGTGTATAATATTTACTCACTTATGTTTTCCACCAAACCTCCTAATCTAAATTGATATATTTAGTTATTGATAAACATTAAAAAACAATATTCAACGCATAAATGTAATTACATGTATTTAAATTGTTGTTGCCTTAAATTCAAAGTCTTTGAAATATCAGGAAAATAAAATCAGTAACGATTTCGTCGAGGATGAATCAGAGTGTCAATTCTCGTAAATGTTTGAATTTTGAAGGTTCTAGGTCTAATACTAATGACCTAAAAACAACCCTGATCGGCGTTTTACATCACCGTCAATCTTTCATCACGTGTTCTCAGTAATCGTGATAACTTTTCAGTTTGATGTATTTTTGCCCCATGGACTCAAAATTATACCAGATGAACAAGCGAAGATAACGAAGAGTGATCAATTTCATAAATCCTATAAATACTGCAAAATTAAGAGAAGGTCATATTGCATTACACGGTCGTTGAAGGGTTTAGAAATGCCATCACTTTTTCTTACAGCTTTCCTGAACCTATTTCTGTTCAGTGAAATACAGGTACTGTATCAAAATGAAGGAGTGAATATCTAAATTGTTAGTATTACAGGGGTAACCATGGAAACGTGCAGTAGTCCGTGTAATCACGCTTCCGTTGTTTAGATATTCCCCATTATACACACAAATTAGATGTTCATTCCTTATATCTATACTTGCATTTTATTTTCTTCCTTTTATGTTAATTTGAAAAGTCATTTGCGCGTCGTGCAGTTCTTATATATCGAGAAATACAAGAAAACAGCGAAAGTTTATCACGAACAAATCATGGGACATTGTACATATACATGTACAGTGTATATCAATGAGATCAAGTCCCGTGGATATCCGGGTTAGAATAGGTCCTCAGTACCCCTTGCTTGCCGTAAGAGGCGACTAAATGGGACGGTCCTTCGGATGAGACCGAAAAGGGACCGTGTCACGGTAAATATCCCTCTCTGCTCAAAGGCCGTAAGCGCCGAGCATAGGCCTAAATTTTGTAGCCCTTCACCGGCAATGGTGACGTCTCCATATGAGTTAAAAGGACGTTAAACAACATTCAATCAATGAGACCAAACAAGATACGATGTAAGTTAGCCACTTTTCTAATTTTTTGTTTGTATAGAGTTTGCTTTATCTTTAATGGACGCTGAAATGTATCATATCTGAAATTATCTATGGCGTGTAGAACGTTGCAATATTATACAAATGTTGATTTATTTGCGAAAATCTTTATTCATATTCAATAATCTTGTTCTTCATATACAAAAAATCTTGATTTATATTCATAATCTTGATATTTATCAGCGAAAATCTTGATTTATATTCGAAACTCTTGATATTTATATGCGAAATGTTTATGTATATTCGATGATCTTGATATTTATACGTGAAAAGTTTGATGTATATTCAATAATCTAGATATTTATATGCGAATTGTTTTTATTTATATGCGATAAATCTTGATTTATATTCGAAAATCACGTTATCTATATTCGTTTAATTTTGATTCATATTCGATAATCTTCATCAATTTATCGAATATAAATAACAAGATTGTCGAATATAAATCAATATTATCATAATATGTCCTTGTAACTGATACCCATTGGGAAACTATAAAATCAGAAGTCTTTGTCGGGGATGTAGCTTTACAGGTTTGTAGTTGGTTTATGAGTCTACTTCTAATGCCTGTCGTTTGGCTAAGAAACAGTTACATACTATTGTAAAAGTCTTAAGATTGATACACCGACAAGGGGTCGAACTCGGGATCCCTCGGTCGCGAAGCGAGCTGCTCCCTTATTTTAAAGAGGGCTAAACTGAAAGTAGATAATGATTGGTTACTTGGTAATATGTTATACTGGATTGAAATTTTATCTTCATAGGGAGTTGAGTATGGTGTTAACTATGTGACGTCAGTTAGTAAGCATTACAACGCCACCACTGGATTTGTCTATGTATCTGTGGAGATGGAAATCCCTGATCCCGGCCCTTCCATCACTGTGTACTGGCAAGTCAATGAAGGAATCATAGGCGGTAAGTACTGAAGTAATTTATTCTCTAATGGTAATCAATTATATAATTATCAAATAATTTAGAATGTAACTAATCATATGTTCAATGGTATGTTTTCTAACTGCGTTAACAAAAAAAAAAATAAATCAAAAATCATTGATTACAAGGGCGGATCTAAAGGGGGGGGGGAGGGGGGGGGGTCCGGACCCCCTTTTTCCGAACCAAAAAGTTTAAGATTTATTAAATTTTAACGGGTCTTTGAGTCAAAATGATAAGAATGAGGTGGATACTTAGTGTAATTGCATCATTCAAATATCAACACCAGAGTAGCATCTAATTATAGAATAAATAAGATGACACACTGATATATATTCACGATATTTCATCAGATACAATTATCTCTTAAGAATTCTTAAAAAGTACATGTAGTATACAAGATTTCGTTTAAGATTTAGACAATTTGAAATTGAAAAAGAAGTGCCAGAAAACGCTCAGAATGCAGGATTTTGCACCATTTGCCCCAGAGTTTCTGGGGGCCCAGATTCCCGGCCTCTTGGGAGTAAACTTTGAACCAACGTCTTTTAAAAAAAAAATTCAATTCGATATCAGATCTGAGTATGACGATTAGAATGAATAGAACTTTGAAAACTAGTGGTAAATAAACTAAGCACTTTCATGTATAGAAAAACTATCTCAAGATTCCCCCTGTGATGTATGTACACAAGCAAAAGGTGTATATGGGTAGGAGTGGAGGTTGTGAAAAGTACCTAAAAGATCAAGTGCTTGACTCCCCCCTTTCAGAAATTCCTGGATCCGCCTATGAATTACTATATCAAAAACTCGGTAACCTTGATTTACTTCAATAAAAACGTTGATACTTTGATTCACTAGAGTAAGAACTTAAATTTTTTGATTAAACATTATTCCGTGCAATGGATATTCACCTGGTATTGTAAATTTTGTACTAATTTTTCGTGGTATAGTAAGACTTTCAACGAAAAATATTTAAAAAAATTTGATTTATCAACAAAGAAAAGACTTCAATGCTTTGATTCCTGCGGGGATCCGGGTTAGAATAGGTTTTCAGTACCCCTTGCTTGTCGTACATGTAAGAGACGATTAAATGGGGCGGTCATTCGGACGAGACCGTAAAAACCGAGGCCCCGTGTCACAGCAGGTGTGACACGATAATGATCCCTCCATCCTCAAAGGCCGTAAGCGTCGAGCATAGGCTTAAATGTTGCAGCCCTTCACAGGCAATGGTGATGTCTCCATATGAGTGACGAATTCCCGAGAAGAACGTTAAACAATATGAATTCAATCAATTCATACTTTAATTCACTACTGTAAAACCTTTGATACTTTCTATTGGTATAAACTATAATGCTTTGATTTCCTTTATTTAAATCGTAGTTTAGCATAATATTTTGACGAAAAATGCTGAAAGAACATCTTTTGGAAATTAATAAGTCTGATATTTACTGTCAAAATACAGTGTTTTAGCAATACCCGACTCAAAACTTTACCTTCAAAAGACAGTGTTATAGTTTGTTTGCTTGTTGTTATACATCATATTTGAATTTTTTTTTTATCAGCTTTAGATGAAATGCCAAAAAAGTCGTGAGGTTCTCAATCGTGTCAATGCCTTCCGTGACACATGACTTGCGTTTATAAGGTCACGTGCGAGAGACCCGTGAAGATCACCTCTAATTCCGGTCGTTTCGCAACGGTTAAGTCAGTACCAGTTCTTATCATTATTTCTCTCTGCGTCAGAAGGTACACTCATTTAGTGTTTCGTCGGTGTGATGCAAGGATACTATTTCTATTAAGGAAATTAAGGATCCCCCTTGCTGCGAATCCGCCTCATCAGGCGTTTATTTGCATTGTGCATGTTAATATATAAGTATCGAGGAGGTGAGCATATCACCCTAATTTTTATTGCGTTTGTGGGACACAATAGGTAGATCATACACAAATTCTTTACAGTCTCCATCCTTTGTAAGGATATCCCAATATTTAGTCAGTTTTCTTCTTTTGAATGTTTCGGGAGTCCCCTGTTTCTTAGTGTTGTTTCTCTTTTGCAAGATATTGTCTCCTTTATACAAAAAATACAGCTGCACTTTGCATGTTTGTTTTGGTTTCATTTTCATTACATTCTCTTTTCATGGGATTCATATCAAATCCACGAAGAATTTTTGCAAAGCGTTTCCATTGCTTGTATTTATCGTATGACGTATTGTTTCTTCTTTGATAAAAGCTAAAGAATTGATTGATTGTATCTTGCTTAATTAACGTCCCTCTCGAGAATTTTTCAATTATATAGAGACGTCTCTAGGACCTTTGAAGGGCTTCAAATTTATGTATATGCTCGGCCCATAGGTCATTGAGCAGCGAGGGTTCTTTAGCGTGCCACACCTTCTGTAAGACGGATCATCCGTTTTTAAGGCCATCTCCGAGGACCCGTGACACTCACACCTGATGCCGAGCGTTTGGCGATATAACTGTTACTACCTGTTTTAACGACTTAGGTCTGTCGCTCCAAATATTGAAAAGTATATTTGGGTTTGATCAAGGATTCATTTCTTTTATCTTTTTTTTAAATTAAACACCCGCAGTGTCCAAGCAGTTAATTTCTTGTTTTGAAAATTGGCATGTGAATTTTGAGTGGAGGATGGTGTGTTAACCTCGTACCACACCACCGAAACATTACATTAGTGTAGAGTCAAGTGATTGGAAGTACGTGGTTGATGAGAGCTACCATTCTGATTTTTTTTCTTCAAATGGAATGCGTCCTATGGGGTTTCATCTATTTTGGTGATCATTCATGTTTTGCATCTATAGAGCAACACTGGTCTTACCAAAATTTCAAATAGACTTATCTTCGTTTTCCTTCTTATTCCCATGGTGTTCCATATTCTCCATGTTTTATGAAATATCGCTCTTGTTTTCTGTAGCCTGTCCTGGATATCTTTGTCTCCATCACCTAGTTTCTATATATGTATGTATAATTAATTGTTGGGATAAAATTTAGAAATTCATTTCAAAATTAAGGATGATATCTCCCTCATGCATAGCTTTGATCCTTGGACGAGTTTGGCTCCAGTTTCTTGGCACTCTAGTTTTTCTTTTAGCTCTTACAAGTTTTTTGTCATTTCGAATTTCCAAAATTTCGGCTTGAGCATCACTGAAGAGACATTATTTGTCGAAATGCGCATCTGGTGCAGCAAAATTGGTACCATATAAGTTTTACATTATGACCCCTGGGTCGAGGCCTCTGCTGGTGGACTGTTAGTTCCCGAGGGTCTCTACAGCCCAGTAGCTAAGTGCTTTGTTACTAGCTTGAAAATACGGATGTATATTTAATTGTTGTGATAAAATTTAGAAATTCATTTCAAAATTAAGGATGATATCTTCCTCATGCATAGCTCTGATCCTTGGACGAATTTGGCTCCAGTTTGTTGGCACTCTAGTTATCCTTTTAGCTCTTGCAGGTTTTTTGTCATTTCGAATTCCAAAATTTCGGCTTGAGCATCACTGAAGAGACATTATTTGTCGAAATGCGCATCTGGTGCATCAAAATTGGTACCGTATAAGTTTTACATGTACCCATGCCAAACATCTTGAGTTTGACTCGGCGCTGGGATTGAGACTCCTGGTTGTGAAACAAGCACCTTAACTAGGATAAGGCAACTGGTAGCATTTCGGTCATTTGGAAATGACTATAATACTAACCACCACGATACGGTGGTTTTGCAATGAATAATTTTAATATTGAAAAGGTGAATATAAAAGGTGAATACTCCTATAAGGAATACAAAATCAAGAGTTGGGCAAACACGGGCTTCTGGACATATACCAAAGGTGGGATCAGATGCCTAGGAGGAATATTCATCCCCTATCGACCGGTCACACACACCATACACCTATATTTCTATCAGGCAAACGGAGTAATCCGCATTCAAAATCAGTATGTAAAGAACGGCCTAACAATCGATATCAAACACGTCAGACAAAATTTGACTCAATGATAGGTTGTATTGGTAAACTACATGTAGATCGTTATAACGACCATAGAATTTGCGAAATGCTGACTTTAAACGAAACTGTTGAAACTTCTGCAGCATGTACTTCTTTGTCGGTATCCTGTCTCGATTTAAAAACTGACCATATGCAGAACAAGCTTTTTAGTATCGAATTATTCAAGAGACATAAACACTAAAGGCAGGTGATAATGGAATACTGCTACATAAATATGGGAATTTGACGATGGAGAAGTTATCCCGTTAACTATGATATTATTATGGATATTAATGACAAACGGGATGATTTCAACTTCTCCATCGTTAACTTCCGATATTCATGTAGCAATATTCCATTATCACCTGCATATGGTGTTTATATCTCTTCACTGATTCGATATGCAAGAGATTGATATCACTCTGTATGATCACATTTTGAATCGAGGCCGGTGTAGAGGCAAATTTTGACTCCCATAGAATAAAGACCGGGGGTAATTTTTCGACGTCGAAAAATGACCCCAAAAATGTATGTCAATTCATCACTTTTAATAAGATTTCACGCCTCTCTGTGACACAAGAAGTATTGTATTTAAACACAGCTCTTTTTGTGTGTGTGTGTTTGATTACACAAGATCTATACATGTAAATAAATAGCATAAATATATTGGTAGATTCAGAGGGAGGTGTGGAGGTTTTATAGGTTGTACCTCTGCCTATCGTTACAAAATGTTGCTTAATGAGGTAAAAATAACACATTTTGAGAATGGAACTCCCCTTTTGAAAACTAAAATTTATGGTAGAACCCCTTTTTGAACATTCCCTGGATCTGTCCCTGAAATATGCGGTTTTTTCTCAGTTGTAATTGGTCATGGAACCTACAGTGGGTTTTTCTCAAATTTAATGAACTAGTTCTTTCTTTTATTTTATTAACCGTGAAAAAAAATTACACATGGAATAAATTTGATAAGAGGAGAAGCAGGAACGATAACTCTGGGTAAATAATGACCTGGAAACCCGTATCAACTCCTTTGAAATAAATCAATCTGCTAAGAAAGGGAGGGAGTCATTTTTCTACGGGGGTCATTATTTGTCAGGTATGACACGCAAAATAATGACCCCTGGGTGTTCTTTCTACAAAATTATCCAATTTTTCTACGGCTAGGGGGTCATTTTTCGACGTCGAAAAATGACCCCCAGTCATTATTCTATGGGAGTCAAAATTTGCCTCTACAGCGGCTACTGACAAACAGGTAGATGTTACATAGGTTTCAACAGTTTCGTTTAAAGTCAGTATTTCGCAAAGTTTATGGTCGTTATAATGATCTAGTTTGCAAATACAACCTATTCACTGGGTGAAATGCTGTTTGACGTGTTTCATACCGATTGTTAGGCCGTTCTCGACAGATTTTGACTACGGATTACTTCGTTTACCTGATCAAGACATACGGCTCAGGGCAGGTGTGACCGGATGACAGGGGATGCGTACTCCTCCTAGACACCTGATCCCACCTCTGGTATGTGCAGGGGTCTTTCATTGACTATAAAAGATACGGTGTTTTGACGATGAATAAATCTAATGTTTACTATTAAGATATGGTGTTTTGGTAATGAATAATTCTAATATTAATTATAAAAATACGTTGTTTTGATGATGAATTAGTATAAAATTGACTATTAAAATATGATGCTTTATTCTAATATTGACTATCAGTGTTTTGTGTTTTGACGATGAATATCTTTGATATTGACAAATGAAATATGGCGTTTTGACAATGAACAATAGTTATATCGATGATCACTCTATCATGGTTTAAAAATTACATTTAAAGTATACACGTGTTGCGATGAGTATTTTTTTTTTTGATAAATGATCCCATTAGAAATTACCCTATAGCGTTATGAAACGCTTAGTCCTGCGAATTATTTAGGAGAATACTAACGTCGAAAGTTAGAAGTGATTGATATATTTGACATGTTTTTAAAATTTCTTAAAAAGCCAAATATGGTCCACAGTTTTCCTATTGAGCGTACTGTATAAGGTAACAGAATCATCAAACCCACTGTCCTGTTGAATATATCAGAACTGTTCGGGGAATGCCTAAAGCTCACTTGGAGATAAAAGAAGCAGATCATTTATAAAGACAAAATATGTTATACGCAGGGGCAAGCAAACTAGTATCCACAACACAAAAAGACAGACTTGTAGCTTAGTAGATTTATTTGCGCTAATTATCACGCTGCTCATAACTAGTGCAAGTACAAGAGAAAATCCATAACCCGAAGTGAACCCTGAGACCAGATGTTCACCCAGGAAAATATCAGATAATGTTCATTTATACTTGGAATATCAATTAAATGAATGAAAACTCCAGGTGAGCTCGACTGGCAAGCTGAATATCCGCCCACTAGGAAATGGCAGCCTAGACGGAGGAATGGCTCTCCATAATTGAATCTTGACTGTAAAAATACAAAAACAAAGCCCCAAACCACCGACAACAAATTAAAATATGTACATGTACAATTTCAGTTAATGGGGAGGGTTGGGTGTGTCAACTGCTGGGGAATCCTGCACGGTGCTCGAGACGTATTTTTTGACCTCACTAATACCCGAAAAGAGAATAGCTGACAGCGGTAAATTATCCCGATGATACAGATTAGTAACATATATTGATATTTAGCTTTAATAAACCGATTTAACTTCGACGAGTTAAATCCTAATGATTTAGTTTTCACACAATCCACGTATTATTCTGTTGTCTTTTAATAGAGAAGATGAAAATCACAGTCAGAATTAGTTTCTGTTTGTAAAAATCGTATTAGTCCTCATGAAGTTTTAGATATCTATTCATGTCAATAAACAGAGCGATATCTTATAGGAATTCACAACCTATAATTTTGTAGATATTAGTACTATCTATTAAAAATTACGGATGGAAAATGCATGTGTGGTACGGTATAAATTGATTTTTGTAAAAGGGAAGGATGATGATGTGAAAGAAAGAGATACAAATGTAGGATGTAAAAGACAGAAAATGGAAGTAAAATCAAATTAGAATTGAATGTATAGTTACAAAGGTAGTTTAAATCTATGTAGCAGTTACAGTGAACAAACATTGTGTCAGTGATCTAAATAATCAGATTATATTCTGGACAACCCATGATCGACCGAGACCCCTTCACAATGAGCCTACGTCTGTAGCTGTCAGATACTAGATGTCGGAATGTTTCTATATCCGAAAACATCTGTTGTTTTCCACGTGAATTCAGCAAAATGTGTAACATGTGGGCATATATTGCTAAATACCAAATCGGTTTGCATTATCTATCAAAATCAATATATAGGCACTAAAAGGGATATCTTTAAAAAATTAAGATATTTCTTTCACTCAAAAGCGTTGTGAATTGAAATTCAAAACAATATTATCATCAGATAATTCAATTTATGCCGCTATGAGAAATTTGTAAAATTTCAACACCGTCGGATAGTTTTGGGTTATTAAGCCAATCAAATTTTTTGTTTATGTTGCGCCATTTTTCCAAGTCTGTTTTTGTGCTGTGAAAATAAAAACAAAATTTCTCGGACTGATTTTTCTCATAGGAGGCATAAAGATATTTAAGTTTCTCGAAAGAAACAACAGATAGATTTGTAACTTAGACAATGATAGATGCTCTCGGCGGGTGTGACCGGTTGATAGGGATTGCTTACTCTTCCTAGCTACCTGATCCCTCCTCTGGTGTGTTCATGGGCTCGTGTTTGTTCTACTCTTAAATCTGTAGTCTTTTTAGGAATCATGATATTTATCATAGTTCGTCATCTTCAATCTTTCATGATAAAGTTGGATAAAGGCATTTTTCTAAAAATGATTAAATTGTTTGGGTTTTGTTACAACAAATTTATACATTTGTAATACCAAAAATTATAGTAGGTTGAAATAAAGAAATTTTGTGGATAATTGATGTTTTTTTTTTCTCAAAAGAAAGTGTTATGTACTGTGTCACCACACTGCACCACCATAGTAAATATATAATAGAGAATCTAAAAAAGCAACACCAGTTGGTATTTTGTTTGATTTAGGTCCTTTCGAAAATCGTTAACCTGAAGTAGTCACAAGCTGTAGGTGAAATTAAGACCTATACATGACACTTGGGGCCTTAAACATATGGCGAAGGAGTCACTATCAATTTTTATGTTTAGGTATGATGCAGCCTAAGTACGATTGGGGCTTGATTTCTCGATCTCTGAGCTACGAATTCAACGCTCTAATCGCGGCCGAAAGACAGGAATAGAATCCATTATTTTTATTTCATCTTTTATTTTGTTTAGTTCATGAGCCAACATTTGGGTCTTCAATGAAGAACATTGGGAAGCGGAAAGTTTTCTCCCTTGAGGCAGATTCTTCGTATGTTAGGACATTGTACTTCACTACTAGAAATGCCGATCTGGCCAGCAGTCTCCGTTTTCAATCTTTCTCTTGGGGAGACGATTATCCTAGTAAATCATCCTTTCCGGTACAGCTAAGACGATGTTCGTCTCAATGTTCAGAGGATTCATTAACAAATTCAGATGTCCATAAAATCAACGTTAACTTCACATGCGACCCACCATTTGTTACTAACTATTATCACTATCCGCGGGTTTATTGGCGCATGAAGTTTGGGGTTTATTTGTTAAATGACACCGATGACACGATTTATTATCAGGCACTTGAAAACAGTGCAAAATCATCAGATCCAAAATCAAGTTTCCGACCACAACTGGTATTATCAAGAATTCCTCGAAGAGCAACCAGGTTTCCTACTTCATTTGACAGATTTACAAAATCATCAAAAAGCTCACGATCACGGGATAATTCTTTGAATAGCGATACACTAGCTATTGAACATGAGTTAGCTAACATAACAATCGGAGCCACAACATGGGCGAAAATAAACTTTCCTAAGTCATTTCTGAACGAGAGAGTGGTATTCCTCCGGGTCATTCTAGATGCTCCCCTGTTCATTGGACTGGACATGGTTTTCTCGTTTGTTGAAAAGGTGTCCGTATCTAAAAACCTTCCACCAGGAGTATTTCTATCAGAAAGCAGAGGGAAAACCTGGCCACAACCTTCTGTAGTCACTTGTCAAGCATTTGGAAGAAATATTTCAGAAATACACTTTGAAAAAGATGATAGAAAAATAGCGCAGTCTGATACTATTTCGGTTCAGGAAATCAAAAGTCCTCTGTTTGTAACCTCCCATGTCACTTTCGTAAAGAGAGGAGTAAGAAACAGAGAAGTAGATGGCAAGTACACCTGTTTTGCCGAAAGTCCACGAGGTAGAAAAAAACTGACCGACTTCATGGTCTACACTGGTCCGGCTTTCATAGAGGATCTAACGAAGATGACGGAGAAAAATTCAAGAGAGGTAGGTGAATATTCATAGTCGTCCACTTCTGTTTCATACTTAGATATTTTATTGAAAGTAGACATTAACGGCAAACTAACAACTCAACTGTATGACAAACGGGATGATTTCAGCTTCTCCATCGTCAACTTCCCACATTTATGTAGCAATATTCCATTATCACCTGCATATGGTGTTTATATATCTCAACTGATTCGATATGCAAGAGCTTGTTCTGGGTATAGTCAGTTTTTAAATCGAGGTAAGCTACTGACAAACAAGTTGATGGTACAGGGATTTCAACAGTCTCGATTAAAGTCAGCATTTCGCAAATTCTATGGTCGTTATAACGATCTAGTTCGTCAATACAACCTCGCATTGGGTCAAATGCTGTTTGACGTGTTTCATACCGATTGTTAAACCGTTCTTGGCACACTGATTTTGACTGCGGATAACTCCATTTACCTGAACAGGATATGGGGCTCACGGCGGGTGTGACCAGTAAACAGGGGATGCTTACTCCTCCTAGGCACCTGATCCCACCTCTGGTGTGTCCAGGGGTCCGTGTTTGCCCAACTATCTATTTTGTATTGCTTGTAGGAGTTATGAGATTGATCACTGTTCGTTATCTTCACCTTGCATTCATATCGATTTAGTTGATATTTGAAAGTTTATTCCAAACAATACACATGCGTTCGTTTCTTTTATCTTTCTAGCATTTTGCTTGACCTTGGTTATTAGTGGTTTATTGAGCTCTACCTTTCAGTTTTAAGCACATATCAGAATGCGAATTATAAATTCAACTACTACAGTATTATGTTAAAGCAAGGACATATACACAACACAATTGTAGTTATATATACCAATATTTCTCAAAGATATATGTACTGTAATTCCTTTCAGTTGGATCTTCGCCTCGTTGTCGAAGGACATGGTCAGATGAGAGTATCTTGCCATGTTCCAGTACCAGACCACATGATTCTCATCAACAAAGCAGAGAAAACCGAGCCCGTGACAGCCACATTAAAACGAATGGAAGTGATCCTGACTTATAAATACCCTGTAGAGGCAGTGTCTCCCTTTGATTATTTTTGCAATGTATACGATGAATATGGGAATCACAAAACTCGACACACTCACAGGTTAAGTAGATAGATGACCCATCCTTTCTTCCCCTTCATTTTTTCTTTATGTCTTCCTCCTTCTCATTTCCTACTCCTTCACATTTCCCTTCTCTTTCACATTTCCCTTCTCTTTCACATTTTCCCTTCTCTTTCACATTTTCCCGTCTCCTTTCCTACTCTTTCACATTTTCCCGTCTCCTTTCCTACTCTTTCACATTTTCCCTTCTCTTTCACATTTTCCCTTCTCCTTTCCTACTCCTTCACATTTCCCCTTCTCTTTCACATTTTCCCTTCTCCTTCTCTTCCATTACGGTACACCTCCTCCCGTACATTCCCCTTCTCCTTTTCTTCCTCTTTACATTTCCGTTTGATCATTCTCTCCTTCCTCCTACTCCATTATGAATGAATTTAAAGGATATATTATTCGGGTTATCCATGAATATTACTGACAAATGTACACAATGTTAAAATAATTTTAGAACCCCAATTCTCCAATTCAAAACTTAAAAAACAACAACATTATTTTAATCGTATTATTTGGAGTTTTCAACGTTACGTAGGTTTCTAGATCTGAGTTCTTTAAAGTTTGTTTATCGTTAGATATTAGTCATAATGGTAAAATGTATTTGTATCATATAATGATCTGGTTTCGGAGTGGAGTTTTACATTAATGTTGATATACAGACCAAAGGGAAGTTTAAGCCCAATTAACCTGATTTAAGTAGAGTTATGACTCTTGGTCTAAATTGTGCTAAAATCTGTAGTTTGATCATGACATTTTTCTTGTTACTACTAGATAATTGTGTCGAAATTACGAGAAAAGATCCCCTAATTAAAAGAAAAAATATGTAAATAAAGCCGAGTTGCACAACCTATGAATAGTCTTGGAAGTATTTAATTTGGTAAACAGAAAATTCACAGAAAAGTGAATAATTTTATCGAACGTTCATTTGAAATAGTGTTTTCATCCTCAATTGTTTAAGAAGAAAAAAATTAATCAGCAAGATACGATTTCAATCTATGTTGCTTGGTCAACAATTTGAAATTATCTTATGAGTGGGCACTCAACACTGGTCGCGGTAGATCAGTGATAAAGTGGTGGTCCAATCTAATTAAAATCAGATCCTAAGATACGCTCACAATTGCTTACGCAGAGTATACGGCGCGGATCTAAGAAGTCTGATATTAATTAGTTTTGGTCCCGCTCGTGTCATGATTGTGGCAAACCTAAGACGTACACATAGGTAGTGATTGATTCTTCACCAAACACTAGGCAGTTAGAACTGAGAATCACAGGTCTTTCGAATATTATTAGTTACACAGTTAGTTAGTGACCTGATACGGAAAAATACATGGTGTGAAAAGAAAACTCGTTTCGGGTTCGGCGATACGGAAAAATACATGGTGTGAAAAGAAAACCTGTATCGGGCGAGGCGAAGCGATACGTTTTTTTTAAGTCACCTGAGTTTACTCAGGCGACCTATTGCAATTGGTTGTTGTCCGTCGTCCGTTAACAATTGAACATTTTAAACTTCTTCTTGATAACTACCAGTCTAATTAAAATCAGATCCTAGGATACGCTCGCAATCGCTATAATAGGATATGACATAACCCCATTGGGGGTCATGTCGACATGACCTTTTGCTTGGAATATTCATGAGAACTATCAACCAGTAAGATTGCGCTATACAGACAATGATGGCTATTCAGGCGGTTCCCGGCAATTCGTAAATAAGTTGCAGTAATCGCTTTCCTACAAAGTTTATTGCACACTATAAAATTGTTGTTCTCACATAAGGAATTCTAAATTTTCGAAATAATGCCGTATCTATTCCGTTCATAAAAACAAGACGTACGATATAAAATACACCGAAATAAAATTGTGAATTGCGATTTATGTATGAATAGGGATGGGTACGATTTGAATAAGTTTTCAAAATAGTTTACTTAATTAACGCGAGGAATACAACGTCAGTCGACGTAAACGGTGCATTGTGACGTCACATCTAACTGTGATGTGTTTTCTTTCAAACCAAACAATCGCAGCCGTTTTCCTTGAATTTAAACACCGACGGTTTCAAAGCCAACGCGCTGATTGGCTGATATAAAGTTCATCTGAACATCAGAGTATACGGCGCGGATCTAAGAAGTCTGATTTAATTAGATTGAAATTTGGTATGCATTATCTTTCATACAAGGGGGACATACATTGTAAATGTCAGGTCTCCAACACTCCTGGGGCCTAAGGGGCGGGACAGAAACTGCCCAAAATTGACCAATTTTCAAAAATCTTCTTCTCAAGAACCGCACAAGTGTAAGAAAAACTAAATGCATGGTGATGGAGAGCAGGAAGGCCTCTACCAAAATTGTAAATTTCATGATCCCCGGGGTAGGGGTTCTGACCCCTGGGCGGGGCCAAACTTGTTATATAATGTTTATGTGTAAAACACTTAAATAACATCTTCTTTAGTGCTGTTGATACTAAATTGAGACTAAATAGATATAGCAGGTACATGTAGTCTTTTACCAATATTGTAAAGTTGATGATCCCCAGAGTAAGGGATCTGACCCCAGGGTGCGGCCAAACTTAGTTTGCTGATACTGTATAAAATCTAAATGCATTCTTAGGAATAGCAGAAAAGGATGTACAAAAAAAAAAAATGGTGAATTTCAATCAAAAACCAGGATTATGACATAAGGATGAGTCCAAATTAGTCATATCTTTTGATGTTTTAATGTTAATATACCTATTATGTAAAACCTTTCATCAGTGTATGCACTTTTGAAGGCAGTGAAGTTTTAAGAACACATCTTGTTTTACACTGTTGCTGAACATTAGAATTAAGCTTAGATATTCAGAACAGGATTTTTTTTCTAGATTTCATAGCCCATGGAAGTAGTGATACTTTTTCAGTAGTATTCAGGTGACCGATAGGGCTGACGTCTCAATATAAGTGAACAATTCTAAAAGGTAAGCAAAACTAACAATGCAACCAACCAACCGGAATTACAAGTCTTGAACTTTCATACGCAGTCACGTTATGATAGTTTAACTTTATGATAAGTTTATATTACAGTGAAATTTGTTTAAATTGATAATTAATCTATGGAACAAAATCTTACAATATTTTATCTCGTTGTTTAGAGATGATTATCTCGCAATTACGAGATAATCTTCTTGGAATTACGAGATGCATATCTCGTACATGTGATAGCGAGATATTGGAACATGAATTTATATATATATATATATATATATATATATATATATATGTTACAGAACACTAGATAGTGTCAATTTAATTGCTGGGTGAAGTAAATATTTGGCTAGCATACATGGTAGACACCAGGGCTTCTAATTCATGCAGGTGTTGAACCCGTGTCCTGCAAGTTTGTTCACAATCACCTACTTCTCAAAAGTAATTACAAAAACAATATCGAGAAAGACGCCGAACCTCTCCTCAATATTGCGGTTCTCAAGAGTGATAATAAATGTCGTTTAGTTTAAATGTTGCTGCTATTAACTCCTTTAATCAATCTTTAATTATGTTGAAGTAAACAATAAAATAAATTAACAAATGTTGAAATACATTGCACACCTGCAAATTTCTACATATAATCATATGTTTCATATTGTCCCATCCGTTTCTGACATAGGGACCAAGCAATTCGTATTCTTAAGAGTGTCCTTGAAGTCAATGAAATGATGCAGCCAGTCAGAGGAAAAGATGCCCAGGAACATAAGGATATGTTTTCGTAGAGTTACTGCCTGTTAACTTCATGATCGAGCTAAACATTCATTAGGGGGCAATACACCTAAACCATAAGAAGGATAATTCGCTGCTAATTACTACTGGGCTTTTGTGAGAAAGGCTGACTTCTACAATCAACAGTTGACTTGGACATTTAAACCTGCGTATGGTATGGAAGCACGATATCGTTAAATATATCGACTTGTTTGCATTTATACAGGGAACTTCTACTGCCTCGCTCTTGAGCAAGCTATTTTGGTGATTTCTCTTGATCACACAAAAGCAAAGGCGATGGTGTTCAAACCGCAGCACGTTACAAAATCGTGGCAGGGTAGTGACTGATGTTTGGTTGGAGGCCTCCTTTAGATAGAGTATCTCTGGGACTTTGTGTCCACGTACGTACGAGGTTTCGTCCGGGTACGACGGCGGTTGTCGTCGTGAACGGCGGATGCCTTTGCCGAAGAGGTGCCAAACAATCAGAGATCCATGCTAAGCTTCGGAACGAAGGTTTCCTGAGTGTAGGAAGTGTAGCGAACAGTATGTAGGGAATTTCTACTGCTTCGCTAGAGAGCGACAGGTAGCATTTCTAATGGTATGGAAGTATTTCCCTAAGTAACGGTGAGCGTGTTCAGATCACTGTACGTTGCAATATTATTATAGTACGACTGTTAGGTTTTAAACCACATGAACTTCTTTCATTTATCTGACAATTATCAAAAAATAAAAACAATTCATTTCATTTTTGCATACATAGATACATTGTAGGTGTAAAATCTCAACTCGCACATATACTTGATTCATGTTCAAACTTTACAAAAAGTCATCGCAACATGATAAATCGAATATACATGTAAGTTTATTATGCAGGAGCTTTGCGTTTTCTTTTTTCATAAAAATGTATGAAGTTGTTATACAGGTTTATTCAATCAAACACACAGATACAACACAGTGCGTACTAAACGTACCGACAATTTGGAATTACATGTGCATCTGTACTAATGCAGATCTGTAGCTCTCTTGGAAAATATTTGGTCACACCACAGAGCTACAGATCCACCTCTTATAAGAATCTTCGATTTACGGCGCAGGTCGCTGTATTCTTGCATCATAATTCATTTCAAAATTAAGGATTATCTCCCTTACGCATAGCTCTTATCCTTAGACGAATTTGACTCCACTTTTTTGGCACTCTGTTTTTCCCTAAATAGCTCTAAAACTTCATTGTTATTTCGGATTTCAAACATTTCGGTTGAGCATCACTGAAGAGACATTATTTGTCGAAATGCGCATCTGGTGCATCAAAATTGGTACCATATTGGTACCATATAAGTTTTACACAATGACCCCTGGGTCGAGGCCTCTGCTGGTGGACTGTTAATCCCCGAGGGTTTCCACAGCCCAGTAGCTAAGTACTTCGTTACTAGCTTGAAAATACGGATGTATATTTAATTGCCGTTATAAAATTTAGAAATTCATTTCAAAATTAAGGATTATCTCTCTCACGCATACTCTGTTTTCCCCTAAATAGCTCTAAAACTTCATTGTTATTTCGGATTTCAAACATTTCGGTTGAGCATCACTGAAGAGACATTATTTGTCGAAATACGCATCTGGTGCATCAAAAAGTTTTAAATCAAAAAATTCCTTGCATGTTTCCCCAGTATATTTTTGTCTAAACATTTAACAAATCCCTATGTGAACCAAAAACTCGCAACTTCAAATGATTTTGTTTTTAAAGATAGCCATGTTACGTAGCAGTCAAATCGAACCCCGTTGATTTTTTTCTATCTATTCATTCTATCCAATATGAAGTACGTATTCGGTCTTCATTTATAATAAACACGAATATTGGACGTAAATATTGAAAAGTAATCCTAGTGCGTTATGAAAACCATCAGTCTGGCCCCCGTCCCCGATGATTTTTTTCAATACTGACATATAAAAACAGAACTTAGCAGAGATGGAATTGGAATTATTTCATCTAAAATATTTATTACTAACACGAGGCCCACGGCATAGCATTAAAGAAGATCTATGCTATCAATAACTTTTTAAAAGACATTCAAAAATGGTTTATACATAAACATTATATATACCAAGTTTGGCCCCGTCCTGGACTCAGTACGTCTACCCTCGAGATCATGAAATTTACACTTTCGGTAGAAGCCTAGATCTATGCATTTAGTTTTTTCTTACAGATGTAAGGTTGTAGGGAAGATGCGTTAACATTGATCAATTTTTGCTCCATCCTTAAGGCTTCGGGGGTGCACGATTGATTGATTATTGTTTAACGTCCCTCTCGAGAATATTTCACTCATATGGAGACGACACCACTGCTGGTAAAGGGCTGCAAAATTTAGGCCTATGCTCGGCGCTTAGGGCCATTGAGCAGGAAGGGATCTTTATCATGCCACACATGCTGTGACACGGGACCTCAGTTTTTGCGGTCTCATCCGAAGGACCGCCCCATTTAGTCGCCTCTTACGACAAGCAAGGGGTACTGGGGACCTATTCTAACCCGGATCTCCTCGGGATTCACCAAAGGACCGCCCTATTTAATCGCCTTCTACGACAAGCAAGGAGTACTGAGGACCTATTCTAACCTGGATCCCCACGGGAGCGGGGATGCAGGAGTAATGTATGGGGATATTAGGTCACATATAGTTTACTGTTCCAGAAACAGTACGAATATGTAAATGAACCGGAACCACTCAATACTCATTTCTGTACATTGCCTCGGTTCATCGCTTATTCATGTGTGTACAGATATGTCACGAAAAGGTTTCCGTGTATTAAGCTTGTGTCAAAGTCAGCCGTTAACTGTAAAAGTCAGCCCTTCTCGCAAGAGTCCATTATGCACTCAGCAATGTTGGTGTGTATGAATGGAGAAAAAGAATTGTACATAATGAGTTTACACTAGATCTGCAATATACTTCTAACTTACCACCAAAATCCCTGAATTTGGAATAATAAAGCTTCTTTAATCAATATGGAGTTGGTTTAGTTGATTGATTAACATATTTGTCCTGTCGCAGTAATCCCGTAGGGATCCGGGTTAGGATAGGTCCTCAGTACCCCTTGCATGTCGTAAGAGGCGACTAAATGGGGCGGTGCTACGGATGAGACCGCAAAAACCGAGGTCCCATGTCACAGCAGGTGTGGCACGATAACCCCGCCCCCTCTGCTCAATGGCCATAAGCACCGAGTATAGGCCTAAATTTTGCAACCCTTCACCGCCAGTGGTGACGTCTCCATATGAGTGAAATAGGGACGTTACACAATATTCAATCAATCAATCCTGTCGCAGTAGCTCAGTGGTGGAGCGTTCGCTTCGTTACCAAGAGGTTGTGAGTTCAAGCCCCGCTCGTGTCATGGCCGCGTCAAACCTAAGAAGTAAAGATAAGTAGTGATTGTTCCTGCGCCAAACGTTTAGCATTTAAATGTGAGAATTACTGGTCTTTCGAACATGCCTTTAAAAACGGATGCCTCGTGCATTGACATGCGTTGGCGCGTTAAAGGACCCTCACTGTTACGGCAGTAAGCTCAAAGCATAGGTCAAAATGTTTGATATTTCACCTACAACTGGTGACGTCTCAATATGAGTGAAAAATTCAGGATGAGACGTAAAACAAGCAAACAAAGGTCCCATTCCAGAATAGTCGTTCCTCCAATTATACATATACATACAAAGCTCGGTACATCTGTTGTATATTTAATTGATTCATTAAAGCCATGACATTTACCCAAATCAAGAACTTGTTCTGTTCTGTATTAAGGTCATATAGGTTTCTGATCAAGATGTCTGACCGTCCTTGAAACTTCTTCTTTTCTTCCTAGTGAGAATTCTTTTGGAGATAACTTATCAAATGAATCTTTTCAATTCTATGTACATGTTCTGAGAAATGTTATGGCAATGTGAACATATGAAAATGATTAACAAACACGTGTATACATAAGATTTTACAATTTCTAGAGATTTATTGACAATCCAATCTATTTCTGATGAAATAAATCAAATTTGTACAAACAATTGAAATAAATAACTAAAATTACAATAAATGTGAAGTGTCATCAGCAGTCTTGCTTAATTTTTTCACTCAGGATATCTGAATACTCTCATCCAGATACCACTGACTCCATTCCAAACAAAATATTGAATTAGACCCCAATTCTGGAGTAAACAACACTTTAAATTTTTTTTACAGGCTTCTTAAAAGTTTTCAATGTTCAGTAAAACATGTTTATAACAAACAAGCATATAACAAATTCATTCTTATTGTGAAGTGATATTTATTCTCCTGTGAGAGAGGAAAAAAATGAAAATTGTATTGGATGAAACAAAGTTTGGTTATAAGAAACTGTTTTTCACTGACCCTTGAGGTTCACTATATAACCATGTTTTACTGTGGTTGACAATATTTTGTAATACACACATATAAATCCAGATAGCATACAATTTTACTATTCTACAAATGTATTTTTGTTGCAATAGTTTCTTCAAGTAATTGTAATTTCTTTTATGAGCCACACAATCGCACACCTTTTAAAAATTTGATGCAGAATTCATTCCTTTACGTGCTACATGCCAATAGGAATTATCAGATTGTCCATATGTGTGTGACTCAACATACTGGATGTCTTCTTCACTGGCATGGATATTTTCTAGAAAGGTATCACATAAAGAATCTGGTACTTCACCAACAGACTGATAGTTAAGCTTATTTTCATGAAGAAAATTCACTGATTTCTCACAAATGGACCACATGGCACACTGATCATCATTTGTTTTTCGTACATCCGAGTCATCAAATTTACTTTCCAGCAAATCCAAAGCCTGTGTATTTGGGTCAATCTGTTATTTAGAAAAGGAATTTCAGAATATTCTTTGATTTAAAATCATCTAAAATATTATAGATTTTAGAATAATGAAGTAAAATACCACTGAATGTACAAACAAAGTAAGTTTTACACATTTAATATTTTATGGTACTCGTGTTCCTTATTAACATTAATTGGTACATGTATACAACAGCGATTCAGTGTTGAATTTTGTCATTTAATGAAAGAATACATTTTGTAAAGATGTATAAAAAGAATCCAGTTTTTCATCATTCATTTCCTCAACAACAGCACGAGGATCAAACTCGTCGTTTGGGTAGTTATTGTTGACATCTGCTGCAGCTGGATTCCGGTAATACCTATATATAACATGATTAAATGGATTATAAACAAAAGCAAATGTGAAGGAATACCTGAATTTAATCAGCCACTTGTAAGATCTTTCATGAAGGAAATTGATATTGGAAGTTAATCTATGATGCATGATAATCTTACTTTATTCTGTGAGTCTAAGATCCCATTCCTTTTTTTAATTACATATTTTTTTTAATCATAAACTTAAGTTTTAATATTGCATCCATTGCAATGAAATCAAGTATTTACAACTGTACACTAGGTCTTACTTTGCTTTCATAATTTTTAATCTTTTAATTGGAACTGGACAATCATGATGTCTTGGTCTTTTGATCCATTTATTCTCCCCGGCAGTGGATGACTTCTCATCATATGCCTCTATTTTATACAGTACAGCTGCTATGTGCCTGCATGCACCATCAGCACTACAAAACATACATCGAGAGTATGTATGTACATATATCACTACCAATAGTCATAATGGTAAATATTAAACAACCCTCATATGATAATAATTTAACATTCATTAATTAAATAATCACAGACTACATGTTGTACACCCCACTGTGATTCATTTACAATCTCTACTTACCCTCCAATACATGTGCAGTATGCTGATCTAACATTGCCATGCTGTTTTCCAATGCAGATCCATAATTTATAGTAACTTTCATTCAAGTAAATTTTATCTCGTTGACTTGATTTGACTTTTGCTGTGAAGACACATAAGGGTTCTTCTTTAGAGAAACCGTTGTACTTCAAATCGTCCATATGACCATCGAAATATATTCTATAATCCTATCATGATTTGTAAGCTTTGAGTTTTTTTATCTGTCGTAGTCAGATCTCGATGTTATTAGATAATTAAAAACGTCATAAAGAGTAATATTTGGAATATCAGACAGAGTATTTGAAAACCCATCCATGGTGAGAGGATCCTTGCACCTCAGTGCATCGAGCTTGCGAATAACGTCATTAGTTGATGAGATATTTATATATTCGGGATTTTTTGGTAAGTCAAGATGAAGTACCGCTTCACAAAGCCTTGTAAGGTGTCTTTTGTTCAATTTCTGTGCGCTAATCCCCCGTTCTTTCAAGAAAGTTTGTAAATTGCACACTGTTGATCCATGGATTGTACTAACGTCCATTTTGTATCGAGTAAACATATGTCGGGTATCACGTGATAAAACATATCATAAAAGCGAAAACCAAACCGGATGTAGCTTTTCGGAGGAAGGTCTATTCATCAGATGTATGTGACGTACCAAATATTTATGTGACGTACCAGACATTTAGAGCTATACATGGAGCAGAGGACAGTAGCAATGAGGGTTCTTCAATGTGCCAAGACCTTGCGCAGTTAACATATCGAGTGTTTGGCGAAAGGAACAGTTTCGTGTTTTTTAAATAAACTAAAGAGCCACCTTTACCGATCTAAGATGAAATTGAAAATGTTCACACACTATTGAAAGATTCATCTAAACAAGTGGTGGTACAGAATCGTTCTCAAAAGTTTGTATTACAACGGTACACATTTTACTATACATGACAACGTGTATTGGGAAGATAATTATCGTTTAGAAATGATCTTTTTGAATTTCTAAATTACAACTTTATTGGAAATGTTGTATAAAACCCGTCTCACCTGCCGAGAATGTGGATGTTGTATTCAAAGTTATTACAAAAACATTCACATTTATACAACTTTAAGTCTGAATGTTTATATTTACAAATTCACATATATTGATCACTGCTCGTTAGTAGACATATTTAATGAAATATATTCGGAGAATGCATTGTACATTATATTGCACTGTTCGTTACTAGACATATTTAGTGAAATGTATTCGGAGAATACGTTGTACATTATATCATAATACTTTTCAATGTGAATGGTGTGTTCGGAGACGCACTATCATGTATAGGAATCTTGGCTTCGGTTTCAAAGGTATGACCAGATTTACCTCGAAAATGAACAAATGCTGGTCACTTTTCAGGTTGGTTCAAATAAAATGTGATATCTAAAAATGACTTTTACGATGATATAGTACAGATCAATTTTTATTAATGAGGTTGATAATTGAGCTACCGCATATGATAGATTCCATGATTCCTATTTTAAAAGCTATTGAAAGTTTGTTCACCTTGCGTCCTCCTCGAAATAATTACAGAAACAATATCAAGAAAAACTTTTTAAAGCCTTCAATGTGACTTTTGGTTTCACTAATGTAGTCAATGGTGACATCAGATTTCGGTAGAGTTTTAATATTGCTGCTTATTCACTATCTTCAATTATGTTATGGTAAAAAGAGAGGATATAAATAAACGTTGAAATACCGTATATACTTGCACATAAGTCGGTTTTGGGGAGTAAAAATGCGACCCCGAAGTCTGTATCCGACTTGTATGCGCATAGTAATGATATAATATTTTCCCTGCCGCACAACTCGCGACATTTGACGGAATTTTGAATGCGTTAATGACGGTTTAGTCAAAAGCAACAACGAATTACAATAAAATGAATTTTGCAATTTTAATGTTTATTTTTATGAATACTAGGATGTACTCAATTTTGCTTTGTTTTAAAAAAAAAAACTACAAGCAGATAAACAAACGAAACGTTGACACAGTGAACATACATGAATCAAACAACATTTCGAGACCGAGGAGGTTATCCTGCAACATACACCAAGACAATAACTTTATTTCTATTCTACTACGACTCAGGAATATACAACCGATTATTTTCTTATATAGCAACGAATTAGGTCACTGTGACGTCATGGCAGTTTCCGAAACGGCATACATTGGTTTTTGCGGACGAAAAAGGTGAGGTGGTAGGGGTTTTCTAAATCTCTTTCGAAAAAATAATTCAAGTATTTAAATTGATGTTAACGGATAATATCAATTTCTTTGAATACAGTTAAAACAATCCCCAAAACTTGTATGTGCATCGCCATGTTTACATGTGTATCGCTCTCGGAATGCAGACGAGTGGTATATACTGAATGAGAAATGTTCTTCAGTCATTTATGAAATTGTTTTACAACATATATTGATTGATTTTTATGATTTATAAAATTGACTCATCAGCCATCAGCTTAATTGCATTAGCAAAACTCGAGATGCCAAAGAGATGTGTATAACTTTTCTCATAATCAGTTAATACGCATGGAGGTTTATCGTATAATAATGACCGCAGCAATCCTTTGATCTTTGCAATACCCGTGGTAGAATTAATATTCTTTTGCAGTTAGTTTGGTTGATTGATTCACACGATTGAAGGTTTTTAAAGAAATAATGCATGTTCCCCAATATGAATCATACAGCTCCACCCAAAAGCCAGAACCTTTGACCACTAACTTTATTGCTACTACATTCAACAAAAATTGACGAGTAGTCTCTACCCTGATACTTTTTTTGTTTTACGCCTCATTCGGGAATTGTTTTACTCATACTTCACCAGCCGTAGGTGAAATGTCAGAAATGTAGAGCTCTACATGGCGCTGAGGACCGTAATGTTGAGGATTTTGTATCGGACAGTACCAATGCCTTACAGAAATAATTCTAAAGTTCATCCAAATGACCTGTGACTGCCAAGCGATTTGAGGAAGGAGCAGTCACTTAGACCACAGGCGACCAAGGCATAAGCAGGTATTGAACTCACCACATCTCTGTCATAAAACGAACGCTCAACATAAAGACTGTTACCGATCAGAGATGAAGTTGAAAATGTTCAATTGTTCACATGCGATAGAAGAATCCCTACATACAGGTACTAATACAAATTCATTTTCAAAGAAATCAGGGACGGATCCAGGTATCGCGGTTAGGAAGCTGAAACTTTATGAGGCAGGGGTATGAGGCCGCCTTGAGGCTCCCAGTTGGTCCAGGGTTAAGCTAGGAGGCGAAGTTCCCAGAAGCTCCTGGATTTTAAAGATTTTATAAGGCTTCAAACATGTCTCCTATGTAGTAATTTTTACTATTTTCTGTCATTTTTGATAGAGGGAAATAAATAAAATGACACATATTTTTAAGGGTTTTTGTAAAAAATACAAGTTCTCCCAATAAAAGTAATTCAATAAATCAAAAGATTTTGTCATTCCTTGCTCTGAGAGTGGAAGAAATTATTGCTTCTTTTATCATTTACGTTTTCCTAAACAGGAGCCCACGATTTACCTTTAATTTGAAAATTTAAGGGGTGGGGGGCGGCGGTTATTATTAAATCCGCCACTGGAAATGGTACCACAACAGTAGCCACTTTACTACTTATGACTATATTGGGAATAATGATCATCATTATAAAGTATTTTATTATACTACTGAAATATTTTTGTCAGAAATGTTGCATACTATCCGTCTCATCAGCTGGCATTCGAAAAACGGCACCATACACTACATGGTTGCATTATTTTCACTTGGAAAGAAGGCTACCCTTAAATACAACGAGTGTGTTGATATCCCACGCACACAGCATGAGGTAGTATCGGGTATCCAACATCAAACAGTTCTCTTGAAAACATTCCGTTATTTCTACAAATTATGTAAATGTCTAATTACAATGTAGGGTATATCAGTAATATCTTTCAAATGTATGGAAGTATAACCGAATATTCTTATATTTATCAAAGCAATTATAAACTTAGACACACCTATGATCAATTTCAATGAAGTTTACGTGAAGAACACAGTGTATATTGTAGTATAATAGTCTCTAATGTGAATGGTGTATTGAAAGACGCACTACCATGTCGATGAATAGCAGCTTGTGTTTCGAAGGTATGGCCAAGTTTCCCTGGGAAATGAAGAAATAAAGGGCAATTTCGAGTTCAGTTCATGTTAGAAATACTTGCCTGACTGATTCTTAAATATAATACAGAACGTTAAACACTTCCCAATTTTATTAATGGACGAACGTTCACTCCAGGGTAGATATGGAAAGGTTGTTCACCGTCCCTCCTCCTCAAAAAGAATTTCAGAAGCTTGGCTTCATTATTGTTGTCAATACTGATATTAAATGCTAGTTATTAAATGTCAGTAGATTTTCAATATTGCGGTTAATTGACATCCTTTAATTATGTTGAGGTAGCGAATGGAATAAACAACATATGTTGAAACAATTGCGTATAGGCCTATTTCATACCACTTTCTGCATACAATTATATACTAGCGGAAAAAAGAAACTGCATTATTTAATATATGAAAAATATAATTAAAAATAACAATGAAGAAATGTTATTTTGTTGTAATTCTGTTAAGAAATGTATTCGTTACAACATTTCATAATCCATTAATGTTAACGTCGAATAACGTCAATTTCAGAACACTCGAAAGACACTGGTATTCGAACTTGAATTAACAAAGTAAATAACGCGTGTGACCACCATTTCCATTCACGCATGCTTGACAACGGCGCCTCATTGATGCCACTAAAGTGTTCAGAAATGGTTGGGGGATGTTGTTCCAGATGCTGGTTAAAGACTGGCCTAAATCAGCCAATGTCACTGGCTAATTTGGTGAACGGCGTAGACGTCGTTCCATTTCATCCAGACGTGCTTGATCGGCGATAGATCGGGGGAAACAGCTGGCCAAGGCAAGACATCGACATTCTGTTGAACAAAAAAGTCCCTGACTACACGTGCAACATGTGGCCTTGTGTTGTCTTGCTGCAGAGTGATGTGACTTTGCTATATCTGTATGAAGGGTATCACATGACGCTGAATAATTTCGTCTCGACAATTTGTAGACGACACACTCAACAACGGCCGTCACTGCTATCCAAATAAAATCATTATAAACTATTTTATTATACCATTGAAATATTTTTGTCAAAAATGTTGCATATTATCCGTCCCATCAGGTGACATTCGAAAAACGGCACCATACACTACATGGTTGCATTATTTTCACTTGGAAAGAAGGCTACCCTTAAATACAACGTGTGTGTTAACATCCCACGCACACAGCATGAGGTAGTCTCGGTTACCCAACATCAAACAGTTCTCTTGAAAACATTCCGTTATTTCTACAAATTATGCAAATGTCTAATTACAATGTGGGGTATATCAGTAATATCTTTCACTACCATGTCGATCAATCGTAGCTTGTGTTTCGAAGGTATGGCCAAATTTCCCTAGGAAATGAAGAAATAAGGGACAATTTCGAGTTCAGTTCATGTTAGAAATACTTGCCTGACTGATTCTTAAATATAATACAGAACGTTAAACACTTCCCAATTTTATTAATGGACGAACGTTCACTCCAGGGTAGATATGGAAAGGTTGTTCACCGTCCCTCCTCCTCAAAAAGAATTTCAGAAGCTTGGCTTCATTATTGTTGTCAATACTGATATTAAATGCTAGTTATTAAATGTCAGTAGATTTTCAATATTGCGGTTAATTTTTTTCGCTAGTATATGATACGTATCTTGCCATCACAGCTTCTGAACTAGTGACACAGTGACCACGAAATTCATAAATCCAATGTCCTCGTAGTTAATAAACTTATGCAGCCAATCAGAGATAAAGATGTTCATAAAGATATGGATTTTTTTTTGGGGGGGGGGTAGAATTAGTGGTTTTTAACTTCAAAATAGGCATTCTTTAGGGATCTACACACCCAGAGAATGACACATGTATATAGATATTCATATACAAATCACATATATGTTTATGTACTTGTACCTAGTTAACTGTTTACATCGCATACTTCCTTGTCATGTCTTTTCTCTGTAGCGGCCTACTAGACCCTCTGATCCATGAGCCATGAATTTCACAATTTTAGTGGGGTTTCTTTATGAAAACTAGCATGTACTCATTTTTGCATTTTCACTATATGGAGATAAACAAAACAAAAAACATTGACCAAGTGAGCATACATTGCACATCTTATGTAGAGCTTTCTTTGATCATTGTCACTATGTCCTTTATTTAGTACTTTGTGATATACACGAGTCGGGATGAATATCTTTAACGAAATGACGCATTTCATTTCAAGAATCAAGCCTAAAACCACCTCCCAAACCTAATGTCCACGAATTACAGAAAATTCATCAAAGCTTATTTTATGAATGTTATTGAAGTAAGGTGAAGTATCGGGGTATCCGGGTAGCGCAGAGGTATCGCTCTCGCTTCTCACCGCTGCGACCCGCGTTCGATCCCCGTGATCGGCAGTGGTTGTATGTGAGAGGGTATATGGCGGTCAAGATCTGACACGTGGGTTTCCCCGGGTACTCCGATTTCCTCCCACATAAATGACCCGCAAGTGCAAACATCCGTGCATCAAAGGACCCCATTGGAAATAAACTTTCGAGCTTTCATGGTTTGTCCTTGGTATTTATGTATGTATGATTGTATGTATGTATGTATATATGCCGAATAAATATTTATTTTATTTATTTATCATGAGCAATTCAGAGCTAATCATGGCGCTGAAGACAGTGACATTGAATATTTCTTATTGTACCAATACCCTGCACAGTTAATTTCATCCAAATGACCTGCGACTCTCACATCATCACAAAAACCAAGGCCCCGTGTCTCAGCAGGTGTGGCACGATAAAGATCCCTCCCTCCCTACTGAAAGATCGTAAGTGCTGAACAAAGGCCTAAATGTTGCAGACCCTCACCGGCAATTATGACGTCTCCATATAAGTGAAAAATTCTCGGGCGGGAAGTTGAATAATACAATCAATCCATCACCTCAGAATGCCTTCATCAAACAGTTCCCTTGAAAACATTCACGTATTTCTACAAATTATACAAATGTCTAATTGGAGTACAACAGTAAAGTAATCAAAGTACTGAAAGACGATGGCATGGGTTGCGAAAAGCTTAACTCAGGTGAACTTAAAACAGTACAGAGATAGAGATAGTAATTGCCGGAATGAGGAATCATTAATGGTTATTCATTTTGTAATTCAATAATGGTAAAGCAGGATAAAAGAATTCATAGATAGTGTTTTCAATCCAAAAGAAGAAACATGTACATATAGTTTAAAAATGCAGTTTCCAAAATTGAAGTAATTAATCATGTCTTGTAAATGAGCAATTTTGTTTTCTCAAGAGAATAGAGGAACATTGAACTCATATCCATGCACTGTTTTCCTTTTAAGCTTATAGGGAATATTTCAGAACTTTGAAAATGATCACCTTGTAAAATGGAAAATTATTTTAGCGTTTATGGCCTTTCCATTTTGAAATATCCATATCATTTTAGCATGCTGTGGCACTCAACACTTAAATGTTAAAGTCAGGAGAAACAAGGTTTTATCACAGGTTAAGATAAAAAAGCTTTTTTGTTTCATGGTCTAATTAACTCCTATAAGCAACACAAAATAGATAGTTGGGCAAACACGTCGCTTTGCGTAATACGTACAATATCAGACACCAAAAATCACGAGATGAAGGGCGTTTCCTATAAAGTCTTATATTTGGGAATTATTCCTATAAATTCCTATAATTCCACAAAAATTCCTATAATTCTGTGAAATTCCTATGAATTCCTATATTTCAGGTTAAGCAAGAAATGTTCGATTCTGAAGCAAAACCACTACTGTATATTACAAACAATTTGTGTCATCAGTTTGTAACTATACAACATTTACTTCAAAATTCATCTTTCTTTCAGATGTAGCGACCCTGCCCAGCACAGCTATTCCAGCTTTACCTTCTGGATTTGTTATTCTTCCTTGCGGGAAGTGAAATAGTCCTGCAGATGAAGCTGTCTCATGTTCTAACAAGTGTTTTGTTTCAGGTTGAGTTTTAACAAGACTTAGTGTGAAAATGCCTAAGAAAAAAAAAACCAGTTTCAGGAACGCTGGTTAACTGAAGTAGATTCAAATGAACACAGATTACAGTCGTGGTGCGTTAAGGGGACATGGACACGATTTAAGCTGAAAATGTTCAAATATTATTTTTTCCATTTTTAATGTTTAGAAGCTTAACTAAGGTATTTCTATTGGTTAGAAAAAATCTGAATGTCAGTTGTCAAGGTACATGGGAGATACAGGGCTTACAATTCTTTATTCTTTACATTGGTTAAATATTCTAGTGAAAGTTTCGTTTAAAGCAGTTTTTTCAATTTACAAGTTAATTCTGAACACAATTAAATAGTTTCTAGTGTTTGGCACATCTCATTTTGTTTTAAACATACTATTTTCTATTTGACCATCTATGTATAAACAAAAACATGGCACGAGCCTTGTTTACATAACTAAAAATTGTGAATGCTGCTTCTCATTTGTAACTCAACAACTGATATTCAAAATTTGGTTGACCATTAGAAATGCTTACCCTAACCCTAAACAATAAAATTGCTCAAATCGTGTCCATGCCCCGTTAAAGACTGTTCAGATCATAGTTCTAGGTGTATCATTTCTAAGACAATAATCAAATGTGACAATAGTGGTATTAATCAAATACTTCAACATTCAAAGGGGTCGCAACACAAGAAATTCAGTGAGTCCATTCTTTCATCAAAACAGACTAAACTAACATTGAAAGTACAGCATAGTACATCTTCCAACACAGCACAGAGAGAAAGGTCAAGTCAGGAGGCGGGAAGTTCAGGTACTGTTATTGGGTCAGAAAAAGTTAGTTTTGCTTTACCTAATGAAAATGTATTACGCGCGGAAGGAATTTGGGGAATGAAATGTGCCAATATCGTTTTTCAGGTTAAGGATGGTATATCAGACACATTTAAAGAAATGTTCCACTGCACAGTTGCAGAGAGTTTCAGTATGAGCAGGACAAAACTTTCCTATCTGTTATCTGATGGACTGGGACCAGCATTTACGAAGGCCTTATTGTATGATGTGAAAAATTCCAACATAAAGTATTCACTTCACTATGATGAAACAACACAGGACCAGGTAAAGTACACCAAATGGATCTGAAAAGATATTCGACTCTTACACAGGATGAAGTATACTGCATATATTATACATCCTTGTTTTGGCCCATGCAGAGGGAAATACCGTAGTTTCAAAAATATTTGAAGCTATGAGGGATGATGAAATGTCTCTGAATTCACTAGTATCTCTAAGAAGTCATGAACCTAATGGCATTTTATGTTAGCTTGCCAAATGTGTCATTTTCTTAATTGACATCATTTTATTGAAACAATGAAAGTTGTAATTCCTGTTAACTTGTAAATAAAAGGAGAATGTATTGATTAGAGAAGGATGCTTAAAAGTCAAGAAGTTCTCTGTGGTTCTTGTCCTATATATTCCTATATTTCTGAGAAAAATGTGCTATATTTCTGAGGTATGTCCTATAGCTTTTGGACCAAAATTCACTCGACGCCCTGTAGATAGGATATTCTGGTGATACAACAGAGGATCATAATATTATGATTAAAATGGCTGTAAAAATTCGTCTCACGTAATATCAATATTTTCAACATCTGTAATTGTTCGTTATCGTCACCTTTTTCTAATGACAATAAAACATGTGGATAAACAAGTGAAGATATCGAACAGTGATCAATCTCATAAATTCTATAAAAGAATACAAAATTAAGAGATGGACAAACACAGACTCCTACCTTGTAGATCTACCAGAGGTGGGACCATGTGCCTGGGGGAAGTAAACATTCCCTGTCCACAAACAAAACCAATCCCGAATTTTACATCATTTGGAAAAACTGTAGAGTTAATCTTGCTTGTTTGTTTTTTACGTCCCGTCGAGAATATTTCACTCATTTCAGCTATAGATGAAGTATCACAAATCTAGACCTATGCATAACGCTTAGAGACGAAGCAAAGAGGGTTCTTCATCCTGTCAACGCCTGCTGCGACACAGAACTTCCGTTTTTAAGGTAATATCCGAAAGACCCGTGATTCTCACTTCCAAATGCCGAGCGTTTGGCGAAAGAGCAATTACTGCTAATATTTTTGTCTTAAGTTTAACGTGGCCATGGTACGAGCGAGGCTTGAACTCAAGATTTCCCAGTTAGGAAGCAAAGGCTCTACCACTGAGCTACTGCGACCGGTGTAGGATTAAGGAAACACATTGTCCATAGTTGTATTTGGGGATGGAATGTGCTCTATGCAGTTGCTGTTTTATAATTATCAATGGTTACACTGCAGTGACATGTATTTCTATCGCATGAATACAATTTACCCCACCCCTTCAATTATATTCCTTGATTCGTTCACGTAGATGATAAATGACTGTATAAGAGAGCATTCAATTACAGCGAAGTGTCGATACACACCTGATGACAAATGGTGATGATGATGATGATGTGTGTGCAATATTGAATTGGCAAAGTTTCGGTGACCTAGATGTTAGAGCGTTCGCCCCGCATGCGGAAGGCCAGGGTTCAAATCCCGGCTGCGACAGACCAAAGTCATTAAAACAGGTAGTGACAGTTCCATCGCCAAACGCTCGGCATCATGTGTGAATATCACGGGTCCTCAGAGATGACCTTAAAAAACGGATGACCCGTGTCACAGTAGCTGTGGCACGCTAAAGAATCCTCGCTGCTCAATGATCAAAAGCGCCAAACAAAGGCCTAAATTTGAAGCCCTTCACCGGTCTTGGTGACGTCTCCATATGAGTGAAAAATTCTCGAATGAGGTGTTAAACAAGATGCAATCAAAGTTTCGGAACGACCTGCCCTTCTATAGGGCAATAGAATAGTTACATAGATGTAAATATAAAAACAAAGAAACAGACTAGCACTATAATAAACTACAAAGGCCTGAAAAAATAAGGCGTTTTCATATAGCACCACGTTTTTCACATAAATTTAAAACACGAACATTTTCAACAACAGTCACGAGCTCTTCCTCCTCCTGTTCATTTCTCACTCCTTTAAATTTCATTTTCATTATAATTTTCTTTTTCTCATGCACATCTCCCTACTCCTTCTTCTTTCTCCTGTTTTCGCATGTCCTCCTTCAAATTATGAATGATTTTAAAGGATGCCATTCTGGTTATCCAAGCGGGAGAAACACAATATAGGAAGCATTAAAAATGCCACATTGTTATGAATGGTTTTCAAAAATTTCTTTTTCTTTTATTACAATTCAACATATTTTATTCATTGCAATACCTCAGGGACAATTGTGTGCCAAATATTCAGGGAAAATGCTGTGTGTTAAAAGTTCATGCACATTTACATTAATTTATCAACATGTAGAGAATTTGTTTTTACAAATTATTTTGGTGCTTGAATTTTTATGATCTGTTAAATTGCATGTTTTGAAGCTCTGAAGAAAAATGTAACATTTGTGAGATGTTATTATATATTATTTCATTGCTTTTCCCACTTTTGTTATGCCTAATAAAAGTAATGTCTACCGTTATCAATTATTTTAGTCTAAAATCATTGTTTTAATGTTCTTTTCCTCACAGGAAAAGACTTGAGTCCTGCAACTCAGTGAATTTAATTTCATGATATATTCATATGGAAAATTAAGAATGTACAAAAATATGTAGAGTCCGTAACCTGATGAAATTCATAAATATGAACGAATTTATTAAAGTCTTTGTTTGATTTTTAAAATAGAAATGACATGCAAATACTAAATTATGATGCATTATTCCTTATCAACAGCATTCTTTTAATATCCTTCCTAATATGGTTACGTACACGACAAAACCTTGTACTGTAGTTCAGTTTTCAACAGCCTTCCTAAACCCACAAATACTTGCATATTTACGAAGGTTAATTTTGCGTTTTACAATTCAATCAATTTACTTTTTTTTTCATGCTCATGTTCATGATGAAAGGAGAATATAACGAACAGTGATCATTCTCATAACTTCTATAAGCAATACACAATAGATAATTGGGCAAACACGGAACCCAGGACACACTGGAGGCGAGATGATGTGCCTAGGAGGAGAAAGCATCCCCTTTCGACCGATCACACCGCCGTGAGCCCTATATCTTGATCTGGTAAATGGAGTTATCCGTAGTCTAAATCAGTGTGCCAAGAATGGTCTGAAACACGACCAAATGATACAATAAAATTATAAAATCTTTATAATAAGCATTTCTGCTTTTGCGTCATCATGGCATTGAAAGATGCTATAAAAATCCTGGAAGTTCAGAGAGATTAAACGGCATTATGTTTTCATTGTTAAAGTTTACCGATGCTAGATTTAACATAATCTACATGTAATAGGAAAATCACTATTCAAGGCAAGATTACTCTTTTACAGAACACTTATAGAAAATGTAGTGTCCCTAACCAAGTGATGGAATATTCAAACTTGACTTCTTTCTCCTAGAAAATTACAATGATACAATCCCAAAGGGCACTGTACCTAAATTTTAAATTATAAAGGTGTTTGTTGACAAAACATTCTTGCAGACAATATAAAACTATTGACTGCAAGAGCAAAGAATCCTGATTAACATCCACAAATATAACATAATATGTTGGAAAATTATAAAATGTGTTACATAGCCCCTACTCCTTGTGATGCATTGCTTCAAATGTTTAATTTCTTGTTAGAAAATATCCTAAATGTATTTAAATCGAGTATGTTTGTAATCAAAAAGCTTAACACGAGGGATGTAATTTGGTTATGGCCACTACACAAATTGCAACAAGGAAAACAATAAATATCATTGTAATTTCAGATAAAATACTGCATATCCAACTGTTTAAGGATGAAAGACAAACACGTTGGCGTTACAGAGGTTTCAAAACTCGTTTAAATTCCGCATTTCGCAAAGTCTACGGTCGTTATAATGATTTAGTTTGCCAATACAACCTATCATTTGGTCAAATGCTGTTCTACGTGTTACATACCGATTATCAGGCCGTTTTAGCACACTGATTTTGACTACGGATACCTACGTTTACCTGGTCAAGATGACGGGTTCACGGCGGGTGTGACCGGTCGACAGGGGATGCTTCCTCTTTCTAGGCACCTGATCCCACCTCTGGTGTATTCAGGGGTCCATGTTTGTCCCACTCTCTATTTTGCATTCCATATAGAAGTTATGATCACTGTTCGTTATCTTGACATGGACATCGTTCACATAAAAGACCAAGTATAAATGATGTCACGTTTGATTCACTTACCTTACGTCAACAGACAGTTATTAATTGTCCACATCATATTCGCGCAAAACTTTACTCTGTTCCATTGAGAGTTTTACATACGTTATTTCAAGAATCCATAGCTAGTGTATTCTTGGATTTTTCAACACCTGAATATAGGCTATGATTATGGATGTTGCCAAGCACGGGCTCTTTAAACCACCACGGGTCATGGATGATATTTCTTCCAAATCATGCCGCCAGTTCCTTAAGCAGGTGTGGCACGATAAAGATCCTTCCCTGTTCAAAGGCCGTAAGCACCGAGCATAGGCCTAAATTTTGCAGGCTTTCACTGGTAATGGTGACGTCTCGATATAAGTGAAAAATTCTAGAGCGGGACGTTAAACAACATACAATAATAATGATAATATAAGAGGAATATTAAAATCCCCCATTAGACATATTAAAACAATTGTTGGTGTTTTGTTAACCAGAAGTGATAAAAGAATTAGTTAGGTTACATGAGGGTTTGGTTCCAGCTGACAAAGCTTGTAAGAACATTGTTTTTGTTTGTAAAGCTCATTATTACAACTGTAGTTTAAACGAACTTGGCATTAATTCCACTTTTGGTAATCGTACTTATACTCCAACTGCCCTTTCAAAAGACGAAATTCTCCAAAACCGTGCTTCAGTTTTAGACATACTTGATATCCCAGTCAATGGGTTGAATGAATATGAATTACCGTACCTATAATGGATTCCTAAACTTCATAAAAACCTTTACAAACAAAGATACATTACTGGATCCAGTGAATGCTCTACCAAGCCCCTATCTTTGATCCCCACGAAAATATTAACAGCAAATATTAATGAAGGAGAAACTTCAAACGTAATGTGCGACTACATATACCAGAAGAGGTGTGAATCAAATGTGGATTCTAAAAACATTTAAAGAACTTTTAGTAAACTTGAAATCACAAACCTTTTCTCAAATCAACAGCTTCAAAACGTATGACTTTTCAACACTTTACATGACCTTCCTCACGATAAATTAAAGACTATACTTTTTGACATCATAAACAACTGTTTCTTCAACAAAAATGGAAAACGGAAACATTCCTATCTAGTGATCAGTCATCCAAAAAATTACTTTTTTTAAAACACCACTCTTATCCCATGCACAAGTACTCTGAAGTTAAAATTGAAAAAATATACTAGAGTTCCTCATTGACCATATCTTCGTGGTCTTTGGTGATCAGGTCTTCCAACAGTCTGTTGGAATCCACATGGACACGAATTGTGCTCATTTGTTAGGTGACCTATTCTTATATTTCTATGAAGTAGAATTTATTCAAGGCGGGTGTGACCGGTCTACAGGGGATGCTTACTCCTCCTAGGCAATTGATCCCACCTCTGGTACAGTACTAATGATCAATGCCATAAATTATATAAAGAATATGAAATTGAGCGTGACAAAAAGACGGACCCTGGAAACACTAGTGGTGGGGTTAGGTGCCTAGGACAAGTAAGCATACAAGAGTATGATATTTATATAAAGTATATTAATAGAACAAGTGAAAATTATGAACAGTGATCATTCTCATAATTCCAATCAAGAATACAAAATTAAGAGCAGAGCAAACTTGGACTCCTGGATATATCAGAGGGGAGATAAGGTGTCGAGGAGGAGTAAACATTTCGTGTTGACGGATAAGACCCATCGAAAGCGGTATATATCTTGATCCGGTAAACGGAGTAATCTCTGCTCAAAACCAGTGCATGTATGTAAAAATCAATGTATATATCTGATACTACATGTAAATTTATAACCGAGATTTACCGATGTAATCCTTGAGTGAACCCAAGAGATATTCCTCTGGTAGATGCAAGGTTCTTGATAGAGTTATAACATTATTTCAACGATTTTAACATTTATACTACTGTAAGTTCTCTGGACATTTATATTTATAAAACCATTGATGAACTTGATAATAATATATACACGCCATCAATATTAATGAAATACACTTGTAGAATACATTGAACGCGTTACTACACTACTCTCCAAAGTTAATAACGTGCTAAAAATGCAACACGATGTCGAGCAACATTGACTTATCTTTAGAAGGTATGGAAATATTTCCTCAAAAATGGACAAATAAGCGCCGACTTTAAGATTGGTTTATATTTGATGGAAGGTGAAGATAACGAACAGTGATCAATCTCATAACTGCTATAAGCAATACAAATTTGAGAGTTGGACAAACACGGACCCCTGGATGTACAAGAGATGGGGTCAGGTGCCTAGGAGGAGTAAGCATCCCCTGTCGACCGGTCACACACGCCGTAAGCCCTATATCTTGATCTACATCTTGATATCTTTTGATTAACTTCTGTCAGAATACGCGACAGAATACTAGAAAGTTCGAACTTAATGACATTTCATAATTGGCTTGCGCATGTGGTAGACCGCCGGGTCCTCTTTTATGACGGTGTTGAAACTTTGTTCACCATCCTTCCCCACAAATAATTACAATAAATTCTACATGATATTTGGCTTCAATAATGTTGTCGCTAATGAGAATTATCACCCTCCCACAGATTCATGTATATCTAAGATTATTAAATTTCTGTTGACTTTCAATATTGCTTCTAATTAACTTTTTCTAATTATGTTGTGGTAAACAATAGACGAAATCAACAGATGTTGGAATATATTGACTATCTGTGTGTAAAACTTTTACGGTACCAATTTTGATGCACCAGATGCGCATTTCGACAAATAATGTCTGTTCAGTAATGCTCAACCAAAATGTTTGAAATCCGAAATAACAATTAATTTGTAAGAGCTATTTAAGGGAAAAACAGAGTGCTAAAAAGTGGAGTCAAATTCGTCTAAGGATAAGAGCTATGATGAGGGAGATAATCCTTAATTTTGAAATGAATTTCTAAATTTTATCACAGCAAGTAAATATACATCCGTATTTTCAAGCTAGTAACGAAGTACTTAGCTACTGGGCTGTAGAGACCCTCGGGGACTAACAGTCCACCTGCAGTATATTTCATACCCCTTTCCTCATACAATTATATTACCCATAAGTCCTGAACTTGTAACACAAGATCCCAAAATTTCACATTGTGTATCTTTTGTTCTTTCCTTTAGGGATTTTTCTTTCAGAGAGTAGAAAAAAGACCGGACCACAAACGTCTGTAGTCACTTGTGAAGCATTTGGAAGAAATCGCTCAGAAATATACATTGAAAACGAAAAGAAAGTAGAAAATAAGACGAATTGAAAATATTGCGGATTAGGAAATCAGAAATAAAAAGTTAGATGAGAAGTACAGTTTCACTGAAAGCCCACTAGGTACCAAAATAAAAAACCAACAACAAAAAACCATGAAACAAACGACCGACGATATTGTCTACAGTGGTCGGCCTTCATAAAGGTGCAGGGGTTCCAACACTTTCGCTTAAAGTAAGCATTTCTCAAATTCTATGGTCGTTATAACGATCTAGTTTGTAAAACTTATACGGTACCAATTTTGATGCACCAGATGCGCATTTCGACAAATAATGTCTCTTCAGTGATGCTCAACCGAAATGTTAGAAATCCGAAATAGCTATGAAGTTTTAGAGCTAAATGTAGCCAAAAACAGCGTGCCAAAAAAGTGGAGCCAAATTCGTCAAATTTGTCAATACAACCTATCATTGGGTCAAATACTGTTCTACGTGTTTCATACCGATTGTTATGCCGTTCATGGTACACTGATTTTGACTACGGAAAACTCCGTTTACCTGATCAAGATATAGGGTTCACGGCGGGTGTAACCGGTCGACAGGGGATCCTTACTCTTCCTAGGCACCTGATCCCCCCTCTGGTATATCCAGGGGTACGTGTTTGTCCAACTCTCTATTTTGTATTGCTTATATAGGAGTTATGAGATTGATCACTATTCATTATCTTCGCCTTTCATTGAACAAAGATGACGAAGAAAAATCCTAAGATATTGCTAACCAATTTGATTGATAGTTGGAAGTTTTCTGCACACAAGTTTTTCGAGGTTTGCAGCGTTTTGCTTGACCTCGGTTTAAGGTGTTTTAATGAGCCTTGATTTTCATTTTCAAATGCATGTCAGAATGCAAGGTGAAGATAACGAACAGTGATCAATCTCATAACTCCTACAGCAATACAAAATAGATAATTGGGCAAACACGGACCCCTGGACACACCGGAGGTAGGATCAGGTGCCTAGGAGGAGTAAGCATCCCCTGTTGACCGGTCACACCCGCCGTGAGCCCCATATCCTGATCAGGTAACGGAGTTATCCGCAGTCAAATCAGTGTACCAAGAACGGCTTAACAATCGGTATGAAACACGTCAGACAGCATTTGACCCAATGCGAGGTTGTATTGACGAACTAGATCGTTATAACGACCATAGAATTTGCGAAATGCTGACTTCAATCGAGACTGTTGAAATCCCTGTACCATCAACTTGTTTGTCAGTAGCTTACCTCGATTTAAAAATTGACTATACCCAGAACAAGCTCTTGCATATCGAATCAGTTGAGATATATAAACTCCATATGCAGGTGATAATGGAATATTGCTACATAAATGTGGGAAGTTGACGATGGAGAAGCTGAAATCATCCCGTTTGTCATACAGTTGAGTTGTCAGTTTGCCGTTAATGTCTACTTTCAATAAAATATCTAAGTATGAAGCAGAAGTGGACGACTGTGTGGTGTGCTTTATTTCGAGCTCAGAGGGATATATCAAATCGACATATGAATGAAAGCTATCATTGTTAATAGACAAAACGTCATCGATATATCTAAAAGTCGAATTGAAGGTCACAGCGAGAGATTTTTTCTTCTCACGTAGAAGTTTTTGAATAAATTCTGCTTCATATGAATATAAAAACAGGTCAGCTAACAAAGGAGCACAATTCGTGCCCATAGGAATTCCAACAGACTGTTGGAAGACCTGATCACCAAAGACCACGAAGATATTGTCAATGAGGAACTCTAGCATATTTTTTTTAATTTCAACTTCAGAGTACTTGTGCGTGGAATCAGAGTGGTGTTTAACAAAGTAAGTTTTTGAATGACTGATCACTAGATATGAATATTTCCGTTTTCCGTTTTTGTTGAAGAAGCAACTGTCTATGATGTCAAAAAGTCTAGTCTTTAATTTATCGTGGGGAATGGTCGTGTAGAGTGTTGAAAAGTCGTAGGTTTTAATGCTATTGATTTGGGAAAAATTCTGTGATTTCAAGTTTACTAAAAGTTCTTTAGAATTTTTTAGAATCCACATTTGATTAACACCACTTCTGGCATATGTAGTCGCACAGTAAGTTTGACGTTTCTCCTTCACAGCTGTTAACATTTTCGTGAGGATCAAAGATAGGGGCTTGGTAGAGCACTTACTGGATCCAGCAATGTATCTTTGTTTGTAAGGGTTTTTATGTAGTTTAGGAATCCAGTATAGGTACGGTAACTCATATTCATTCGACCCATTGACTGGAATATTAAATGTGTCTAAAACTGAAGCATGGTTTTGAAGAATTTCGTCTTTTGAAAGGGCAGTTGGAGTATAAGTATGATTACCAAAAGTGGAATTAATGCCAAGTTCATTTAAAATACAGTTGTAATAATGAGCCTTACAAACAAAGACAATGTTGTTACTAGCTTTGTCAACTGGAACCAAAACATATTCCTCATGTAACCTATCTAATAATAAATTCAGCTACATGTGCTACAATAATTGTTAAAGAAAAAACATATGTATAACACAATACACAATCCCAATTGTCTTCTCTTCTGGCCTCTGAAAATCGGGGAATTCGGAACGATAATCAGGTAACGATCATTTATTCTGAATACCTTTGCACTTTAAGTTTTAGAGTTAATATATCGGTAACGATTTTTATGAGTTTATGAAAGATGATGATTACGGAGAGAAAGAGAATTGATAAAAGTCGTCTCCCAAGACCTTTAAAACAACCAGTTTTGATCTTTATCTGCCCTACTTTTATAAAACATACGCAAGCAGTTGACATAGTACATGGAATTTACCGGATTCGGCCCCAATATTGAATCGGTCAATAATCCATAACCTTTTCAAAAAGATTTTTTGTTCAAAATCTATCCGCTTTTATTTCTACATCTAGAAGTGCACAGTCGATCACATCATTAGTAGCAGACAAAAGTGTTTACGCCCATTAGTTTTTGTAAACAGATGTGATATACGAATGAATTAAGACCTAATAGTATGCGTGGCGATCTTCCGGTTACGAAGTAAAAACTTTCACTACTGAACCACTGTGATGGTTTATGGCCCAGTAAGACTCCACATGCGTTATTTAGAATCTATAGGGGAAAATATCAAAATATGTAATGACAGAAAGTATAATAACTGCTGATATCATGTAAATAAAAGACACCATGGAACCTTCCGTATATACTTCATCCTTGGATGATTTATGAAAGATAAATGTTAACGGTAAACTAACAACTCAACTTTATGACAAACGAAATGACTTCAAGGTCTCCATCGTCAACTTCCAATATTTATGTACCAATATTTCCTTTTCACTTGCTTTGGTATTTATGTCTCTCAATGGATTGGATACACAAGAGCTTGTTCTGAGTATGGTCAGTTTTAAAATGGAGAAGACTGCTAAAATAAGTGTATGGTACAGGGGTATCAACAGTTTTGCTTAAAGTCAGCATTTCTCAAAATCTGTGGTCGTTATAGCGATCTAATTTACCAATACAACCTGTCATTGGGTCAAATGCTGTCTGACGTGTTTAATATCAATTGTTTGGCTCTTTTTACACATATATTTCAAATACGAATGATTCCGTTTACCTGATCGCAATAAATGGCTCACGGCGGGTGTGACCAGTCAACAGGGGATGCTTACTCCTACGCACCTGGCCCAAACATTGGCCCTATTCTTGATTCAGATTCTTGATAGGAATTAAAAGATTGATCACTGCTGGTTATTTTCACATTTTTATGAATTATGCATGCTAGTAGTAAAGTTTACACAAAATGAAGGAAAGACATCTTCAAATCTACTCTAGCAATGAGTAAAATATAAAGTAATAAATAAAAAAATAAAGAAATAAGATGCTGGCTGTAAAAATAGTGTGCAAATAAATAGATGCATGGTGTTCGGAGGGAATTAAGGATGAAGATACGAATTTATAAGTTATCATGCATAGGTTATTTTTTAGATAAATTGGACGCGTAGAGATGTGATATTTTGTATGCAACGCCCACAGGATATGTTCATTCTTCTAACATACATGAAATATGTGTTGCAGGTCTTGTTTTTGTGTCAATATTAAATCAGCCTCATAATATTTTTATATACCAGAGGGCAGTAAATTCTATTTAAGCAAATATTAACTGTATTTACTTGTTTTCTTGAACATCGACAAATAATGTCTCTTCTTTTACGGTACCAATTTTGATGCACCAGATGCGCATTTCGACAAATAATGTCTGTTCAGTAATGCTCAACCAAAATGTTTGAAATCCGAAATAACAATTAATTTGTAAGAGGTATCTAAGGGAAAAACAGAGTGCTAAAAAGCTACTGGGCTGTAGAGACCCTCGAGGACTAACAGTCCACCTGCAGTATATTTCATACCACTTTCCTCATACAATTATATTACCCATAGGTCCTGAACTTGTAACACAAGATCCAAAAATTTCACATTGTGTATCTTTTGTTCTTTCCTTTAGGGATTTTTCTTTCAGAGAGCAGAAGAAAGACACGACCACAAACGTCTGTAGTCACTTGTGAAGCATTTGGAAGAAATACACATTGAAAAAGAAAATTATGTAGACAATAAGACGAATTGAAAATATTGCGGATTAGGAAAGCATAAACAAAAAGTTAGATGAGAAGTACAGTTTCACTGAAAACAAATAAAGAAAAAACAACAACAACAAAAACCCACAAAACAAACGACCGACGATCTGGTCTATAGTGGTCCGGCCTTCATAAAGGTGCAGAGGTTCCAACATTCTCGCTTACAGTAAGCATTTTCGCAAATTCTATGGTCGTTATAACGATCTAGTTTGTCAATACAACCTATCATTGGGTCAAATGCTGTCTGACGTGTTTCATACCGATTGTTAGGCCGTTCTTGGCACACTGATTTTGACTACGGAAAACTCCGTTTACCTGATCAAGATATATGGCTCACGGTAGCCATAATAATAAAGTAAATAAATTATATGAGCCGAGAACTGTCCATTTTATGAGAGAGAAAAAACCCATTGATCGAGGCCCCTGGGCATGAGGTAAGTTTTCTCTCTCACAGAATGTGGACAGTTCGAGGCTAATATCCTACATAAATAAAACATTACATCTTTCGTTCTAAGAATAGACAGGCTCGGGTAAGCTCATTGACAATGATACTCTTGAAATTTTTTTTTTCTAAATACATAGGATCTTGGCAATATAATCAGTAGAATTCTATTTCTTTTATTCACTATTTGAACAGTGTCAGGTAAGTTATCAAGGGTATATTGAGTTGCAGGTGTTTTCACTCACTCTATGGTAATGAGCCATATCAACATGTCTTCTTCTGATGGGGAGAGGATTTTCATTGCACTATCAAAATTTAAGGAAGTTAATAAAACTAAAGTACTGTGAATACTTTTAATTTCATAAAAACTTATATTCAAGATAGAGTGGAAGCTATGGAGCCAAATTTTGATCGTGAAAAGCATCGTGTTTTCGAATACCGGTATATCGGATAAGGAGATGATTATATTCCGTCAAAAGTACCCAAGATGCCCTGCTCGTGAAATTATTTATGGAATCGAAAATAATAATTCAGAAAGAGGATAATCTTGAAAAATAAATTCAATAAAGGAAACGTCAAGGAAAAGCGTTGTGAAGAAAGTTTGGAATGTGCCTCTGGATCCAGCAAAATTCAAATACAGCAAGGCATTTTTAAAGTCTTGATAAAAATATATATAATGATAGCCGATGAAATAAAATGAAATTTGTGATTCTTTCAGTTAGAGCAGATAAATATTCTAAGGGGAAATATTTATTTAGGTGTATCAGTAATTTCCCGATATTTGTGACGATTGAGGAATTTTAGAATTAAAGTCTCTGTTTGACTAATGCATCGTCTTTCTCATCTTTTCAGTCTATCTCTAGACATCTAATACATCGTTGGGTTTACCTGATTTTATTGAGATAAATATTGTACAGCTCGAAATTTAAATTGAAACTTATCAACTTATAACAGATTTATATTTTTGTTTGTACATTTCGTTTCTGTAATTGGAAAGAGGAAAATGCAACGGCAAGATCGAGATTTAAACACCGGACCCTTGAATTCAATTGTGGCCTCTATCAGTTACTTTACCAATGAACTACGTGTATCTGGTCGGGTAGTTGAATTGGCATGGTTGGTACATATATCCTAAGTCTTTTGCGGACTCGAAAATAACAATCCTTCCCCAAGCATGCATGATCATGTGTTAAGTCTCCACCACCTAGTTACTGCAGGTACCTATGTCAAACTGTTTTATGCGGCGCCGGGATCAAACATTCTGGTTGCGGAACAAGCGACTAAATGACTAGGATATCTCGATCGGTAATATTTTGGTAATTTGGAAATTAATAACTATAGTATTAAATATCAAATTACTGTGTTTTTTGCAATTCATAATTTTGATATTAACGGTTTTGACATTGAATTACTCTATCAAGACATGGTGTTTTTGCTATGAACAATGATATATTGACAATTACTTTATCATAGTTTCAATATTATATTTTTCATTTTCATTTAAGGATACTTGTGTTGCGATGAGTATTCTTTGTCAGTTTTGATACGTGATACCATTTTTTATTTTCCTTTGCCGTCATCAAATGCCAGATGAAGCGTTTAGTTGTATGAATTATTTGGGGAAACACTTGGGTCAAGGCCTTTGCTGGTGGAATGTTAGTCCCCGAGGAGCTTTACAACGCAGTAGCGAAGTACTTCGTTACTAGCTTGAAAATACGGATGTATATTTACTTGCTGTTATAAAATTTAGAAATTCATTTCAAAATTAAGGATTATCTCCCTCATCATAGCTCTTATCCTTAGACGAATTTGACTCCACTTTTTTGACACACTGTTTTTATCTATAATAGCTCTAAAACTTCATTGTTATTTCGGATTTCAAACATTTCGGTTGAGCATCACTGAAGAGACATTATTTGTCGATATGCGCATCTGGTGCATCAAAATTAGTACCGTATAAGTTTTACATTTTATTGAAGTTAGAAACCAGCACCGGTTTAGAATTTCTCAAAAAGCCGAATATGGTCCATCATTGACCTTAATCGCTTGTAACGAATATCAGATGATATTTAGTTTTCGTTAAATGTATCTTGCATAGCACCCCGGCTGACCATTTAATCTACAAAAGTATATCAAACACAAACATTATGTCAAATGATTATTAAACCCACTTTCCTGATGAAGATATCAAAACTGGATGGGGAATATTTAAAACTCACTTGGGAACAAAAGAAGCAATTCACATGACTTGATTTTCACACTATTCACGTATTATTCAGTGTTGTCTTTTGAGAGAGAAGAGGAAAATCACAGTTGATTTCTTCCATGGATATCCGGGTTGGAATAGGTTCCCAATGCCCCTAGCTTCTCGTAAGAGGCGACTAGATGGGACAGTCGTTCGGATGAAACCGCCAAAACCGAGATAGCATGTCACAGCAGCTATGACACGATAAAGACCCCTCCCTGCTCAAAGGTCGTAACTTCCGAGCAAAGGACTAAATTTTGCAGTCCTCCATAGCCAATGGTTACGTCTCCATAGGAGTGAAAAATTCCTGAGCCGGATTTTAACAATATACAACAAACCAAGCACAGTTTTATCCATTGAAACAATGTCTTAGTCCTCATGACGCTTAATGTATTTGTTCATATCAATAAAAAGAGCCATGTCTTACAAGACTTCCCAACTTGTAGTTTTGCAAGATATGTTTGGTATTCACAGATGTAGTGAATGCCAAACAGATATAGTCCATGTATGGTAGATAGATATGTATGCATGATTTTCAGTTATAAAAGAGATTATATATAATCATAAGTATGTCAGTTAACAGAACAAATGAAGTAATTAATAGTGATCAATCTCATAAATCCTATGAAGAGTACAACATTGAGAGAAGGTCAATGACGGACCCCTGGACACACTAGAAGTGGAATCAGGTTCCTAGGAGAAGTAAGCAGCCACAGCAACAAAACGAGTAATATTTTCAGGATAAACACTTCTTTTTTTTTCTTCAGGGGAATGATATATATAGTTTTCAATAAATATCATCAAATGACAGATAAAACACTTATTTCTATGGATTAATTGAGGGAACACTTACATTGAGAGTTAAAAGTTGTCAACAATTTTAGAAATGCTCCAGCATCGTTTTGGAATTTCTTGAAAAGCCGAATATGGTCCATCATTTTCCTTTATCGCTTCTAACGAACATAAGATGACATTTAATTAGTTTTTAGAAAATGTCTCTGATATAGAAACCCATTTAATCTCTAAAAGTGTATTAAACACCAGACGGTTTGTTACAGGATCATTAAACCCTCATGTCACAGGATCATTAAACCCACTTTCCTGTTAAAGATGTCAAGACTGACTGGGGGATATTTTACATTTACTTGGGAGTAAAAAGGGTTCATATGACGTGATTTTCACACTATTCACGTATTATTCTGTGTTGTCATAAAAGGAAATTAAAAACTCACATTTGAATTCTCCCGTGGGGATGTTAGTTAGAAGTGGTCCTCAATACCCCTTCCTTCTCGTAAGAGGCGATTTAATGGGGCGGTCCATCAGATGAGATTATTTGTCGAAATGCGCATCTGGTGCATCAAAATTGGTACCGTATAAATTTTACATGAGACTGCTAAGGTCGAGATCCTGTGTCACATAAGATGTGGCACGATAAAGATCCCTCTCTGATCAAAGGCCGTAAGTGCCGGGGAAAGAACTAAATTTTGCAGTCCTTCACCGACAATGATTACGTCTCGATATGAGTGAAAAATTCTTGAGCCGGATTTTAAACAATATACAACGAACCAACCACAGCTGAATCCATTGAAACAATATCTTAGTCCTCATGACGTTTAATGTATTTGTTCATGTCAATAAAAAGAGCCATGTCTTACAAGACTTCCCAACTTGTAGTTTTGCAAGATATGTTTGGTATTCACAGATATCGATCATGTATACTTGATATGTATGCATCATTTTCAATTATATACGAGATTATATTTTATCATAAGTATGTCAGTTAGCAGAACAAGTGAAGTAGTTGATAGTAATCAATCTCATAAATCCTTTGAAGAATACAATATTTAGAGAAGGGCAATGTCGGACCCCTGGGCACACTAGAAGTGGAAGGATCAGGTTCCCAAGAGGAGTTATTAAACAGTCATAACCGTGAGTTATATATATATATATATATATATATATATATATATATATGCATATGCATATATATATATATATATGTGTGTGTGTGTGTGTGTGTGTGTGTGTGTATTAAAATGACAACGGCACGAACAATATATACATTTAGTTTTCAGAAAATGTCTCTGATATAGAAACCCAGTTAATCTATAAAGGTATATTAAACACGAGACGTTATGTTAATTGATCATTAAACTCACTGTCCGGTTGAAGATGTCAAAAAAATCTAGAAAAGTATATTTAACACTTGTAAGATGCTATGTCACAAGATCATTAAACCCACTTTCCTGTTAAAGATGTCAAAACTGACTGGGGAATATTTTAAATTTACGTGGGAGTAAAAGGAGTTCACCTGACTTGATTTTCACACTATTCACATATTATATTGTGCTATCTTTGAAAGAGAAAAGAAAAATCATTTTATGGTCGCCAAAACAGATCCACAACGCCCATTGTCGAATATCGAACGCCCCAAACTACAATTACGAACGCCCCAAAGTCTTATTATGAACGCCGCAAAAGTCTTTTACGAGCGCCCCACTAATATTATCTTCTTATAGGTATTATAATGTTCTTTTAAAAGCGAATCGTATTAAATTAAACTGAATTTAATAATTTATGAAAGTAATCATACATAAATTTGATAAGAAAAACAACCATTTCCGATTGCCTTTAGACTGGAGGTGGTTACGAAATCATGAATGTGTTCATTATTTTTTTTTTGGGGGGGGGGGGGGTCTATGTCAATATTAAATTGTAGTCAATACATTCCATGTAATTGGTGATATATATTTTTTTAAAAATATTCATACATGTACTAAGACTTTGACGCTTTTCTGTAGATTTATTTGTTTGATTATAATAATTATCATGTAAATTATTTTGAAGTAAATCAATATATAACTTTTATTAACGATGGTGGCCTTTCTTTGTGAAGGCAAAAAGAAAGAAAAAAATTCAGCACATCGGTACATTATTTGGGGTGTTCGTAAAGGACTATTTTCAAGTAGGCTTTTTTCCACGCTTTTTTCCACTGATGACTATTATTTATACAGACAAAATGAAGAAATAATCCAGCACATTATTGTGGGTAATCGTAATTATGACTTTAAATTATTTCAAGTACTTTTTTTCAATGGTGGCGATTATTTATTATGTCAAAATGATAAACTGGTCTAATGCATTATATAGGGCGTTCGTAAAAGACTTTTGGGGCGTTCATAAAAAGACTTTGGGTCGTTCGTAATTGTAGTTAGGGGCGTTTGATATTCGACTATGGGGCGTTGTGGATCTGTTTTGGGGCGACCATAAAATACTTTGGGGCGCTCGTGCATGAGACGAAATGGCGATGGGGCGATATGACTGTAACCCATTCTGTGCTGTCTTTGAAAGAGAAAAGAAAAATCACAATTGAATTCTCCGGCGGGAATCTTAGTTAGAAGAGGTCCTCAATACCCCTTGCTTCTCGTAAGAGTCGATTTAATGGGGCGGTCCTTCAGATGAGACCGGAAAAGCCGAGGCTCCGCATCACAGCATCATTATGTATGCATTATTTTCAGTTATATATGAGATTATATATTATCATAAACATATCAGTTAACAGAACAAGTGAAGTAATTAATAGTGATCAATCTCATAAATCCTATGAAGAATACAATATTTAGAGAAGGACAATGTCGGACCCCTGGGCACACTAGAAGTAGAAGAATCAGGTTCCCAAGAGGAGTTATTAAGCAGTCACAGCCGTGATATATATATATATACTGGACCAAATTTCTATAGTTTGTAAAAAAGAATTCAGTATTTGATACAGTAAATACATTTACAAATTTTTTTGGTAAAGCTTCTGAAGATCTAATGAAAGCGCTAAAGCTTTACGGAGAATTTCTGTGTTTTCTTTTCATATTATATATATATATATATATATATATATATATATATATATATATATATATATATATATATAAATGATGAACGGCACGAACAATTGATAAATTTAGTATTCCGAAAATATCTCTGATATAGAAACCCATTTGATCTATAAAACTGTATTAAACACCAGACGTAATGTTAATTAATCAACCCACAGTTCGGTTGAAGATGTCAAGATACTATGTCATAGGATCATTAAACCCACTTTCCTGTTAAAGATGCCAAAACTGGTTGGATGATATTTTAAATTTACTTGGAAGTAAAAGTAGTTCACCTGACTTGATTTTCAGACTATTCACGTATTATTCTGTGCTGTCTTTGAAAGAGAAAAGAAATATCACAATTGAATTCTCCGGCGGGGATTTTGGTTAGAAGAGGTCCTAAATACCCCTTGCTTCTCGTAAGAGTCGATTTAATGGGGCGGTCCTTCAGATGAGACCGCAAAATCCGAGGTAATATTGAATTGTCAAATTTGCGGGACGACCTGTCCCTTATTCAGGACAATCAAATATTTACATGGATATAAATGCAATTAATAAAAGAATTGACTTTATGACCATGACCTGACCTAGGGTATGTTAAATTTACCTAGAGAAGCCATTGTGCTAAAATAAACTTAATATACAGCACAACCAGCCGCAAGACATCTGACCTACTGCCCGAATTGAATAGTGACCTTAACCTAATATCTGAATAGACCAGTAGGTGTGTCGAAGCTTAACTGGCTGCCCTGTAATCCCTCATAGGCTGATTAGCAGCTGCAATGACAAGAGTGATACAAGTTTAATATTTATTAATTGGATCTGAAACAGGATGCAAATTTACATATATGGTGGAAAGGGTAGCATGCAAACTTTTTGTGGGGAACTGGGGAGGCGGCCATTGTGCCAGTTTGACTACCAAAGTAGGGGCAACACAGGGGGCCCTATGTGGACATAGGTGCCCGAACTTGAACGAGTCCCCACGTTCTAAGGGAGGTAGAGATCTCTGCGCATCTCACCGGTCTCCTGCGTGCTACCTGGTTTGATTAGCAAGTGCGGAGCAAGCTTGTAGACCCTCCTACAGTTGTCGCAACATGCACCAGCCTGTAGCATCCCCTCCCTTAGTAGGAGGTGGATGTGGCCCCAGCTATGAACTAGCTGAGAGCCCCACGAATTAAACTTTAGCAACTTATGCAAGAAATTAGTATTTTCTATGAATATCCACTGACCCTTGACCTAGTTTAATGGTCGTATGGAGGGTACACGTGAAATACCTGCCCCCCTGCTTTAGTAGTAGGTGGGAGGAGAGCCGGTTTTGGCGCAGAATTAGTGATCAACTACCCCAACGCACTCCCCAGTCCCGAACCCCCCTAGAAAGATGCGACAATTAAGAAAGAAAAATTGCCCAAATTAGTGCATGTAGTAGTTTGACAGCATCCTGGAGACAGCTGGCATCGATCTGAAAACAGGCATGTTATCGATGGTGACATGGAAAGGAATCTGGAAAATAAAGGACAAAGCAGCAGCACACGTAAACACAAATCAATTTGATGATACAAGAAAATGGGTTTTGGGTGGGTGGGTATTTTTCACAATGTGTTGAATCTAAGGTTTGAGCAGAATGAAAAGTTAACTCGTTTCCCGTTAGGCGGAATTGTAAGAGGCAAGATAGTTCGAACCAGGTTTATTTCGTAAACGGTACGAACTGTATTAACCAATCTTAATTAATTGTGGAATATTTGATATGTATCAAATAATCTTGATTAAAACAAATTAGCAGTAAAACTAAACTACAAAGGCCTGGGGGAAAATCCAGGGCATCTTCATGTTGAAAATCGTCACGTTTTTCTCAGACATTTAAATACATCAATTCTCAACGAGAGTCGTGAACTCTTGCAGAGAATGTACATGTCTTTCAACTCTTCCTCTTGTCGTGCGTTTCCCACTCCTTCAAATATCTATCCTCCTACACCAGTTCCCTTCTCTTTCTCTTCATCATTCACATTTTCCTTCTTATTCTCATTCCCTTACACTCTACCTACCCTTGGTCATTTCCCACTCCTTCAATTTCTATCCTCTTGCACATATTCCCTTCTCTTAATTCTTTACATCCCCTTCTCCTCTAGCTTATTTTTTTTTTTTTTTTTTTTTTTTTTTTTACATCTCCACCCCTTTCTCCTCACCCTCCTTCAATAAATTGTGAATGATTTTGAAAGATGTCATTCTGGTTATGCAGAACATATTTTTAATAAGTGTACAGAATGCCGTTATAATTATAGAAATACTTAGTGATCGACATTATCTCCTATTCAAAATTTGATATTTTAACGGTGTTACAGGATTTCATTCATTTGCAGTTTTAAATATAAATGTATGCATAGTTATCTCGATCTGGATAATCTAGAACATGTTTAACGTTAGAGCTCATTCATAAAGTAAACTTCCCGTGGGGATACGGGTTAGAATAGGTCCTCAGTATCCCTTGCTTGTCGTAAGAGGCGACTAAATAGGGCGGTCCTTCGGATGAGATCGCAAAAACCGAGGTCCCGTGTCACCGCAAGTGTGGCACGATCAAGATCCCCCCCCCCCTGCTCACTGGCCATAAACGCCGAGCATAGGCCAAACTTTTGCAGCCCTTCACTGGCAATGGTGACGTCTCCATATGAGTGAAATATTCTCGAGAGGGACGTTAAACAATATTCAATCAATCAATCATAAAGTAAACCTTTGGCAGATTTATATGTCCCATACCAACTTGATTTAAGCTGAATTATAAAGTCAAAATCAACTTAGAAATATACAGCACCGTGATAAACTGGACGGGACACACGGTATTACACCTAGCCTTGCGTACTTACTCCTGGTGTTCAAAATGTTTGTAGTTGATCTGTATCGATGTTGTAAATAATTATCTGGTTTTGGAGTATACAGATGAAGTTCTACATTGATGTAAAGAACTTTTCGGTGCAATTAACTTTATTTCAATAGAGTTATGGTCTTAGATGTTTTGCTAGCATTGTTTTGATATTATCTGTCGTAATGCTATTGTAATTTCCTTTTTACTACTTTTATAACAGTAATTTTTATTGTGTGCAGCGCTTTAGAGTAATTATTTATAGTCAGATAAAGCGCTATATAAATAATAATTATTATAATAATTTGTTGTTTTATTATGACACTTTTTGCTTAGCTTGAACATGTGAAACTGAATTTTGGTGTGTAATTATATAAATGCCGTTTAACGTGTTTCATACCGATTGTTAGGTCAATCTTGTCACACTGATTTTGACTACGGATTAATCCCTTTGCACAATCGAGTAAAGGGGCTCACGGCGGGTGTGACTGATCGAGAAGGGATGCTTACTCCTCCTAGGGATCTGATCCTTCCTCTGGGGTGTCCAGGGGTCCGTGTATGACTAACTCTTTATTTTGTATTCCTTGTGGGAGTTCTGAGATTGATGACATATGTTATCTTTACCTTTCATTTTGGACAGCTCAAGATTAAATTCCATTCTAATAGTTTCCGCCGCGAGAATTTTTGTCGGTAGGTGGCGCGCGTGTAGTAACGGGTATCAACACTTAAAGCTGACATGAATTAATAAATACGTACACCTTTCTCATCTTATCCGCCATATTTCTCTCAGGTAGCCTAATTTACTCTACCCGTATATACCCCAAATGTGATTGTCACACCTGAGTGATTTTTCTAGGTGGACTCGACCAGTGCACATCTCCGATAGTAATATATAGGGAATGAGAAACAAATAAAATAACATTTTAAAACATTATGCTTTGCTCAAAATTACAAAATATTGATTGTATACTAATGCAACATTCTGGAAGTTTAGATAAGTTAGACAAAAATGCAAAAAAAAAAAAAAAGGTTTTCTTGCATACTTGCAAGTGCATGCAATTATTTGCATTTTCTAATAAAATAAATGCGGATAACTCATTTGCCAATTACATACTGATGGAATGGAATAGGCAAAGAGCATAAAATATATTATTCTTATCAATTCTTGCAAAATAAAGGTGCATGCCATATGCATAATATGCAATGCACAAGGTATAATCGCCAAAAAGGTATCAAATACGTGCGTCGATTCAACAGGTATCGGAGATGTGCACTTACCGAAAATATTAGATTCTCTTTATTCTGATAAATCCACGAAACAATATGATAAACTCCATTTGTATCTCGTTAGAACTTTACAACACGTTGTCATTCCATTATACAGACTGCGACACACTTCACCCGTGCCAAACAGGGTGTCTTCAATCAGGGGAGATGTCAGAGTCGAAAATTTTTCCTGTTTGTAATGCTTGTCTGGTCAAGGTTTTGCAGTTTGTAGAAATCGGGAATCTAATATCTGGTTGGATATATTGCGTGCACAATTCGAAATTTCTCGATGATCATATACAAACTTGGATATACAAATAAGGGAATAATGATCGAAAATATACATCTGTGTGCAAATGCGTGTATTACATTTGCAATCCATAATAAACAGTTCATTACACAAAGACACATATGAAAGGAAATTTATAAACGAAAATATAGTTTTGTTGTCTCTTTTGGAACCACATAATTATTTACGGTCTCTGTATGTCCATATTCAGAGAGAGAGAGAGAGAGAGAGAGAGAGAGAGAGCGACCGTCCTACTTTGATTTAAAATATATCATTTCACAGAAGGAAAGAAAATTGATCACTTATATAAATGTAAGCTTACAAGCATTAAAAATTTCCAGCTACATGTATTTAAAAATTTGTGATTGACAATGTACTGGAAACTTACAGGAGTTGATGCTTATAATTGAATTCATTACAAATTAAAAAAAAAAAAATAGTTTGAACTGTGCATGTAGAAAATACTGACTTTGTATGTTAGAATAACGGGAAAAAAGTAAATTGTCAAAAAAAGTGGGGAAAGCAGACCAGCCTTCCTGCCCACCCCAAACCCCTGTTTTCGTGCCTGAAACAACATATCAATTTGTGCTGAAAGAAAGGTGCATATCTACATTTCATTAAATTCCAAAGGAGCTCGAATTTATGTGTTCTCCTATTAATTATTTTGTATGCAAGATTCGTTCCCGAATTTAAAATCATGCTTTCAGTCAGAGCAGAAATGAATTCATTTTGAAGTACATCTAGTTTGAATGCAAATGTTGGGTTCCTTCTTTTAATTTCATCAGACTCGTTAGAAACCCCTCTCCCAAACTATGCAGCTTTGTTTTTATTGATATCTAAATCGGTATAAATGAATCCGGATATAAATTATATAATGTTTTTTCGTGATCATATAGATATTGATACTGATAATGAAAAAAGAAAATGTTTATATTCTTGCCTTTTGCATATCCTACTAATGCATTACAGTATATTGACATTGTATCATATCAAATAAAACCTCAACACGAATTTTACTGATTTATGCATACTAACATCTTATCGAATACATTTGAATTTGAAATTTCTACGTAAAGCGGTATGGCCATTGCACCAGATCTACGAAATGAAAATATTTATGAATAAATTACAATCAAGCCTCAAAGTAATCATTATGGCATGTTACAGAAACGTTAAAACACACAAATGCTATAGCCCTGCAATGCATGCATGCGATTTTTCTGAATACATGTATTTATGTATTCATGAATGAAGTTCCTACGCTTGAAAATATCTTGGTCTTTATGCATTTTGTTTTGTGATTTTGGTTTACCATTCCTTACACTGTGTAAATGAAGGAAAACTTGGTAAAGGGTGCAATTCTACATGCACCATACAATTAGTATACATGCATGTACATGTAATAACCAGGCATGTATCGTCATTTTTCATGGGGGGGGGGGGGGGGGGGGTACAACAGGGGGAAAATGGAAAATTGAATTCTTCAAAATTTCTTGCCATTCAAAATAATAATTAAAAAAGATGAACGAAAACAGCAATAAAATAAAACAAAACACTCAAACAAACCAAGATGTTTTGTCCGATGTTCAAAGTCCTAATGTGGGGGTGAAGGGTTAAAGAGTCTTTTAGTTTGACTACCTCAATAATTTCCCCCTACACTTCATTTTCTTCAATCGTTGGGGGTCGGATGGGATGGTTAGAGTCCTCTACTATGAGTGCCTCATATCTTCATTTTCTTAATTGGTGGTGGTGTGTGTCTTCTACTATTATATCAGAACTTTCAAGCTGGGGTAAGTGGGGGAGGGGTTGTCACTCAATGTATCTTTTATTTGCATTACAAACTAACAAAAAATGGATATTGTTATTAAAGATGGGTGACAGACACTCTTGTCCTCTCCTAGCTGCAATAATGTAGCCCTATCCAATTTTTTTTTTTAATTCTTACGTTTTCGGGATAGGGCTACAATTCCATAGGATCTCCGTAATGGTGCTAAATAATTTTATGAATAACCGATAATAAACTCTGTGTATTAGTCCCAAATGTTGTTTACACCAAAAGGAGTACCAACTTTGTGCTCGGGCATGTCTAATAAAGGTGTTTTTCATTAAATACAATGTACAGCATGCAAAATTCTTCGTCTGCTCCGCCATGCTTGTTATCGCGAGATCTCGTAGGTGGATCCAATGAAAAACCTAAGCATTGACAATCAGCGCGAAAATGTAGTTACTCGAGCCACTTCGACAAAGAAAGGAAAATCATATTGTTGCAGAAAGAATTTACACTCTGCTGGTCGGTTTTTAACTTGATATTAAATTCAAACCTTTTCAATATCGACGAAATAGCTTTCGCCTCCATACTTTTCCATTGATGTAAATACTACCTTATATGGCATATGCAAATGACTTGACAATCGGAAGTTTATACTTCAGTACATCAAACATGGCGCACAAATATGAATCGAGAAATTGGAATTTATCGAAATTGTTGAAAACGATAGAATAGAGCCTCACAAATCTTAAGTTGCAGGTTGTAAATTTATATATTGACTAAGAAACATAGAATATCATTTTATTTACGTAAAGAAAGTCAGGAAATGTTTAGAATGAACGCAAATGTTGCGGGAGTGAATCACTCCCGCATTTGCACCATTACGGAGATCCTAAGGAGTTGTAGCCCTCTCCTAAAAAAAAAAAAAAAAAAAAAAAAAAATCAGAGAGGGCTACATTATTGCAGCTAGTCCTCTCCCCTTGATGTTTGATAACGACGCATAATATGATAAACTCGATTATTACATTTTGCATTAGTACGATTTGCGTCGAGTTCGACGCAGAATGTAATAACGCAAAATGGCATAGATATATATAAGATCTATTGAGCGCCAAATTAACATAAAATGAAGTAATTGAAAATAACATTATTTAAAAATATGTTTAATTTCTAATTATTGCGTGCTTTAAATGAATCAAATAAATCTGTATTATCAATTAATGAGAGCAGTATTGAGTTACTAGTACTGTTCTCTTTTTATTGAATTAACGATATCATTTGTCTTCATAAGAGCACGATTATTACAAGATCATCGGTTCTCTCTCTCTCTCTCTCTCTCTCTCTCTCTCATCCCATACACTCGTACAGTGTTGTATATGCAAATTTATGTACCTAAATGATTTCCTGATTTATAAATCTGCAATACTCTGACCAGTAAATCATATGGTATAAGGATTCATGCACAATACAGGGTGAATATTATACTCTGATACTTCCCCTGATTGAAGATAGCTGATCGGCACGGGCTAAGTGTGTCGCAGTCTGTACAATGGACACTGTTGTTTACTGTTGGAATGCAAATGGAGTTTATCGTTTTGTTTCATGGATTATGCAAATAAAGGGAGTTTTACTACTACTTAGAGTATTTTCGACAAGTGTACACGTACATCTGCGGTCCTTTACAGATATTACGAGTAGGCCCAGGTAAACAGTCGTCCGCATTCGATGCGTTTTCATGGCGAGCATACATGCCATTTTTATAAGTACAGTAGTATTTATGTATTTGCCTTTTACTTGAAGTAATTGTGAATGGTATAGATTGTATACTCTTTGCTTAATCCATTTTATCAATAGATAAAAGATGAAATATTTCTCCGCATTTTTGTTTAGTTTTGACATATTTACTGCAAATGTACGCACGTTCATGTAAAGAAAAGGCATTCTATATATATTTATCCAAATATATATATTTAGAATGATTTACTACTGTACGATATGTTTATTATAATTTTGAGCACTGCGTGGTGTTCCAAAACGTGATTTCATTTCTTCTTGATGTCCTATAAATTAGTATCGGAGATGTACGTGTTACCTGTCGAAGCTACCCGCACAGGTAAATCAAAGACACTGATGTGAAGTGAAGCGTAGCAAAGCTCGTCCCCTTATATACCATGCGAACCCTGATACATATAACAATAGAAATTCCAACAAATATGGCGGATTAGCAGAGAAATATGGCGGACATATAGAATTATACTATATTTATTAATTCATGTCAGCTTTAATGTCGTGTATACGTTAGCTCAGTGTTATCGTTCAGTTACGAGTTTACAATGCCACAGTATTGTTGTGTGCCAGGATGCACGGGATTTGGAGGACACAAATTCCCCAGAGATCAATACGCTGCAAAAAGGTGGAGGATCGCCATCAAACGAATTGGTCCCAAAACAAAACAACTATGGAAACCTGGACCTATTGATGTTGTATGCAAAGCACACTTTCTTTCGTCCGACTATAAAAGCACATTATTAGGTTAGTATTAAGCATGGTAGTTTTTCGTAAAAGCGGTGATTTTGTCACATCCATATTTATGATATTTCAATGAATTATTCGTCTTTCCACAGTTTAATGCATATACATATTTAATCCGAAATTCCTCAGAGAAATAATTTAGAGCTTTTTAAACAAATTTAAATAGATAATGAAACTATAAACATTGATATGTAGGCCCCTAGGCCTCCTATCTTTTTTATTGAGGAATATTGGATTATTTATTAAAGTTTATCAATTTACTAAGTACATGTACATTATAGACATAATTTCAAGTTAGGCCTACATGTAAAGATTGCGTGTGTCCCGCCTTATCCCATTCCAAACCTTCTATGATTTCCTAGCTTTTATTGAATTAAATTGATTGTACATGTACTTAGATTTTATTATTATCATTGTTATATGTTTTTTTATTCAGCTTTTTATTAGTATTAAGTTATTTACTATATTATGTTTAAGAACATGATGCTTTGTGGTTGCATGTTATTTTTTCAGGTGTGCTAAAGACACGTCACTTGGAGGATTCCTGCAATGATAAGTCTATGTCTAAACATTATTTTAATTTTATTGATTTATCAGAAAAGTTGATATCCTTATTGAAGTACATATAAATCACATCTGGCATCGAAATTGACCTAATTATTATTTTCTTCCAATAATGTATCTCCGATAATAATAATTACCAGTTCAATAATATATCATCTGACTGCAGTGATAGCTAAATCAGAAGGCAATGTAAAAACACAAATTATAGAGTGAAATCCTTTGTGTTATTATTGCACTCTTCCTGGTATGTTTTTGAAATTTAAATGACAATGTTTTAAGTATGATATATATGTCAGAGATGTTCCCTAATATATACAAAAAAAATTTAAATATAAAATTATCAGACTGTTTTTTCCTTTCAACCTCAAAACAGTCTGACATTATTTTTGGTAATACATGTACAGACAGGAATGTCTTACATTAGGCTACAGTTCCATGAACTTTTTTTAGGGGAACGGGCAAGACTTAAAAAGGATGCTGTGCCATCTGTTTTTCCCTTTACTTCTTCATCTTCAACTTCGAAGGGGCGACAACCTTTTCCAAGGATCATGACTCAACCAAGCATTTGTGATCATCAGAATGTTCAAACTGAAATCACAGTTGAATCTTCAAATAATGAAATAGATAATGTAGAAACTGAGTTAACCCCCGATAAGAATGTTACTCATGAATGTGTTCAGTGTACACTTCTTGGCCGTTTTTCTATTGAAAACTTTAGAACAAACCCTAAATCCATCAATTACTACACAGGTTTTTCAGACTTTGAACATTTTTAATTCTTTTTCCACTGTCTTGGCTTAGCAGCATTAGATCTCAAAAATCAGTCGACTATTATTTCTCCCATGGATCAGCTGTTCTTGACCTTGATTAAGCTGTGTCAAGCCAAAGAAGATTATGAACTTAGTCTCATGTATGAAATTAGTGAAACAACAGTTTCAAAATTCATTATCATGTGGATCAATGTTTTGTACTTCCAGCTTAAAGATCTTGATATTTGGCCATCCCGAGCCATTATTGACAATAACATGCCTGAAGACTTTTTAAAGAAATTTCCAACTACAAGAGTAATTCCTGATGCGACCGAAATTCCAATTCAAAAACCTTCAGATGTTAATGCCCAATCAATCACCTGGTCTGGTTATAAACACCGTAACACTTTGAAAACAATGATTGGCTGTACCCCTAGAGGGGCTGTGTCTTTTATCAGCGATTCTTTTGGTGCGTCAGCATCAGATCGACAGATCATTGAGTCATCTGATATCATTAAACAAGAGTCTAATATGTTTTTGCCAAAAGATAGCACAATGGCAGACCGAGGCATTATGGTGCAAGACTTATTTGTACCCATGGATGTATTCATAAATACTCCTACCATGCTCAAAGGTAAGTCGCAACTTGAGCCAAAAGACGTTGTTAAGGACCGGAGAATTGCTTCCAAAAGAATACATGTAGAGAGAGTAATTGGCCTTTCCAAGACATACAAAATACTCAGTTACCCACTACCATCCATCAAATGTGTTCTAGGATCAAGAATTGTGTTTGTTTGCTTGTCTTTATCAAACTTTAGAAAGCCCATAGTAGATGGTTATGCTTAAAGTTGCCTAATCCTCAGCTTTGTTGTCTCACAGTATACACGTATTCCTCTTAAAGATTTACAAATTCATTTTAGGAAGCCCATTTCTATAATGTAAATACTATTAAATTCAATGCTAGTCTATTTCTGGTCTTTAGTAAAACTTACTGAGGATTCGACAACAAAAAGTCATTTAATAATAAAGATAACAATTCTAGTTGTGTAGTTTTTCATTCTATATCACAGTATCTTCTCACATACAAAAGTATTTTGATATAATAGTATGTTCAACACTTGTCATGTAATATACTTGTTTCATATTTTGTGTTGCATGTACACTCATTCCACAAAAAGAAAACATAATATTTTATAATCAGGATCACTTGTACATTCATCACAATGCTAAGTATGGTTTTTTATTTCCCAAGTTAAATTCTAATATTCAGCAGCAGGATAATACAAGGTGTGTTCTATATGCTAGAAATTACATGTGCAACTAATGCATGTAATTATTAAATTGTAATCCTTTCACACTTGACAAAAATATGTACGCGGGTAGGTTAAGGATTCCCTTATAGAATATCACAGTGCACTTTATGCCTTTACTTCTCTGAACTACCAATATATGACGTCATAATGGAAAATGACGTCAAGTCACTGCAAACTTGAGCTGTTATGACGGGGAGAGTGTCAAAAACTTTAGACCTTATTTCAAACTGCCTATAAGATGTCAGAACCTTATTGCAAAATTCACTTGTCTGAATTGTATTTTAATATCTTATATGTCTGAATATTTTAAAATAGTTTGTTTAATTACCCTTGATTGAAATTCAGCGTGTTTACACTGCTTTCGAAAAATATACTTTTGAAATGTACTCTGTTTTATACCAGTGATAAGAGGTAGAATTTATGATGTGTTTATAAAAGAGTCTAGCGCAGGTAATTTATGAGGATTCATTTGAGATCTATTGCGGAAATCATAAGAGGAGTTCTCTACCCGAGTCTTTCTTGGTTAAATGTGTGATGGCTTTGTTTGAATACAGATTACCCTCAAATGTGTAGGTAAGTGTGTTGGTAAGTTGAATTCTTCATGAAATACGTGTATTTTGTACGCAAGTAATGCTACCATTTTTCCAAAGCACATTTCGGGTACACAAGGATACGGTGAGTTTATTTATGAAACGCTGCGCTGAAGGATTTATGTGAAACACTTCAAACAATTATTAATGACCGTCACTTGATCAACGAAGTCATGTGATATCATATCAGATATGCTAATATATAGTCGAGAGAACCTTCTATATAAATTGTCTGTGCTTAAGTAGGGCCTATATAAATTACAAGTGAAAACCAAAAGCCGACCCCGCAATCCAATGTATGTTTTTAACGCATTTCAAACTCCGGGAAGCCTGAACATAGCTGCGTACACCAAGTGTCAATGAACGGAACATGTTAATTATATCGAATCCATATCTCTAGTATAATCTTTCTGTTGAAAAAATAATGCGCCTGAAACTCTTCATACGGATGTGTCTATGTAAACAAATTAGAAACCTCTTACATACAAGAAGCAACATATGGTGTGAAGTGCTTCTTGTAGAACATTTCCAATTTTGGCAATAAACTAAATCTGCAATATTCATCGTTATATGCAATTTTCATGATCAAGATATCACAAAAGGTGTAAACGACAAAGTAGCAGATCTTTCTCTCTGAAATAAACAGTTGGCCTTGAATTTGGTCATAGTATTTATGAGTGGATTTTAAATTAATTTTGCCACTTGATTCTTCAAGAAATGGAAACTTTTTCCCAGGTGTAATAGTAACATCTTTACCACCATATGGACACTTCACCTCAAGTATAGCATAATTTCCAACCAACCCATCGGGTGTAGCTCCAAGAAAAGGGTACTTTTCAGACACAAATAACCCACACTTATTGACTTTTAAATGAGTTAATTCCTCAAATTTAGAAATTGCTTTGTTTTCATACTGTCTACCATGAATGATGGGACAAGTTGCAATGACTTTTGGTTGAAAAATGCTAGAACAAAGTTTTTGAGTGTTCCTGCGGCAAGTCATTTTTGATATGTCACCAAAGCGTGAAGCGGTTATTCTCCATTTCCGTTGCTCGAACCAGGTCTTACTCTTTGCTTGCATCCCTGTTGATTCTTCAATGTCCTTGACATTTTTTGTTGAAACCTACAAAATGCACTTAGAGATAGCAAATAGGGATTATCAGATAAGTTTAAAATATTAAAAAGATGGATACTAGCTTCAGGATATACATGTTTAATGCAGTTTTAGATGATACAATTTTCATCATATTGATAAACATCACTGACAATTACAGTAGAGGTAGAGTACCATGTATGGTCATGTTTAGGTCAACTTACAGCAACAGCTTTGTCAACAAGATGCTCTGTAAAGGTTAGCTGCAGGTAATCATGATCTCTGCTAGCAACCTACAATGTGCATACAATTTTGTTGTTATAAGTGTTATTACAATTAGGGTTTTAGTTTTCATAAATACACTTAAATATAACGATCAGGCCTGGGGTCAATTACATATAAAGCAATGTAATGGCTTATGCATTACCATTACTTAAAAAAAATTGACATTACCATTACCCCTATTTTGAAATGGAATGCATAGCTCATGCATAGCTCTTATCCTTAGACAAATTTGACTCCACTTTTTTGGCACTCTGTTTTCCCCTAAAATAACTCTTAGGGCCTACAAGTTTACTGTTATTTCGGATTTCAAAACTTTCGGTTGAGCATCACTGAAGAGACATTATTTGTCGAAATGCGCATCTGGTGCATCAAAATTGGTACCGTATAAGTTTTACATTAACCCCTGGTCGAGGCCTCTGCTGGTGGACTGTTAGTCCCCGAGTGTCACTACAGCCCAGTAGGTAAGTACTTCGTTACTAGCTTGAAAATACGGATGTATATTTAATTGCTGTGATAAAATTTAGAAATTCATTTCAAAAAAAAGAATTATCTCCCTCATGCATAGCTCTTATCCTTAGACGAATTTGACTCCACTTTTGTTGTTAAAAATCGTCTCCCAAGTTTTGATTTTTATGAAAAAAAAGCATACACAAATATTTGACATAGTGCTTGGAATTTACAGAGGTCGGTCCCTTTAAAATGTATAGGTTATTGACTCGGTTAATAATTCCTTGCTATATCAAAAAGTCTGGCTATGGAACAAACGCCTAAATGACTAGAATATCTCAACTGGAAGTATTTTGGTAATTTTGAATTGAATAACTGTAATATTAAATATCAACTTACTTTGTTTTTGCAATGAGTAACTTTAATATTGACTATTAAATTACGTTTTTTGACATTGAATAACTTTATTAAAACATGGCGTATTTGGCAATGAACAATGATATATTGAAAATTACTTTTTCATAATTTGAAAATTATATTTTTCATCGAAGGATACTTGTGTTTTGATGAGTATTTGCCAGTTTTGATAAATGATACCATTTTTATTTTCCTATCTCATCATCAAAAGCCAGACGAAACACTTAGTTCTGTGAATTATTTGGGGAAAACATTTACATTGGAGGTGGAAGTTGTCGACATTTTTTAGAAACCCAGCATCATTTTAGAATTTCTCGGAAAGCCAAAAATGGTCCACCATTTTCTTTTATCGTTTCTAACGAACATAAGATGACATTTATTTTTCAGGAATTGTCTCTGACATAGAACTTAAACCCATTGAATATACAAAAATATATTGAACAACAATTTATCTCACAGGACCATTAAACCCACTTTCATGTTGAAGACGTCAAAACTAAACGGGGGATAATTGAAATTCACTCGGGAGTAAAACAAGAAGTTAACATGACTTGGTTTCCACACTATTCACGTGTTATCCTGTGTTGTCTTTTGTGAGAGAAAAGGAGAAATCACAGTTGAATCTCCCATGGAGATTCAAACTAGAATAGGACCTCAGTAGCCCTTGCTTGTTGTAAGAAACGACAAAATGAAGCGGTTCTTCAGATGAGACCGCAAAAACCGAGGCCCCGTGTCACAGCAGGTGTGGCACAATAAAGATCCCTCCCCACTTAAAGGCAGTAAGTGCCGAGCAAAGGACTAAATTTTGCAGCCCTTCACTGGCAATGGTGACGTCTCCTTATTAGTGAAAAATTCTCGTACGGGACTTTAAACAATATTATACAACCAACCAGCCACATTTGAATTCGTCGTAGTCCTCGTGCATTTAATGTATTTATTCATGTCAATTAAAGGAGTCATGTCTTAGAGGAGTTATCAAACTGTAACTATTGAGCTTTGGATATTCACAGATATAGTACATGTATAATAATCGTGGATAGATTGTTATGCGTATAATCGAAACAGGCTGCTGATGTAACAAGGGTTTCAAGTCAGCATTTCGACAATACACTCTACGGTCGTTATAATAATTTAACAATCTAATTTGCCAATACAACCTATCAATGAGTCAAATGCTGTCTGGCGTGTTTCATACCGATTGTTAGACCGTTCTTGGCACACTGGGTTTGACTGCAGATTACTCCGTTTACCTGAACAAAATATGGGGCTCACGGTTGGTGTGACCAGTTGACAGGGGATGCTTACTCCTCCTAGACACCTGATCCCACCTCTGGTATCCCTAGTGGTCCGTGTTTGCCGAACTAATTATTTTGTATTCCTTATAGGAGTTATGAGACTGATCGCTGTTCGTTATCTTTACCTTTGACATGGATGTATTATTTTCAGCTATATACGTGATACTTACATGTATGAATTACTTCTCTTTACATCATAAGTATGTTAGTTAATAGAACAAGAGAAAAAATAGTAATCAATCTCATAAAAAATCCTATATACGAAGAATACAACTTTGAGAAAAAGGCAAACACGGACCCCTGAACACTATAAGTGAGATTAGATTCTTACAAGGAGTAAGCCGTCACGGCCGTGAGTCTATATATATATATATATATATATATATATATATATATATAATATATATATATATATATATATATATATATATATATAAAATTGTCACGTTTTTCACAGACATCTAAAACACATATGACTGGCGTCATGAGAAAAGGGCCCTTATCTTTCGACGTCACAATTCACAGAAAACGACGTCAAAGTTCGTGAACTTGAAACGTCAAAATCGCGGCAATGTAAAAAAAAATAGTTTGTTGGTTGTATTTGCTTACATTCTGGATGCATTAATTATATAAATAATCACATGACAGTTCCAACATAGAATCTGTATATGTCCGAAAAGAATTCTAGTTAGATATTACATGTCATTAATTTTATTGGACGGGTACAAATACCTGTGTTTGTTAATACATATGTAGCACAGTCTAGTAAATGCGTACGGGTTTTCAAATGAAAATGTTATACACCACGCAAATTTGTTTATATGCTGAATCGTACCGATATTTGTCAATTATCGTAGTGCATATTGTTCCTAGTTTTGATGCACCTTTGAATTAAGATTAAATATATACATGCATTTATATGTATACAGTATTTGATTTATCTCACATTTACAGATCTATGTACAGTCCTGTATACGTGTACCGTACAGACACGTTAAAACTAATCGAAGGAATCGATCTATTTTCCAAACATACTGATATGTTATATGGAGCTGTGAAATTAGATTTCTGATAATCCACCATTTGATTCAATTTGAGACCAACATTTCAGGTCAAAGAATGATATACAGTTACTAATTATTTAGTGGAAGTTTTAAGTAAGGTGAAGATAACGAACAGTGATCAATCTCATAACTCCTATAAGTCTAAGACCCAAAAGATGTAGTATTGTATGTACTTTACATGATTAAACACAACTTAATATCGCCATTTAAAGCAGTAAATGAATGTTATCTATATATATTACATGTAACCAGAACGAATATCAAATAATTTGATTTCAGCTTATAATGAGAAAAATTAAGAAAAAAGTGCTTACGATTTACCATGAAGTCACGTAGTACAAAGTACGGGGTTGGGGGCTAATATTATCGACAAACCAAATAAAAACAACAACCAAGAACTCAGATACATGTAGATATGTTATATTGTCCAAACGTCAAAATCCTGGGGGGGGGGGGGGGGGGGGGGGGGGGGGGGGGGGGGGGGGGAGGTGTCACTAAATAGATCTTGTTTTAATGTAAAAATAACTGTGCATATACATGTAAAAATAACGGGAAATGAACGTTCTGAAAACAAGGGGGACAAACTCTCATCGCTTAAGGACCGTAGAGATCGTGCATATTGTACTTGTGGGAGTATTATGCATAAGAAGTTTTCGTTGTGCATGATACTGGCATGAAGCATGTGAAGAATAAACTTCCAAGTCACATGGCAACAATGGACTCACCCTTTCATTTCCGCACGTGATTTTCCAATACAGTGAATACGGATTGTCACTCCCTGCAGTACCCTATGTCAAATATACAGTCCAAACCCCATGCAGTTCTTTTGCCAGCATCCTCGAAAAAAATATGATTTTTCACATGATACAATTCTGTCTGTGATGGGAGCAATGGTAGATCTGTCATAATTCTTGTAAGCTGCAGAACTGTAGCTAAATTAATGTTTATTGCTAAAGTTCTTTAAATTAAATTATTCAAATTATCTCTTTAAAAAGTTGCTATGATGTCTTGAAGATATTGACAGAATAGGAAAAGAATTGTATCAAAATTCAGGTGGAAATCTGAATTCAAGTCAAAACATGTTAGTTAGACCCCCCCCCCCCCCCTCTTTTCGATCCAGCTCGCCTCCCCAATGTCAAATACTTGCGGACACCCCGGTGCATGCATGTCTATGTAAACTTTTACTATTTCACTCACACAAACTGAATAAATGCGACGCGTGAACAGCGCATATTCATACATAGCCGTTTACATGTATTTCGTTTTACTACTGCATGTCCGATGGTTACCCTGTCATATTGTAAAACATTGTAACTATATCCTTGGTGCAAATTATGATGCAAACAAAACAACAACAAAAAATGTAGAAGGGTGGGACTGTCAACAATTTATTTTTTCCTTACATCGTCTCAGATCTAATGTTTGTCTATAAAATGTAAATCTATTCGCTGCCGCGTGTTGGTCACTGTCTCAATGAAGGAGAAACTGACAATCTATGTCTAATGGTAATTTCTCAAAGTACAGTCATATACCAAAGTAAAAAAAATTCTTCACGCGCTTCAAAACACATTCAAATTACCACATCATATGTGACTGCTGTATTTCAGTTTGAATTGTTTTTTATTCACATGACTTTTTTTTGAACTAGAAAAACGATTTCTAAGTATTACAAACGATATATTGCAAAATAACGGAATGCATTATTTTTTTTAACTTTAAAATATAATTCCATGGGTATGAAAAGTTCTAGATATAGAAATATTTCTGCATCTCGACACGCAGTTTACTATGAATGTCTAAACTATCACGTATACGTACGCGCCGTCCGATACCTTTTGCTCAAACCAACTGTCTCAGGTTCACTGAACCTTGAATTTCTCCCCAAAATTCTAGACAAGAGGGACCCTCTAGTTCACAACGCCAAGAAAAATTCACCTTTTCGGGGTATGTATTGAAGGGGCGGTAAAAATAATACAATCACTACCTTATTCATGAAGACTATAAGAACGATGCTGACGGTTCAATTAAATGCCACCCCATGGCCCTAACACTGTTTTTATTCATGATACATCAAACAGATGTCGTATCCATTCGCGATAGTTGTGCAGGTTAAATAATACATACTTTCTCAGTAATCAATTGATAAACACATTTTGTGTTGGATAGCGCTCTTTTGCATCAAGTCTGATTCTTTTATTTTATTAGATCAGAATAGAAATCGCTACGTTATGCCTTACTTTTTGTTGGTACATTTTGGTCGGACCATATAAAGATTTCATCTGCCTGACCACATAAAAAGTCTAGCAGATACTGGATGCTCGTACATTTATTGATATCTCTCAACGGCAATAGTTTTAATGCTTTGTTTAGTTAAAATATAGTTCACATTTGCGATAGACAATCATTTTCTTTCAAATCTGGTAAGAACAGTGTAAAGTGAAATGCACCGCGTAGTCATTGCTCACAAAACGTTCCTGTAGTGGAATTGGAATACATCAGTTTATTTCTGAGAAGTTTTGTCATCTGTCGGGTATTTCAAAGTGTGCTATTTCGAAATTTTCACGTTCATTTCCGGTGAATGACGAAAAGTTCATTACATTGTGTCGAAACAGAGCTGTTGATATATTTTACAGGAGACTACCGCGGGTTTTAGCTAAAGGTCAGATAACTATATATCTGATTAAATACAGAATTGGTTTAAGCAATGAATTTTATATATTATATTATCATGAATTAAATTCATAAGACAAAGATACATGTACCGTCAGGTAAGATCGTTTGTAAAAGATCCAGTCAAAGATGTACCGTGTCTCGCTCTGACTGAGGAATGAATTCTCGCCCACAAGTAATGTCACTGAACTATATTTATTCATTTACTATTTAACCTTAAATTTATTCATTACGTTATGCATATTTGTGTTGAAAGTGTACAGAACGCCGTTATAATTTTAGAACTACTTAGAGATCGACATTATCTCCTATTCAAAATTTGGTATTTTTAAGAGTATTAAAGGATTTCATTCATTTGTAGTTTTAAACATAATTTTATGTATAGTTATCTCGATCTGGATCATTTAAAACATGTCTAACGTCAGAGCACATTCATAAAGTAAACTTTTGGCAGATTTATATGTCACATACTAACTTGATTCAAACTGAATTATAAAGTAAAAATCAACTTAGAAATAAACATCACCGTCATAAACTCCCCGGGACAGATATTATTACACGTAGCCTTTAGAAATAAACATCACCGTCATAAACTCCCCGGGACAGATATTATTACACCTAGCCTTTAGAAATAAACATCACCGTCATAAACTCCCCGGGACAGATATTATTACACCTAGCCTTTAGAAATAAACATCACCGTCATAAACTCCCCGGGACAGATATTATTACACCTAGCCTTTAGAAATAAACATCACTGTCATAAACTCCCCGGGACAGATATTATTACACCTAGCCTTTAGAAATAAACATCACTGTCATAAACTCCCCGGGACAGATATTATTACACCTAGCCTTTCGTCCGTGATCCTATTGTTCCAAAATGTTTGTAGTTGATCTGTATCGATGTTGTAAATAATAAACTGGTTTCAGAGTATAAGAGTAGTTCTACAATGACGTTAATGAATTTTCGGTGCAATTAATTAACTTGGAGAGTTATGGTCCTCGTCTTCATTGTCCTCGAATTTGTAGTTTCTGCTTATCTTGAAGATGTAAAACTGCATTTTGGTGTGTATGTAAAAATAGACAAATGAGGATCGGTTTTCAGATTGGTTCAAAAATATTGTGTTTCCTAAATATTTTCGATTGGTTAGCGCTAGAATACGTTACAAAGCGCTAGATAATTCTAATTCAATGAATAGATGAATGTTCATAATTGGTTAGCGTAAATAGTAGACCGTCGGGTTCCTGTTTTATGGAGGTGTTGAAACTTTGTTCACCATCCCCCCTCACAAATTACTACATGTAAAATATTGAGAAGAAACCTAAGCCTTCTACGTGATACTTGGCTCCAATACTTTAGTCACTAATGCCAATTAATACCATCATCTTAGCTCCTATGATACAAGAGTATAATATTGAAATTAAGCATGAAAGGAGAAGATAACGAACAGTGATCAATCCCCTAACTCCTCTAAGCAATACAAAATAGAGTTGGGCAAACACGGGCCCCTGGATATACCAGAGGTGGGATCAGGTGCCTAGGAGGAGTAAGCATCCCCTGTTGACCGGTCACACCCGCCGTGAGTCCTATATCTTGATCAGGAAAACGGAGTTATTCGTAGTTAAAATCAGAGTGCCAAGGCATAACAATTGGCATGAAACACGCCAGACAGCATTTGACCCAATGATAGGTTGTATCGGCAAACTAGATCGTTATAACGACCATAGAATTTGCGAAATGCTGATTTTAAACGAGACTGTTGGAACCCCTGCACCATCAACTTGTTTGTTAGTAGTCTGCTTCAATTTAAAAACTGATCATACACATGCGCAGAACAAGCGCTTGCATATCGAATCAGTTGAGAGATATAAACACCAAATGCAAGTGATCGTGGAATATTGCTACATAAATATGGGAAGTTGACGATGGAGAAGTTAAAATCATCCTGTTTGTCATAAAGTTGAGTTGTTAGTTTGCCGTTAATATCTACTTTCAATAAAATATTTAAGTATGGAACATAAATTAACGACTCTGTGCTGTCTTTTATTTCAAGTTCACTGGGATATATTGAATCAACATATGAATGAAAATTATTATTGTTAATAGCTAATACATTGTCGATATATTTAAATGTCGAATTGATTCCCACTGCAAGAGATTTTTGTCTTCTCGCGTAGAAGTTTTTGAATAAATTCTGCTTCATAGGAATATAAAAACAGGTCAGCTAACAAAGGAGCACAATTTGTGCCCATGGGGATTCCAACAGACTGTTGGAACACCTGATCACCAAAGACCACGAAGATATTGTCAATGAGGAACTCCAGCATATTTTTATTTCGACTTCTGAGTAATTGTAGGTGTAATCAGAGTGGCGTTTAACAAAGTAATTTTTTTGGATCACTGATCACTAGATAGGGATATTTGCGTTTTCGGTTTTTGTTGAAGACGCAACTGTCTATGATGTCAAAAAGTCGTCTTTAATTTATTGTGAGGAATGATCGTGGTCGTGGTCATACTGTTTGATGTTGTTGATTTGAGAAAAGTTTTGTGATTTCAAGTTTACTAAAAGTTGTTTAGAATTTTTTTTAGAATCCACATATGATTTATACCACCTTTGGCATATGTAGTTGCACAGTACGTTTGAAGTTTTTCCTTCACAGCTGTTTTATATTTGCGTGAGGAGCAAACATAGGGGATTGGTAGAGCACTTACTGGATCCAGCAATGTATCTTTGCTTGTAAGGATTTTTATAAAGTTTAGGAATCCAGTATAGGTACGGTAACTCATATTCATCCGATCCATTGACTGAGATATTAAATGTGTCTAAAACTGAGACATGGTTTTGAAGAATATCGACTTTTGAAAGGGCAGTTGGAGTATAGGTATGATTAATAAAAGCTGAAGTAATGCCAAGTTCGTTTAAAATACAGTTGTAATAATGAGCCTTATAAACAAAGACAATGTTGTTACAAGCTTTGAGAAGAATTGAAGATATCAAACAGTGGTCAATTTCATAAGTCCTGTAAGCAATAAAAATAGAGTTGGGCAAAAACGGACTCCTGGATATACCAGAGGTAGGATCAGGTGCCTAGGAGGAGTAAGCATCCCTTGCTACATAAATATGGGAAGGTCACAATGGAGAAGCTGAAATCATCCCGCTTGTCATAAAGTTGAATAGGTATATGCCAATATGATATCTAAGTAGGAAGCAGTATTAAGAGTAGGATAATCACATATCCCTGAACATTTAGAGGTGGGATCGGGTGTTGAGGAGTAAGCATCACACGTTGACGGATCACACCCACGGTGATCAAGTAAATGGAACAATCTATAAGCAAAAATCAATACATGTAAAAAAAAAAAAAAAAAAAAACACAAAAAAAACAACAACAACAACCAACAACACATATGCTATATGCAAGGTGAAGATAACGAACAGTGATCAATCTCATAACTCCTACAAGCAATACAAAATAGATAGTTTGGCAAACACGGACCCCTGGACACACCAGAGGTGGGATCAGGTGCCTAGGAGGAGTAAGCATCCCCTGTTGACCGGTCACACCCACTGTGAGCCCTATATCCTGATCAGGTAAACGAAGTTATATCTGAAACAATGACCAAAATTACCGATGTGATACCTTGAGTGAGCCGAAACGCTATTCCCCTGGTAGATACAAGGTGTCTGACAGAATATCATTATTACAACGATTTAAACATTCATACTTTTTAAGTTTTCTGGACATTTATATTTACCAAACCAGTGATGAACTTAACATACCATTCATAAATTTTAATGAAATTTACTGTATAATACATTGTACTACAAGTGCACTACGTGTTTGGATATGCAATACGATGTCGAGCAACCTTGGCTTGTGTTTAGAAGGTAAGGCAATATTTTCTCAATAATGGACAAATGAGGGTTAGTTTTCAAATTGGTTCAAATATGTTGTGTTTCCAAAACATCTTCGATTGGTTAGTGCCAGAATACGTTACAAAGCTCTACATAATTCCAATTTAATGAAATAATGAATAGATGAATGTTCATAATTGGTTAGTGCAAGTGGTAGACCGCCGGGTTCCTGTTTTATGAAGGCGTTGAAACTTTGTTCACCATCCCTACTCACAAATAACTACATGGAAAAAAATATCTAGGTCTTCTACGTGATACTTTGCTCCGATAATGAAGTCACTAATGATAATCAACACCCTCTTCAAGATATGTCATTATGAAAGATCGGTTGAGTAATTGACTTTCTCTAATTATGTTGTGGTAAACAATGGATGAAATCAACAAATGTTGAAATACATTATGCATCTGTATATATCATACCTCTTTCTTAATACATGTACAATTTTATGATCCATACCGTCTCATCACAGCATCTGAACTTGTGATACAGGGACCAAAAATGTCCACATTTTTGTAAAGGTACAACTATTGAGCCACTCAGTAATGAGGAATATGATCAGAAGTACAAAGATAAAGAATTTTAAATGTGTTGTCACTTCAAGATTCATACTGCTAGAACGTGAGGCTTTAACATGACTTTGGGCCATGGATTCTGCAATTTATATAAGAAACGTCCCAGCTCATTATTACGATGAACTCAGTTTAGTTCCTTATTATGACAATCTAACCAGTTTGATATTTGGTGTACACGAGTCAAGAATATGAAATGGTGCATTTTCGATCAATTAATCAAAAAGTATCACCCTTAACCAGAACCCATGACCAATGGACCTTGAGTTACATACCTTTAATCAGGGTTTCTTCGATCAATAGTATTCAACTAGTTTGCTCGCTTGAAATACAGGAGTCAAAAAATTAATAGTATATTTCACTATATGAATCATGGAGATCCACCCTAGACCGTGACGTCACCACTGGCCAAGGAACTATGAATTGTAAAACATCATTGCTCATCATGACTATAAACGCATTGTGTCTGGTACATGGACTTAAGTAAACAAGGTTGGTCATTATTATAAACATAGCATAAGTTTTAAGGGTTTGGTGCTACCATTCAGTCCTCTGGGGGTACATCTCACCTCACTGATGCTACATGCAATATTCAATAAACATTTGCCTACTGATATATGGGATGAAGTAAAGTGTTTAAATTGTAAAACAGGACAGATCACAACGTGAAAAAATCGGATCGCAATAGGTAATAAAACCATACCCATTAATCCCATAAATTCCTGTAAAGAATACAAAATTAAGAGTAAGGGGAACATGGACCCCTGGACATACCATAGGTTGGAATAGGTGCATAGGAGGAGTAAGCATCCGCTGTCGACCGATCACACCCGCCGTGAACCCTGTATCTTAATAAGGTAAATGGAGTAACTCGTAGTCAAAATCGGTGTGTAAAGAACGGCCTAACAATTGGTAGAAACATATCAAACAGAATTTGCTCCATTGACAGGTTGTATTTGGAAATTATATCGTTATAACGACTATAGGATTTCCAAAACGTTGACTTTAAACGAAACCGTTGACACCTCTGTAACATGAACTCATTTGTCAGTAGCCTGTCTCGATTTAAAAACCGATCGTACGCAGAACATGCTTTTACGAATCGAATAAGCCTGGTCTTTTATTTATCGGTAGTGTAAAGTGTTGAAAATTATGTGGTAGTATGAGTAATAAGACATTCCTACTAGGTGTGGTTAGTGGGTTAACCCTTTAGCTCGATTACTAGTGCTGGACTTGTGTGACAGGGACCAGAGTTCAAATCCCATCAAAGACATGTTTCTGTTACAATTATAAGTTTTTGTTTTTATCAAAGAAAAGTTTTGCGATTTCAAATTTACTAAATGTTCTTTCGATTTTATTTAGAATCCACATTTGAGCCATTCCAAGCACACACACCCCTTACGTGAATTTTTTTCGAAAATTGCAAAAACTAATTAGACAGCCAGAAAGAGCATACCCAAAAATGATTTACACTGTAAGTGTAATCTAAAAAGGCCCCCCAAAAACCAAGGCTGTCTATCAGAAAGCTATGTCAAATTGAAATTTAAAGATTTGATTGTGACGTCATATATTTTCTAAGATTTACGTTACGGTGGAGTGAAATATTATACATATATACTTTTTTTATTTGCTTTGTCAAACATTTCTACTAGATATATTATTCAACACGGTAGAGACAACCTCCTCTACATGTTCAGCCATTTAGTGCACTAATTACGTCATACAAAAGGGGAAGGTCATAGATAGGAGTAACCATTGTAGTCAATTTATTAAGGTCACGTCTTTAACTTATATCTCAGTTACACTTTCTATAAGTTAAAGATATATCTCTTTAACTTTGAGAGGTATCTCTTAAAGTTAAAGAGATATATCTTTTTTGAATAAAGAGTAAAACGGTTTGTCATAAATATGTATTATTATTCTGATAATCTCTTGATTAATCGGTATACATACGCAGCATTTTAACTTCGGCCCAGTGGTTTAGTGACCATGAAATTCACATATGCATACAAATAAGGACAGATAATGAGCTTAATTATCTAGACTAGCTTTGAATAAATGGTAAGGTCAATGCAATATGTACGAATCATGACCTTCTTTAGAAAAGATGGACATACATGTATATGCTTAGGTCATGTTTGTCATCAGATAAGTCTGTTGGTAGATTCATTGGAAGATAAAATAATACTGATACTATTCCACAGATAACAGGAAAACCTGATAGTTATGAAACTTCTTAGTCCAAATGTTCATGACTAATAGATGAGACTGATAGGCCTTTCTTATTTTAATATATTCACTAAATATTGTGTTATTTAAAACTAGAGATCTCTTTTAATGGTAGCCATCAACATTCATCAGGTTGGTCATCGTCCATAGGTCAAATTTCTGGGTAAAAGGTGACCTCCTTTCCATAAATAGGCTTAATGTTCTTGGAAGATGGCAATGTACATGTATATACAGTAAACAAACTTATGATGAGTTCATGCTTACAGCGCAGCGATATTCATTCCCTGTAATTTTAAAACACATTTTGAACTAATTGGATAACGAATAAAACATTTTTGTCTGAAGCACTTTGTTATATTCATTGTTTATTGTATATTCGAATTTTTAATGCATAGCAAAATTGATACACATGTGCAAATTACATGTATTAAGATACTGCATCATTTCTCAAAGATTGCACCATATTCTATATTAGAATGAACAGTGACTTTTTGCTGTGTCAATATTTTAAATAGCATTTAAAGAAGAAATGTTATAACCTATGACTATACATACATTAGATTTACACTCAGAAGTAAAATATGTGTAAATTTACATTGATGCATTAGGAATGAAATTACCAAAATGATTGATGATACATCACAAAACAAATACAATCACACAACATTTATTTTACAATACCATAACATGAAAATATAAATGTAGTCATATTCAACATTCCATTGGTCTAAGTAGAGCACCAAGATACATGTAAATCCGACATGTCATATCTTATGCAAGGACGGAAACAGGATGGTGCATACTAAATATACCGATATCAAGAAACATTAATATAAATTAGAGGTGCCAGCATGATACAAATACAGACATTCAAATATTTGAAAGTTCATAATATGAAAATAACAGAGAGTGCAAATGAAACCAAAATAGAATATCATAGTACATGTAGTGTACTTCTTTTCTAGAGTCAGTTGTGAAGAAAAATTAATTATATACACTATTAATTACTGTAGAAGTGCATGGAAATTAATCATTAAGTTACTAATTACTTGTTGAAGATAACAAAGAGTGATCAATCTCATAACTCCTATAAGTAATACAAAATAAAGAGTTGGGTAAACATGGATCCCAGGAGTGCATGGACATACCAGAGGTGGGATCAGGTGTCTAGGAGGGGGGGGGGGGGGTAAAGCATCCCTTGTCGACCTGTCACTCCCACTGCCCCATGTCTTGATCAGGTAAATCAGAAAGATGGAATGATAATGACCGACAGAAAGGGGTAAGTGCACCTTAAGCATTTTATGGCAGGAAATAAAATTGACCATTCCTTAATTGAGACATGTAAATGGTGACTATCTTTCTGTGTCTGTGCCAATGACTTTAACCTGGTGTGAACGTCAGTAAGATCACACATTTCCATCCTGACTTATGGCAAGTATATAAAGTCATTGACATTGGGTATGATATATATACAAGAGGCTCACGGGCCTTATCATTCACCTGAGTACTAGTGAAAAGTATCACTACCAAGAGCTATGAAATCTAGAAAAAAAATTCCTATTCTGAATATCTAAAATAAATTCTAATGTTCAGCAACAGTATAAAACAAGATGTGTTTTTAAAACTACAATGCCCACAAAAGTGCATACACTGATGAAAGGCTTTACATAATATAATATGTGTATCAACATTAAAAAAATATGACTAATCTGGTCCCATCCTAAGAGTCAAATCCCTGGGTTGTGAAATTCAACATTTTTTGTACATCCTTTTCTGCAATTCCTAATAATGCATTTAGATTTTATGCAGTATCAGCAAACTTAAAGAAGTCCTTCAAATCATTATTATAATTTTGACACTACTCTGAAACCCAACCCTTACCCCTAGGATCATGCAATTTACAATTTTGGTAAAGGACTACCTTCTCCTTCTAAATATCAATTTAGTTTCAATTTAGTATCAATAGCACTAAAGAAGATGTTATTTAAGTGTTTTACACATAAACACTATATACATGTCCTAAGTTTGCCCCTGCCATGGGGTCAAAACCCCTACCCCAGGGATCATAAAATTTACAATTTCGGTAGAGGCCTTCCTGCTCTACATCATTATGCATTTAGTTTTTCTTGCACATGTGCAGTTCTAGAAAAGAAGATATTTGAAAACTGGTCAATTATGGGCAGTTTTTGTCCCGCCCCTAAGGCCCCAGGGTTGAAGGAGCCCTGAAATTTACAATTTATGTGTCCCTTGTCCCAAGGATGCTTCATACCAAATTTGAAAAGAATTGGAATAGTAGTTATCAAGAAGAAGTTAAAAATGTTCAATTATTAACGCATGACGACAACCAATACGCAAATTTCCGAGTTGCTCAATAGTTCTTTCCCTTTGTGGAACTCTTACGCATAGTGAGACGCAAAACATACTATCGACCATAAGCGGTGGGTACAAATGCTAATCGCTGCCTTGATATATTTCCTAAAGGCCAATTATCAGACATCATGCAACCACCCAAACTGCAGGGACACACAATATTAGTAAGTCTATCAGTATTTGATAATAAAATAGCTCAAACAAAAATCGATAATCACCCTTTTTCCTTGATCAAAATATCACTTACAAGTACACTCTGAAGAGGAAATAAAAAATAATTTCATATTTAATTTAATGGGCTAATTCAATCAAATATTATTCTTGATATGGTCAGTTTAATGTATACCAATGGCTGATTTAAACAAAATTTACACTTTCATTACTTTTATCTGTATTAACATACATGTAGCTAGTCTATAGTATATGTATACATCTTGTACCCACCCAAGTGTTCAACAGAACACTGAATGTACCTCTATCACAGAACAAACTGCAGTTATACATTTGACAAGAAATTGATAAATTTTCAGGTTTATAGATTTCGAGATACACTAGTATGTACGATTAAATCATAAAGTGATTCCTTGCAACTCTCGCTTGATTGGTGCCAGAATGCATTAGAGACATTGGATAGTTGCAATTTAAATGATAGCGGATAAAAATTAATTTTGGCTAGTAAAGCTGTCCAATTTTACAAAGGTTTGTTTATAAAGGTTACCCTTAAGTGCATTGTGGTTAACAATGCATTAAATTGAAAATTGTGAGATTTTTTTTGGCATATATGCACTTTTTCTATCACTTTTCTATATCAAATGCACCTGTCAAAAATCTGGTGAAATTATATGCTTGCAAATTTCTTACTGTGTACACATGTGTATTTATATAAAACGTACAAACATGTGAACCAGAAGACATTTACATTTCTCACATTATCACCAGTGTGAGATCGACTTTACCCATGTGAGACAGCCATGTGAGATTTTTCTGTCTCACACTGCTGTGACGTCATTTGATTGTGACGTCATATATTTTCTATGATTTACGTTACACGGTGAAGATTTACGTTACACGGTGAAATAAAATTATTTTGCTTTGTTATCTTTAAATCTTAATGTGTATAGCTTTCTGTTGGACAACCTTGGGTTTTTTAGTTTACACTTACAGTGTAAACCATTTTCGGGTATGCTCTTTCTGTCTATCTAATTAATTTTTGCATCGAAGTTGAAATGAGGATTTTGATAATTTAGAATTTTCTCAAAGCTCCCAAATTTATGCACTAAACTGTAGGTAAAATGTGAGAAAAATAATCCTTCATTATTTACTCGTGTGGGATAGGGAAATTCCATCTCTGGAACAAGATTCGCTGTCTAGGACTCGGCAAAGCCTCGTCCTAGACTGTGAATCTTGTCCCCTCGGTGGAATTTCCCTATCCCACACTCGTACTAATGAAGGATTCTATTATTCTTCCAGGAAAACTAAATGATTAAGAAAGGGAAATTGTATACTAGTATATCATGACCAATTATAGTCACAAATTTTTTTTTTACTTCATGATTTCAGACGATTTGGCACCCCAAAAAATGAAATGCCTCAAAATTACATGAAATCAAATGTCTCCAGCCTTATAACAGATTCTGAAAAGGTGTAAAAATATATATCTGAACTCTGTCTCTATAATTAGTAACAGGCATCTTTTACAGAAATGTACAGCACATTTTACACTATGCAAGACATTAGAATTTACAATGGCTTAAATGGAGTGGTTACACCTTGTCTTTACACATTGCTTTACCACTAAGACATGGGGGTCTTTAAAAACTGCATCTCTGAGGAAAGAATATCAGTGATGTGGATGCACTTTTTGGCCAGATCTCCGCCCATCCTCTTCAGTGCAAGTTCTGCTGCTTCTCTCACAGACTTAATGGGATCATTCCTCCTGCAAGCAAACCATACACAAATAAAGATATATTGGACTCAGAATTGAATGGTGTGTCTTTTTAGAAATAAAACAGTGAAAATCTTTGAAAAGATAACTGATATGTTGCTCCAAGAGCTTGCAACCTATCATGTAAGTCATTGTTAGTCATTGTATCTCTTTTAGTTTGCAATAGATATGCATTGTTTTTTGAATAGTTAGAATTTGAATAAAATAATATCCACAATCCCAAGCATGCAGTCATTTTCTCATGTAATTTACAGTGTTTGTGAACTTTTCATAAAGTTTTTGTAGAATCACACCCATTAATCTAGAGTAGAGTTTTTTTCGGGTGTGTTTGCTGTCAATGGAATTGCAATACTTTGACAGAGTAGTATATTATTTCAAAGTTCTTTGTACACAAATAGGTACATAATTATCTTTTCGGCTACTAGAGCTAAACAATGAATAAACTAATCTCACCATCGGTCAGCTACAGCTTGCTCACTCTTTCCCCCTGCTTTCAAATAACCCAGAGCCAAGCAGGCACTTTCTCTCACCAGACGATCATCATCCTCCAACATTCCAATAATCTTCTCCACAGTGATCTTCTGTGCTCTCCCTGTAACAAGGAATAAAATGACAACAGCTAGGTCCAATGATCTAGCTAGCTACTAAAGGAGAAATGTGTATACATATGCCGCTTTCAGAGTAGGACATAAAAGCTGTAATTCTTTCACATGTTTACATTAAAGTAATAGATTTACCGGACTTGGTGAATTTGCTTCACTTAACTTACTGAATTTGCCCATGCATTTTGATGAAATGATTTGATTTAGTTAACTTACTATGGCTAACTTACCGTGCCTATCTTCCTTGATTTCAATCTCTCTACAAGTTCTTTACTTACCTTGACTTGGGCAATCTCTCTACAAGTTCTTTACTTACCTTGACTCGGTCAATCTCTCTACAAGTTCTTTACTTACCTTGACTCGGTCAATCTCTCTACAAGTTCTTTACTTACCTTGACTTGGGCAATCTCTCTACAAGTTCTTTACTTACCTTGACTCGGTCAATCTCTCTACAAGTTCTTTACTTACCTTGACCCGGTCAATCTCTCTACAAGTTCTTTACTTACCTTGACTTGGTCAATCTCTCTACAAGTTCTTTACTTACCTTGACTCGGTCAATCTCTCTACAAGTTCTTTACTTACCTTGACTCGGTCAATCTCTCTACAAGTTCTTTACTTACCTTGACTTGGTCAATCTCTCTACAAGTTCTTTACTTACCTTGACCCGGTCAATCTCTCTACAAGTTCTTTACTTACCTTGACTTGGTCAATCTCTCTACAAGTTCTTTATTTACCTTGACTCGGTCAATCTCTCTACAAGTTCTTTACTTACCTTGACTCGGTCAATCTCTCTAATAGTTCTTCACTTACCTTGACTCGGTCAATCTCTCTACAAGTTCTTTACTTACCTTGACTCGGTCAATCTCTCTACAAGTTCTTTACTTACCTTGACTCGGTCAATCTCTCTACAAGTTCTTTACTTACCTTGACTCGGTCAATCTCTCTACAAGTTCTTTACTTACCTTGACTTGGTCAATCTCTCTACAAGTTCTTTATTTACCTTGACTCGGTCAATCTCTCTACAAGTTCTTTACTTACCTTGACTTGGTCAATCTCTCTACAAGTTCTTGACTTACCTTGACTCGGTCAATCTCTCTACAAGTTCTTGACTTACCTTGACTCGGTCAATCTCTCTAATAGTTCTTCACTTACCTTGACTCGGTCAATCTCTCTACAAGTTCTTTACTTACCTTGACTCGGTCAATCTCTCTACAAGTTCTTTACTTACCTTGACTTGGGCAATCTCTCTACAAGTTCTTTACTTACCTTGACTTGGGCAATCTCTCTACAAGTTCTTTACTTACCTTGACTTGGGCAATCTCTCTACAAGTTCTTTACTTACCTTGACTCGGTCAATCTCTCTACAAGTTCTTTACTTACCTTGACTCGGTCAATCTCTCTACAAGTTCTTTACTTACCTTGACTCGGTCAATCTCTCTACAAGTTCTTTACTTACCTTGACTCGGTCAATCTCTCTACAAGTTCTTTACTTACCTTGACTTGGTCAATCTATCTAGAAGTAGTTTAACTTACCTGACTTGACTGGTACTTTGACTAATTGACTTGAGTTGGCTAGAATTATTGCAGTAAACCTAGATGACTTGAACAGTATGTTTTTCATCCTATCACCTGCATTCAAGAAGTCTTATTTCATCAACTTACCTGACTTGGCCAAAGCTATCGTGGCGATTGCCCTGATGTTTGGATCTTCATCTTTTAACATTTCTGTCAGTCCACTAATCACTGCCGGGAAGCAAAACTCTCCTGTAACATTAAACATTTAATAACTATCCTGTAACATTAAACATTTAATAACTCTCCTGTAACATTAAACATTTAATAACTCTCATGTAACATTAAACATTTAATAACTCTCATGTAACATTAAACATTTAATAACTCTCCTGTAACATTAAACATTTAATAACTCTCCTGTAACATTAAACATTTAATAACTCTCCTGTAACATTAAACATCTAATATTGTTGATATCTGCTACTAACTTGTGATAAGTCTATTTAAATGAACTACTATAAAAAACATCACACAAATTCCAATAAAACTTGGTGTATCTTAGAAGGGCTATAAATGCCCCTGGTAGGGCCATTCATAACTATGAAATACAAATGCATTACTAATATTGCTTAAATGTCATATCAAAATAGCCTTCTACAACCCCTGCATTTGCACAATTATGGACCAGTCCATACATATCTAATTCCTGCACCTTGACCATTAATTGATTACATTAATGGATGATGAGACACAAAGTCTATCATACAATAGTAGGGTCAGTAAACAGATTTCATACCTTCCGACTTTATAACCATATGACATTATCTAGAATCATGAAAGAACCTTAAATAGATCACTAACAAAATTAGATCATGCATAATGAGTATTTATTGTTACTTTGTTTAAGTTATGGTCTGGATGCAATTCTCAACAAGAGTACCATAAATGGTAAATAATACAGCCATGAGAAGGTTATATATTGGGTGATTTTATTATAATAATACAGCCATGAGAAGGTTATATTTAGGGTGTTTTTATTATAATAATACAGCCATGAGAAGGTTATATTTAGGGTGTTTTTATTATAATAATACAGCCATGAGAAGGTTATATATAGTGTGTTTTTATTATAATAATACAGCCATGAGAAGGTTATATTTAGGGTGTTTTTATTATAATAATACAGCCATGAGAAGGTTATATTTAGGGTGTTTTTATTATAATAATACAGCCATGAGAAGGTTATATTTAGGGTGTTTTTATTATAATAATACAGCCATGAGAAGGTTATATATAGTGTGTTTTTATTATAATAATACAGCCATGAGAAGGTTATATTTAGGGTGTTTTTATTATAATAATACAGCCATGAGAAGGTTATATTTAGGGTGTTTTTATTATAATAATACACCATGAGAAGGTTATATTTAGGGTGTTTTTATTATAATAATACAGTCATGAGAAGGTTATATTTAGGATGTTTTTATTACAATAATACAGCCATGAGAAGGTTATATATAGGGTGTTTTTATTATAATAATACAGCCATGAGAAGGTTATATTTAGGGTGTTTTTATTACAATAATACAGCCATGAGAAGGTTATATCTAGGGTGTTTTTATTACAATAATACAGCCATGAGAAGGTTATATTTAGGGTGTTTTTATTAAAACGTTTTTGTTTTGTGACTTTGGCTAAAATTTCAGGAGTTATAGAACATTACTTTTAAGGTGTCCTCTAACCTACATTGTATACAGTGAGGAGTGTCCTCTAACCTACATTGTATACAGTAAGAAGTGACCTCTAACCTAGATTGTATACAGTAAGGAGTATCCTCTAACCTAGATTGTATACAGTGAGGGGTGACCTCTAACCTAGATTGTATACAGTGAGGGGTGACCTCTAACCTAGATTGTATACAGTGAGGGGTGACCTCTAACCTAGATTCTATACAGTGAGGAGTGACCTCTAACCTAGATTGTATACAGTGAGGGGTGACCTCTAACCTAGATTGTATACAGTAAGGAGTATCCTCTAACCTAGATTGTATACAGTGAGGAGTGACCTCTAACTTAGATTCTATACAGTGAGGAGTGTCCTCTAACCTAGATTGTATACAGTGAGGAATATCCTCTAGCCTAGATTGTATACAGTGAGGAATGTCCTCTAACTTAGATTGTATACAGTGAGGAGTGTCCTCTAACCTAGATTCTATACAGTAAGGAGTATCCTCTAGCCTAGATTGTATACAGTGAGGAGTGACCTCTAACCTAGATTGTATACAGTGAGGAGTGACCTCTAACCTAGATTCTATACAGTGAGGAGCATCCTCTAACCTAGATTGTATACAGTAAGGAGTATCCTCTAACCTAGATTGTATACAGTGAGGAGTGACTTCTAACCTAGATTGTATACAGTGAAGAGTGTCCTCTAACCTAGATTGTATACAGTGAGGAATGTCCTCTAGCCTAGATTGTATACAGTGAGGAGTGACCTCTAACCTAGATTGTATACAGTGAGGAGTGTCCTCTAACCTAGATTGTATACAGTGAGGAATGTCATCTAGCCTAGATTCAATACAGTGAGGAGTGTCCTCTAACCTAGATTCTATACAGTAAGGAGTATCCTCCAACCTAGATTGTATACAGTGAGGAGTGACCTCTAACCTAGATTGTATACAGTGAGGAGTGTTCTCTAACCTAGATTGTATACAGTAAGGAGTGACCTCTAACCTAGATTCTATACAGTGAGGAGTGACCTCTATCCTAGATTGTATACAGTGAGGGGTGACCTCTAACCTAGATTGTATACAGTAAGGAGCATCCTCTAACCTAGATTGTATACAGTAAGGAGTATCCTCTAACCTAGATTGTATACAGTGAGGAGTGACCTCTAACTTAGATTCTATACAGTGAGGAGTGTCCTCTAACCTAGATTGTATACAGTGAGGAGTGTCCTCTAACCTAGATTGTATACAGTGAGGAGTGTCCTCTAACCTAGATTGTATACAGTGAGGAGTGACCTCTAACCTAGATTGTATACAGTAAGGGGTGACCTCTAACTTAGATTCTATACAGTGAGGAGTGTCCTCTAACCTAGATTGTATACAGTGAGGAGTGACCTCTAACCTAGATTGTATACAGTGAGGAGTGACCTCTAACCTGGATTGTATACAGTGAGGAATGTCCTCTAACCTAGATTGTATACAGTGAGGAGTGACCTCTAACCTAGATTGTACACAGTGAGGAGTGACCTCTAACCTAGATTCTATACAGTAAGGAGTATCCTCTAACCTAGATTGTATACAGTGAGGGGTGACCTCTAACCTAGATTCTATACAGTGAGGAGTGACCTTTAACCTAGATTGTATACAGTGAGGAGTGACCTCTAACCTAGATTGTATACAGTGAGGAGTGTTCTCTAACCTAGATTGTATACAGTAAGGAGTATCCTCTAACCTAGATTGTATACAGTAAGGAGTGACCTCTAACCTAGATTCTATACAGTGAGGAGTGACCTCTATCCTAGATTGTATACAGGGAAGAGTGACCTCTAACCTAGCTTTTGTACAGTGATGAGTCGCAATGTGCTGTCCATGTTAAAGACTTCTCTCATGGCGTGGTATCCTTTGGCGTACTGTGCCAGTCGATGGTAAAACCTGTGGGGGTCAGCATCAGGATTTCCTTCACAGAACTGGTTGTATGTTGCTTTTTTAAGAGACTTGTTTAACATAAAGATATCTTTGTAGATGAGATTTACAAACAGCTTCCACTCCTCCTCTGTGTAAGTCTTTGCAATCTTCTCCTTGTATTCTACTTCGAATTTCTTTTTAAAGTCTACCCATGTCACCTCGGACTTGTCACCGAAGGCCCTATCCCAAAAGTCATAGCTGAGCATGCTACCGTCAGACTTTCGGACATTTTGAGATTTATTTCCTGGTTCAGATGATTCATCCTCATTATCTTCATCTTCATCAGAATCAACATTTAACCTGTCATGGACATTTATATTCATGCCATGGAACTGAATTGTGCCTAGAGATGAACAAAACACAAATCAGTCAAATTTTTGATTTTCTGTCACAGTGACTATGACAAAGAAATCTAAAACTTCTTTTGAAATAAGAATATTTGCCACATAAAATCTGATTAACCAGTTATTCAATTAGCATTAAAAACAACCTAGATGATAAGTAACCAGCAACATTCTATTTGTAATATATGTTGCAGTTGTGTCTTACTGTCATCAAATTCCCCAATCTCTGCTTCGTCTTTTTCATTAATCACCTTCCCCATGGAAATTAATAAAGCGGGCATATTCTGTTCATATAGTTCCTCTTTGAAAAAGAATGTCCAGTTGATCTTAGCCAACATCAGCTTCCTACAATTGATGCATAAATGGACTGATTCACCTTTTTTGAAAAAAAAATGTTAATTTTTCTAACGTTAAACATTGAAAATATAACTAATTTGAAGTTGACAGCCAAAATTGTGACCTTTTTAATGCAAAATTTTAGCCTCACCTCTGTGTTATGTAAACAGGACACGAGCCTTGTTTATATTTACGAAACAGTGGAATGTTAATTTGTAATTCAAAACATCCTCATATTGCAGTCACAAATTCAACTTTTAAATGGCACAGTTTACCTAAAGAATACTTGAAATGTGATAGACATTATAAACTTAATAGATAAATAACCATACATTTTCAAAACTTTGGAAACAATAACACACCTCAATCTTTATTTACACAACAAATAATGCACTCTCTATAATAGACTTCTGTCATAATGTACAACCCAATTTTTAGAAACCTTTTAAACAGACTAAGACTGTAGATTTTGATCATTAAGGAGGTGTGCTACACCAGAGAAATTTGATGTAGATGAAAAGTGGAGGATATGTACAAAAATATTTTGAAGTTGAAAAATTTCAAATTTACTTTATTTTGTCAAAAAATACAGTTTTAGTAGAAGGTAATCTGAAAAAAAATTTAAAACCCCTGCTGGACTCGTACCTGCGACCTACAGGTCAGCAGTCGGTATTCTAACCTACTGAGCTACTCGGCTAGGTATCTAACTGGAAAAGGAAAAGTCAAATATTGCTGATATCGATTTTTTCATCCATGTTTTTAAAGGAAGTCAGCCATTATGACGATGTAGAGTACTACCTTAAAAGTGAAAGATAAAAATTTGGGGAAAATCATGAATCAGTCCCTTTAATATTCCAAATATACTTCCTACAGTTGTTACATATATACTAACAAAAATATATAATGGTCTGTTGTGCCAAAGGTCCCAGGCCTAAAGGTTATAAAACTATTTTGAGCATGTTTTCATACTCAATTGCAGACTCGAACTCTGTTCACTAAATCATACTCATACTCAAAAGAGAAGATTATAAAATTTTTATAAAATCATGCTTATATACTCAAATGGAGTACAAGCTTAAGATTTTTGGAATATACTTTGGAGCTTGCTCAGAGTTGTACTCAAAACAAACATGGCTGATCAAGTTTGAGTATGAGTATGGTATAAGTTTTATAACCTCCAGATCTGGTTTGAACTTCAGGTACATGACTCTGTTACATGTACACATTTTCCCTACATACATACTCAATATACTGAGGTCTACATGACTGTGTACACATTCTCCCTACATACATACTCAATATACTGAGGTCTAAATGACTGTGTACATATTCTCCTTAAATACTGGGTGTACATACATTCCTCCATCCAGTGTAGGCCCTATATCCCTGAATTTCTTGAGACTGACTGGGAATATGGAGGAGTTGGAAATGTAGGCCAGTGCTAACTCATCCTGACACTGGATGTCTCGAGCCGAAGTATCTGTGATAACCGTCACAAACACCTACAAACACAAACGAAATGTCAGGAATCCTACACAATGCTCTCAATACCGATTACAATATTCCATTAGAGACTGCCAGGTGCTTTTTGTGGTACTTATAGACCTATATTCAAAGTATAATGTGTGGTACAACGTGGTAACTTACAGACAATATCATTCAAATATTGACAGTGAGGGAAACAATGCAAGATATTACATGATTTATTGGTGGGAATTATTGTGTCTTTATCAACTAAAAATATAAATATCTAAGGCATACATCGGCATAAATTTTATATAATTAGTAAATAATTTATGCATTATTTATGATAAACAGCAGAATTTCTCATATCATAATACAGAATGCTGATATTGTTCACTATTACAAGTTCAGGAAAGGCTCTGCAACAATTTTTAAAATCCAGATATATATGTACACACACACACACACACACACACACACACACACACACACACACACACACATATATATATAAAACTATTTTTCAGCAATGTGCTTAGATATTTAATTATTTTTAGTTATACTGAATAGGCTTGTCCAAAGGGTATACTGGAATCTTGATGACTCCCTCAATGATATACTTTAACAATTTTATCATACCGATATGAAAATCAAAATTCAAACAAGCATTCTGAGAGTATTGCATGGCAATACATAGTTCCCTACCGGTTGCAAAACTTACTGTACCATAACAATTTTCAAAGTTCATTATGCAGGTTAATATATGGTATAAGGGAAAATTGGAGAACCAGGATAGGAATGGTTGGAAATCAACTACTATTCGAGTAGAGGCTATAGACCAGGAAAAAGACAAATTTATAATTCTAAGGTTTAGGTCTTTAACCAAGTCAATAAACTGTGACATGTAGGTGATCATGAATAATTTAGCTATATTGTTGTATTACTATGCTAGAAGTTTTAATGAGTATAGTACTCTTATCTACAGAGATAAGAAACTTGGATGTAAACTAACAATTTAAATTATGCTATTTTTCTAAGTCCAAGGTTCATAACTTAATGAAAAAATCAACGGACCAAGATGAAATTCAAACTTGATCTGTAACTTGTTAAGGCAAAGCAATGTACCAAATATCAAAGGAATATCTGTAAGCACAACAAGAAAAGTCTGGAAAACTGATAACCCATGCTATTTTTCTAAGTCCAAGGGCCATAACTTAATGAAAAATCAACGGACTGAGATGAAATTCAAACTTGATATGTAACTTGTTATGGCAAAGCAATGTACCATATATCAAATGAATATCTGCAAGCACAACCAAAACAAGATGTGTTTGTGAAACACAAATGCCCCCGATAATGGCCATGCAATTCCGAAGATGGCCAAGGTCACAAGGGCATATATCTTGGTACCAGTAGAAATATCTTGTCAAAAGAAATGCTCATGTTCAATATAAAAGCTCTAATATTTACCATTTAGAAGTTATGACCAATGTAAAAAAAAAATTAAAGTAGGTCAAATGTCAAGGTCAAAAGGTTCAATACCAATGGAAAGATCTTGTAACAAGGAATACTCATGTGAAATATCAAAGCTCTATCTCTTACTGTTCAAAAGTTATTAGCAAGGTTAAAGTTTTCAAAAAGTAGGTCAAACTCCAAGGTCAAGGTCACAGGGTCAGAAATGTTGGTACCCACGGAAAAGTCTTGTCTCAAGGAATACTCAAGTGAAATATCAAAGCTCTATCACTTACTTTTCAAAAGGTATTAGCAAGGTTAAAGTTTTCAAAAAGTAGGTCAAACGTCAAGGTCACGGGGTCAAAAATGTTGGTACCCACGGAAAGGTCTTGATACAAGGAATACTCAAATGAAATATCAAAGCTCTATCACTTACTGTTCAAAAGTTATTAGCAAGGTTAAAGTTTTCAAAGAGTAGGTCAAACTCCAAGGTCAAGGTCACAGGGTCAAAAATGTTGGTACCCACGGAAAGGTCTTGTCACAAGGAATACTCATGTGAAATATCAAAGCTCTATCTCTTACTGTTCAAAAGTTATTAGCAAGGTTAAAGTTTCAGACAGAATGACAGAATTACAAAATGACAGCATGACTGACAGGACAAACACAATATGCCCCCCGATCTTCGATCTCGGGGGCATAAAAAACCTGGAAAACTGATAATTCATGCTATTTTTCCAAGTCCAAGGGCCATAACTAAGTGAAAAATCAACAGACCGGGACCACATTCAAACCAAATATCAAATGAATATCTGCAAGCACAACCAAAGACAAGAGGCCCATGGGCCACATCACTCACCTGAGTCACCTTGGCTCATATTTAAAGATTTTTCCTATATACACATGTAAAACTTTGATGCCTATTGTGGATCCAACTTACTTCCAGGTGTCATAATTTTTACAAAATTGAATCTGCACTATGTCATGAAGCTTTCATGTAAATGTAAACTTTTCTGGCCCAGTGATTTTTCAGAGGAAGATTTTTAATGATTTTCCCTATATATTTGTATGTAAAATTTTGATCCCCTATTGTGGCCCCATCCTACCCCCAGGGGCCATTATTTTAACAAACTCGAATCCGCACTATGTCAGAAAGCTTTCATGTAAGTTTCAGCTCTTCTCGCCCAGTGGCTCTTGAGAAGAAGATTTTTAAAGATTTATCTTATATACATGTACATGTATCTTTATGTAAAACCTTGATCCCCTATGGTGGCCCCATCCAACCCCTGGGAGCCATGATTTTAACAAACTTGAATCTGCACTATGTCAGAAAGCTTTCATGTAAATTTCAGCTCCTCTAGCCCAGTGGTTCTTGAGAAGAAGATTTTTAAATGACCCCACCCTATTTTTGTAGTTTTGTGATTATATCTCCCCTTTACTAGTAAAGGGGGCATGACCCTTCATTTGAACAAACTTGAAAACCCTTCACCCAAGTTTGGTTATAATTGGCCCAGTGGTTATGGTGAAGAAGTTGAAAATGTAAAAAGTTTACAGATGGACGGACAGACGACGGACAACAGGTGATCAGAAAAGCTCACTTAATTGAGCTTTCAGCTCAGGTGAGCTAAAATGTCTGGAAAACTGATAATTCATGCTATTTTTCTAAGTCCAAGGGCGATAACTAAGTGAAAAATCAACGGACTGAGACGAAATTCGAACTTGATCTGTAACTTGTTATGGTAAAGCAATGTACAAAATATAAAATAAATATCTGCAAGAACAGAGAAAAAAAGTGCGTAAAACTGGACTGACGGACAGCGCGCAAACCTAAAGTCCCCTTCGACTTCGTCGGTAGGGGACTAATAAAAACTCGTCATAAATCTTGTTGTTTGCTACCATAAACTGGTTCTTATTGTCAATGATGAATTATATGTTAACACATGTTACATTGAACACCTAAATACCTGTCTGACAGATCCGCATGCTTCAGCATGTGTAAGATTTTCCCGCATTTGTAGGTTCTCATTCAGTGCAGCAAGACATACAGTGTATACCCATCCACCCACCCATGTAAGATGAATTTTGTATAATTATGCTCTTTTGTCATTATAGATAAAAGATCACAGATTTATTTATACAGACTATATATATGTATTACACTGTTTGTAATAAACTGCACTTCTGAGAGCGCTTCTATACCTAGTATCCACATGTTTGTTTATTTATTTCATAAATTATCTATTTCATGTTTGTTTGTGTGAAACGAATAAGAACTTATTATGATTAATGTTCAAAGGATACTTGTGAAGCAATATATTTCAGTTCATAACGAATATTCATGATTTCAAACTGAAAATATCAGAAAAATTCATAAGATAAAAAAGTCGTTCCAAGATCAACATTTAGGTTGAGTGTATGAGTATCAGTTCATGAAACCGAAGTACTTTTGCAAATATATCAGACATTTTATGACGATTTTTAGGTAATCAGCAAAATAGATCAATTTACTTTTATACAGTGAAAAATTACTTCAGTAGAATGGTAAAATAACAACTTTTGACACACTCCTTATGAAAATCTGTTCCAGTAAGTACTATCATATTTTAATCAATTCCTTTACTTACTCTATTATTCATTAAACAGTAATTAAGATTTCTACTGCATGAGGACAGGAATATTAAAGTCACCATGACCGAGATGACATTAGAAAAATAATAGACGATCAGACACGAAATGGCATTAAATTTGATAATGAGAATAAATGTCAATATCAAATTAGTCATAATAGCAATGGATGAAGTAAAATCTAATTAACACTTATAGTACCTTGCAAGACAGAATTGCCTCCCCTTTCTGGTTAACCATTATGCGGTGTTCCATATCAGGATCTGCAAACCAAACACGCCACCCTTGTTCCTCAAACTTTGCTACAAAATTGAACACGTTTTACCTATTCTGATTTTTATCTCTTAATTGTCACAATTTGGACAATATTAACATTTGGATGTACATGTATATATATTCCTCAGTTTTAAAGCATTATGGGTGTCAAGGGTGACATTTTTTTTAATCTTTGTTTATTTGTTTGTTTTTGTTTTATTTTGCTTACAATTATAATACAGTAATATTAAAATTGAAAAGGAGATTGTTGAATATCTTAATGACTAAAACTTTCAGTGATTAAGTCATAACCAAGTATATTGTACCCTCTTACAAGTGGGCATATAATTATTAGTTACACAGTCAGTTAGGGCCATAATACAGAGTCATCCAGGGTGTGAAATATGTATTGGACAAGCTACATGTAGGTAAACCATCCAGGATGACTAGTTTGCTCTCCGTGTTTTCGTGCGCTCTCCATTTACAGTTTTGCATTCACCGTGCATTCAACGTTCACCATTCACTGTCATTCGGAACACCAAAGTGAAAGGATCGATTTTCATAGCAATTAAGGCAAAAAGGAAAAAGGAATGTGTTCTTAAGAGTGAAAGTAAACATTTTTATTACCGTATATCAGAAATTTTATTTATAAAGTACAAATATCAGGACTATCAACTGTGAAAATTCAAGGAAAACTGCAAATCACTCATCAATATTGAATAGAATAAATCATTGTTATTATCATCACAAAATATATTGTTTGGTTAAAAAGTGGGAGAAGTTCTGAATGAGAGAAAAATGTAAGAGCCTGCAGTTAGAATTCAACACTTATACATGTACATGTAGCGAAGAATGAGCAACGAGTGCTGGTATGTGTATGAAAATGAGGCAGTTTCAGTTAACGAATACCTCACCCCCCTACCTAATACCTCGCTCACTGTGCGTTTACGGTTCACTTGGGAAAGTAGAATGTTTCAGGGACTGTATAATATATGTATTACAGTTGTTCCAAACTGACTGTGTAATTAATTTATTCCGCTGAAGACCTTTTATAGAAAATTTGTTCAGATTTCAGTAACATCTTTGATAAAGATTATTGAATTATGAAATTGAACACCATATTCCTGTCATGTGTATAACAAATAATCAGTCTTTTTTGTCATATGTATTACAATAACATACTAGTAGTCTTTCCTGTCATGAGTATTAAAATAACATAGTAGTCTTTCCTGCTCTGTGTATTACAATAACATAGTAGTCTTTCCTGCTGTGTGTATAACAATGAAATAGTGGTCTTTCCTGCTGTGTGTATATAACAATACTGTCCAGTGGCGGATACAGGATTTTAGAAAAGGTTGCCAAATCTGGCATTTTACTTATATTATTTTGTAAATTTGTGGCAAAAAAGGGGGCTGCCCGGGCCCCATGCCCCCCTCCCCCCACCTCTCTAAATCTGTAACTACTGTCATAGTCTTTGCTGTTGTGTGTATTGTGATTCAGTTAAAGACAAAATTTCTATCATGCTCCTTGATGTTTAGATAACATGCGTGGAGTATGTAGTACAGACGTTCATCGGAAATTGCCGTTTAGATTCTTGGCTTTATTGATTTTCTTTTACCTTAGTGAATATGTCAGGATTGACGTTAATTGTCATAGTAATAATTAAGCCAGCTATTTGATAGGTCCGAAAGTGAAACATTACGTCATATATACCATTTAACTTTGCATTAATAATATGAAACTTAACAAGACCAAAATTGCAATCAGACGATATGTTTATTAATTTTCCTGATAGATGTCAAATGGTTTCATCAATATCTACAAGAAAAGGTGAAAAGGTTATCATTCAACCAATGGAAAAATCAATGATGAGGATCTTATGATAAAAAATAACAATGACTGCCCAGTATCAAGTAATTCTGCTTGTGTGTCCACATTTTGAAATTTTAAAATAAAAATCTGCAATATCCGGACATGGACTCCTGCTGTCTAGACACCAAACTAAAAATGAGCATTGCTTAACCTTAAAGAAATTATACTTAAATAAAAAATTACACATTCAAGTAGAGGGATTCATGTTCATTATGATAATACATGTACATGTACATGCATTTCTATTTACCATATTATCGGAATTGAAGGGAGAAATGATTTTTTAAGATTCAATACATTTTTACTACAGTGTATATACAGTTGAACTTCGATAATCCTAAGTCTTTTCTTTGTCCCATAGAGTTCGAGATAACAAGGTTTGACTGTATTAACATATTGGCCCTGTCCTAGAACCTGACTGAAGGGCAATGAATTTTACAATTTAAAGTAGAGGGCTTTTAATACATCATAGCGAAGCATTCAGATGGTGGACCCAGCCTTTCCTGCTCCTCCTAAGTATTCATTTTACTTCTATCTAGCGTCAGTAAAATCATATCTAAGAAGTTTATCAAAAGCAATGGACAATAACAGTAAACTTGAACTTGCTCTATAAAGGAAATGATCATACATGTAATTGGAGAATTGTAGCTGCGACTAACCTGCCAATTTGCGAGTGAATTCCAGGTCATTCTTCTGGTAACTGATCATCACATCACATTTAACCTTTGAGTCCAATCTGGTTGCCATAGTGACGGGGAACGTACAGGTGGGTCTGGTTATCAAAGCTTCCCTCGCGGCTCCGTAACACAGATGTTGATGGTTGCTCAATGCCACTGACACTAGTGGGCTCAATCACTGACAAAGAAAGAAGTACTCACTATAATGTCTTTATGTTCCAAGATCTGTATAAATACGGAGCATAAGAGGTAATCTATTGAGTGAACATGAAAATCTGGTTCCATGACCAGGAGACAAGCTAACATTTCATCTATCTGCCTCCAGATTGGAACACTACTTTTGTAAAAGGGAGAATCAGCACGAGTTCAAAGGTGAGTTTAATGTCTAATTTATGGCCATGGAGTCAGGTGGTCTGCAAGTCAGAAATGTTATAAAATGAGCCTAAAAATGTCTTAATCATACGGAACATATCTATGTCATTTACATTCAATTTGCAATAAAACAAGAGGCCCAGGGGCCTTATAGGTCACCTGAGTATCATGTAACAACCTTCCAATGTTTGAATTAGGTTTGTGTTTAAATATAAGAATTTTACTTTTGGATGGAAGAAACATTGAATAGCTATGTGGTCAGCCCCGCCTTTGCACCATAAATTTCAGTTTTGAAAGAAGCATCCTTGATCATCATTATCATACTATTAGTTTGTCTACTTAATACCCAGCAGCAGAGGAGAAGATTTTCAAAGAAATAAAATGCATTTTCACTACAGTGTATATGATCAATAGGGCCCCACCCTAATACCAGAACCCCTGACCCAGGGGCCATGAATTTCACAATTTTGAAAGAGGCATCCTTGCTCATCATAACCATGCTATTGGTTTGTCTACTTAATACCCAAGGACAGAGAAGAAGATTTTCAAAGAAATAATGCATTTTCACTATATGACTTATAGAGCCCCACCCTAGCACCAGAACCCCTGATCCAGGGGCCATGAATTTCACAATTTTTAACAAGAGGTACTGTGAGCAATGCTCACTAAGAATACCCCCCGCTTATCCCAATCTCCCAAAGGGTGTTGGTAATAGGTATAAACTACCTCTTTTCTGAGTGTTGCTACTTCGATGTCCAGTGCGCATGACCTTTGACCTTTTGACCCCCAAATCGATAGGGAACATCTTCATCCCATGGGTAATCCATATGTATGATATGGTGACTGTAGGTGGAAAGGATAATGCTTTAGAGCCCGGAAACCATATTGCTACTTCAATGTCCAGTGTGCTTGACCTTTGACCTTTTGACCCCAAAATCGATAGGGAACATCTTCATCCCATGGGTAGTCCATATATATGATATGGTGACGGTAGGTGGAAAGGATAATGCTTTAGAGCCCGGAAACCATTGCGTCTACAGACGGACGGACGGATGGACAGACAGACGGACAACCCGATTCCAGTATACCCCCCCACAACTTGTTGTGGGGGGTATAAAGAGGCATCCTTGCTCATCATTACCATGCTATTAGTTTGTCTACTTAATACCCAGAAACAGAGAAGATTTTCAAAGAATTTCTACATTTTCACTATATGACCAATAGAGCCCCACCCTAACACAAGAACCCCTGCCCCAGGGGCCATGAATTTCACAATTTTGGTAGAGGGCTCAACGCTCATTATAATTATGCCCACAGTTTGGCTTCTTGATGTCCAGGAGTAAAGAAGAAGATTTTTTAAAATTACACTCATTTTGATGGTTTTTGCCCCACCCCTCAGGCCCCAGGGGGGCAGGGACCACGAATTTCACAATTTTTGTTCCCCTCCACCCACAGATGCTATATGCCAAAATTGGTTGAAATTGGTTCAGGGGTTTCAGAGAAGAAGCTGAAAATGTTCAAATGTTAACGCACGACGCACGACGACGGACAAAAACAGATAGCAATAGGTCACCTGAATGAATTCAGGTGACCTAAAAAACCATTACACTTGGAAAAAGGACACTCAATAATTTCACGTAATATAGGTTTTAACACATCTTATCAATGATTGATAAGAACAGTTGTATGTGGTGCATTTACACTGAATAATAACATGATAGAGAAATTACAACTGTATTCAACAAAACTGATAATTACATTCTCTTATATCAAGTATACCTTAAAATTGTAACAGGTATTCCACAGTATATTAATTAAATACTTTCTCTCGATATCTAAATCAAATTCTCTCTCTCTCTCCCTGAGATATATATATATCTAAATCAAATTCTCTCTCTCTCTCCCTGAGATATATATATATATCTAAATCAAATTCCCTCTCGCTCTCTCCCTGAGATATATATATATCTAAATCAAATTCTCTCTCTCTCTCCCTGAGATATATATATATCTAAATCAAATTCTCTCTCTCTCCCTGAGATATATATATATCTAAATCAAATTCTCTCTCTCTCTCCCCGAGATATATATATATCTAAATCGAATTCTTTGTACTTCTCTGAAGTATATCTAAATCGAATTTTCTCTCTCTCTCTGATATATATGAATAACTTGGACTCTCTCTGATATATACATATATATTAATTAGTCATCGTTGGATATATATATATATACACAGTAAAATTGCACAAAATGTCCATGGTATAGGTAATAAGTAGAAAAAATATATCCAACGATGACTAAGTACACATGATCCGCATTTAATCAATTATAAATTATAATCATTAATCAAGTGTAATTGATTAAATGTGGATCATGTGTACTTATAGTCATTGTTGGATATATATATATATATATATATATATATATATATATATATATATATATAATTTTCTCTGTCTAATCGAATACCTCTCTCTGATGTACATGTATTTACATGTAAATCGAATTCTCCCTCTCTGATATATATTTAAATCAAATTCCCCCTCTCTGATATATTTTTAAAATCAATTTCTCCCTCTCTGATATATATAAGTTGAATTATCTCCCTGGTGTAATAAATCAAATTCTCTCTTTGATGCATGTAAATTAATCTAAATCAAATTCTCTAAATTGAATTCTCCCTCTCTGATAAATCAAATTATCTCTCTCTCTCTCTCCCTGATACATGTACATCTAAATCAGATTTTCTATCTCAGATCAAGTATATAAATAAAATTCTCTCTTTCTCTAATATATCTAATTGAATTCTCTCTTTCTTACATATCTGAATCAAATTATTTTTATCATTTATTTATTATTATTGTACTAAATTCATAAAGCCTTTAGTTGATAAACACAATTACTCTAAAGTGCTTTACATGTAAAACAAACTAAAACAAACAACAATGAATATACATCAAAAAGACATAAAATAACATTAAACTGAATAACCTAAGGATAGGTAAAACTATAATATAATGGTTTCTCCCCCCCCCCTCTCTCTCTCCCTGACATATCAAAATCAAATTTTCTCTCTGTATAGCTCTGATCATTCTCTCTCTCTGATATATCAAAATCAAATTTTCTCTCTGTATAGCTCTGATCATTCTCTCTCTCTCTCTCTCTCTCTGATATATCAAAATCAAATTTTCTCTCTGTATAGCTCTGATCATTCTCTCTCTCTCTCTGATATATCAAATTTTCTCTCTGTATAGCTCTGATCATTCTCTCTCTCTCTCTCTCTCTCTCTCTCTCTCTCTCTGATATATCATAATCAGCAAATTATATCTCTCTGGTATATATTGAAACAGATTCTCTGATTTTTAAATAGAATTCTCTCTCTCTCTCTCTTTGATAAAATAAAATTCTCTCTCTCTCTCTCTGTCTGATACATCAAAACAAAATTCTCTTGATATAGCTATACATGTATAAACTGAATGCTCTCTTTCTCTGATATATCTAAACCAAATTTTTTCTGACATATTTTAATCGAATTTCTCTCTCTCTCCGTTATATCTAAATCAAATTCTCTATCTCATTAGGGGCATGCAAGATCAAAAGTTCAATGTCTGGAGAAAAAAAAACTAAATTCACATAGTTTTCACCAAGACACCCCTTAAAACTAAACATGATGAATGTTGAAACTAATCAATTAACAAGTAAAAACATACAAGTATAACACTCTGTTTATCTACTGTTTATTCACAAATGAATTAGTGTACATTAGAACTATATATTAAATGTTCCTTAAAAAGTAATATTAATAATCATGTGGTTTTTAACAGTCACTTGTCTTTTTTCTTTTTCCGCTAAAGTGTAATCGATGTCGGATGGCAGAAACTTATGGGAGTTTTTACCCACACACCCCCCTAACTCTTTGAATTTAGAATTTTATCCGACATCGATCTTTTGATCTTGTCCCTTACCATTAATTCGTATCTGTCGTCCTTCTACATCCTTGGCCACAATTTGATAGCTACAACAACTACCCATGGACACTTATAATCAGCAACTAATCGAAATCTTGGAGGTCTTACATATCAGGTTCTCTCGCTCTTAAACCATTGTCCTTGAGGATAATTATTAATCTGAGCAATGTCTTTCTCATATGGACAGCCCACGACAGTGAGTGCATGCGTTACTACAGGGGATTTCAGATCCAGCACACAATAAGACAACACAAAGGGTATTAGACAGTTCACATGAAGTGTAAAGTCTCCAGTTCTAGCCCGAGAGACGCCACAACATACAGTATCTCAATGTATCTGTTGACAACAATAAAAAATGCTATGTTCCCATCAGGCTCTGCACTTGAGGAAGTAAATTATTAAGAGAACGATATAAAACAACGTCATCACGGACCGAGTTAGACCACTTCTAAGGCCAGAAAATTTTGTTCCAATTAATGAATTTTTAGCTCACTGATTATGGATGAAAATCAATAGTTCTCCTCCATATACATGAAGAAGAAAAACAATATCTGGTTTGTAATGAGTGTCAGCCAACTTCAGACATGAATCAAGATTTATTACGAGAAAAAAACTGTCATTTATTAATATCCACACGTTAAATTGCAATTTTAGTTACTTAAGAATAATATAATGATTAAATATTAGCTTAATGAAGATAATAGAAGCTTTTAATGAAAGTTTATGATGACTTATAGGCAAATGATGTACAGATCTCTTCATACTAGATCTACACATCATCTACTATTTACATAGGCATATTTACATGACTCTCCTCTGGGTTGACAGCAGTTATATGATACATTGTTTTCAATATCAACAGCTTTTTCTTTTTTTTTTCATTTTGCAAAATCAATAAGCAGGCTGAATGTTTAGGATTTAATGATGATACCTGAGGCAGCTGAGAAGAAAATGCAAATAAACTAGGTTTAAGTCTACTTTTAAAATTTTCATTGACAGAAGACATTAAAATCAATAAGTATTGCCTTGATTTCTTGTTGATACCCACCCTTTTTTGTGGGCAGGCAATGTTTTTATGCTAGTCTTTTTACATATGTGTATGCAATAGGGGGTCATCTTGTTAGACCCCCTATTGGATGTTTTTATTTTGTGTATATATGTTCTCTTTCTCAATGTTAATTTTACAGAGGTATGTAACAGCTAGGGGGTCATCTAGTCATTTGCAGCATATGATCTTAATTTTTACTTGGTTTTAATGACCCCCTGTACTGTATATAATTTTCGTCATTTACTAAATAAATGACATTTTCTATTCTCAAACTTGTTCTGTTTTGGCTGCTTTGAGCAAAAAACGAGTGCAGTCCACTTGGCTAGTGCTTTTGAGCTAAGGATCATAAATATTTTTAAAAATAAAATGTCTGTGGAAATTCTAGAATCATTAGGAGAATGCATCAGGTAAGTTTATATACGGTACTTGGCCATATATAAGTAAGTTCCCAAAGAAAATTTTCTCTATATAACTTGCATGTAAATCTATCTTTTTTCAAAATCTTCTCTTGGAGTCAATATTCCCTCTATGTGGATGAAATAAAAACCATTTTGTTTAGAAATATCAAAAGTAACTGCTATATTTTTAAACAATGCTACGAAGAAATATTGCAGAGAGATAACATTTTATTCATAATGTTAATTTTTTTAATTCTAAATTATATAACTTATATAAATAGTAAGTACTCTCAAATTAAACTTTGTGTTAGAATTGTCATATCTTTGTGTTAGAATTGTCATATCTTTACAATAGATTATATAATTATTCTGAAATTATTAGATGATACTGTGAATACTTCTGAGATCAGTGTGTTTTATTTCATCAAAATTAATCAAGAAATGCATTCAGAAAAATTGTTTGAAAATATATGGTTTTGTATGAAATATATAGTGGAAATTTTCTTTGGGAACAATTACTTATGGCCAAGTACTGTATATATTAAATATATAAATATATATATATATACACCCCTGTATATACTTTAATTGTACATGTAAGCCTCAGTTAGAAGAATTCAATTAAAAATTAGATTAAGATATTCATTATTTACATGCATGTATAACGACCATATTTCATATCTAATTAATGGATGGGTGATTTGTGTAATTATGATATTATTTTGAAGGGTTTATCAAACAGGCCTTATTGGTCACCTAGCTGAGTATTAGTTACAAGTACTAGCCCCAATTAGGGCTACGAAACCTAGAAAAAATTTCCTGTTCTGAATAATTCAGCAAACGTATTATACAAGATGTGTTCTTAAATGCCCTCAAAGGTGCTTATACTGACGAAAAGGTTTTACATAATATAATATATATATCGTAATATTAACACATTTAAAATATAACTAATTTGGACCATTCCTAGAGTCAATACCCTTGGGTTGTGAAATTCCTTTTCTGCTTTTCCTATTAGTAGCAGTAAATATGCATAGTTTTTATACTGTATCAGTAAACTTTAAAAAGTCTTTCAAATGATAAAGACAATTTTAAATCACTATAATGATTTTGGCTCCATCCTAGCTGGAACCAAATCCTTGCCCCCTAGGATCATTGCAATTTTGGTAAAGGGCTTACCTGCTCATTCTAATATCCATTTAGATTCAATTTAGTATCGATAACATTAAAGAAAATGTTTTGTAAATGTTTTACACATAAATACTATACATGCAAAGTTTGGCCCCACCCTGGAGTCAGAGTCTCTACCCCGGGGATCATGAAATTTAGAATTTTGGTAGAGTTCTCCCTGTTCTACATCACAATGCATTTAGTTTTTCTTACAGTCATGTGTGGTTGTAGAGAAGATTTTTGAAAACTGGTCAAAATTTGGCAGTTTTTGCCCTACCCCTAAGGTCCAAGGGGTGCAGGAATCCTGAAATTCACAATTTATGTCCCCCTTGTCCCAAAGATGCTTCATAATAATTTAATTCTTATTGTATCCTTGTCTCTGATTGGTCAAATTCCAATTGAGGAATGCAGGTTATTTTTGTACAACCTGGTTTGGTATGGGGACACATACCCTTGACAACCAGAAGCCGGAACTATTTTTTCTTCTCTCTCTAAATTTACATCGCAGCACTGTTTTCAGCCTTCTATGGAATAGAAAGTCAACGTGTACAATAAGATACTTCGGTTTGATACACAAACTGTTTTCAATTAGCATCTACTTGTACGCTAATCACTGTTGTAAATCATCTCTGTATGGTGATCGAATAATTTTAAAATAGATTAAAACAAAGATATTATATTCGAATTAATGATTTACCAAGTAAGCATAGCATTGTCCTGTTCATTTTCAAATACATTTTTCACTGGGGAAAGGGGGGGGGGGGTATTTCATTGCTGATCCGCCTTTCAACAAAGCAAACAAAAAAATCATACGTCACATTTTACCATATGACGTCAGTCACATTGACATGTGGATCGCGATTTGTCACTTGCTTTAATATTTTCTAGTGTAGGATTTAACATTAGTGACATTACGTCATTGTTGCATGCAAGGGTAAGTTTTCATGTAGTAAAATTTTCACAGAGTAAAAGCCGCAAATTATTGCATTTTCTGATATTTGAAGATTTACTTTGGGTAGATCTAGGCCTAAACAATGCAAATTCCCATATTTTCTAAATTTGTCAGAGATAAGCGACTTCAAAATTGATCTCTAAAGGGCAGCGAAATACGCATTGCATGCATAGTCTACACATATTTTCCGTCATAACAAACTTCACCTTCGGTACAATAATTCAATACATAGGCTAGGCTCTGTCAAACTAAATAAGACAAATTGACAACAAGTTAAAATGGCGACCTTCACAGCTACATGTAAACGCTTCGTTGTTGTTGCTGCAAGTGAATCATTGCACGGCTCAGTTGACTTGTATTTTTCCGAGTTTATGTACATTTTGATAAACGAAGGTTTAATAGTATCTTTGTCTCCTGCATTAAATCATAAGGAATGACTTTAATTCTGGGGCAAGTTATACGAGTATAACCTGGTTTGGGTCAGTTTACGCTTTTTTATAATCCGCTTTGTGGATTATAAAGCGTAAACTGACCCAAACCAGGTTATACTCATATAACATGCCCAAGAATTAAAGTCATTAATTCCTTAAATAAATCTGAAAATAATTGGAAAAGTTAAGTTATCAAGAAGAAGATAAAAATCTGAAAATAATTGGAATTAAAGGCAATCATCAAGAATTCAAAAATTTGAATGTCAGTTGTTGATTTACAAGTGAGATACAGCACTCAAAATTGCTTGTTACGTACTAAACAAGGCTCAACCATCAGTCATGTTTTTATTTACGTATGAATTGCTTCATAGAAAATATCATGTTTAAAAGAAAATGAGATGTGACAAACACTAGAAACAAGCTGTTTAACTGTGTTCAGAAAAACTTGTAAATTGAAAAATTTGCTTTAAATGAAATCTTTATTAGTATATCTATAATTAATGTAAACAAAAACATGACACAAGCCTTAATGTTTGCGTAACAAAGAATTGTGAGCTCTGTATCTCGATCTCTTGTAACACAATTTTAACAACTGACATTCAATTTTTGCTGACCATGCATTAGAAATACCTTGGTTATTAAGCATATTAAACATTAAAAATGGAAAAATAAAATTTAGACATTTTCAGCTCAAATAGTATCCATCCATGCCCCTTTAACTGATTATGACATAAACCAGATATTGTTTCTGATCTTCATGAGAATGGAGATCGATCTAGTAATTTTCAAACATTAATGAGCGTCATGCAGCTTCAATGGAACATTTTTCATTTCTATATGTAAATATCATATTGTCGGACGTAAACGTTGACTATTTTATATTGTTTGTGTCTTTGATCAGATCTATATCGTCCTTGAGAAGATAAGAGATACTGAGATAGACATATATATCGATATAATTTATTTTCTATAGATACTTATAAATAGAAAAATACTCATCCCACCCCCTCTCTCTCCCTATCAATCTATTAAATTCTTTATTTATCTATATGTATATATTTGATAATTATTTTTTCTGTTGATTTAATGAACATTCAGACACCTGTGATCATATCGAGGAAATTCGATCCATGCAATGAGATGAAAGCCTGTTTTGCAATTTAGTTCTGTTCAAACGTATTTTATTGAAAATAAAAAGCTAATGGTCATATCTTGTGACAATACAATGAATATCAAAAATTCTCTCTGTGAAAACAACAGCCTTAGCTTCGAGAAAGGTTGTCATGCATTTTGTTTACTCACCAATTTCCGGAACATTTTCTGTTTACTGTACATGTAGTTTACACCCATTTTCAATCAAAGTACTGAAAGTACTGGTGGGAGTTTTAAGAAATAGGGACGTGCCCGCTAAAGTACACAAAATATGTCTCCCATTTACTATTGTAAAAATTAAAGTGCAGTTGATTATGTTGACATACATGCATGTAGACACTGGTAAGTTTTAACACCTTGTCTTGATTGTATTTTACTATTCCAACATATTTTAATATAATCCGAGATTCCTCTGACTCTTACCCCCGCTTATATATTTGACATGTGCGGGGGAGAGTCAGAGCGGACTCCATATTGAAAAGTGGGAATTCAGCGACACCAGCTGGTGTCGCTGCTTTACCTACCTCTTACAACTTTATTTCGCGGATCTATCTTCCAAGACGTGAGAATTCAGTTAACGGAAGATAAATCTATAAATAGATCATGATTAATACGATGCTATCGCCGTTTAAACGGCCCTAACACCGACAAATGGAGCATCACTTGAATTAGGTCGCCGCCTCGCCATTTGATTTCTTTGCGCATGACGTCAGCACATGTAAACACAAAATTCCATCGTTTAAACGGCGATAGCATGGTTATGACTAGATGGTATCCCTCAAAAGCAGGTGACCCACGAGTTACTTGCCCCTGATCATAGATAGAAAGATAAGTCGTACGTCGAATAATTTCGTAAAGAAATGTGTTTACGATAAAGAAGGCAAAGAAAATTGTTGGGACTTTTTTACTAATTAAGATTACTAATTAAACCCTAATTAGCTGAACTATTAAAAATGTAAGAAATAAATAAAGCAATGAACGCAATATGGAGAGAAATACGATTTGATAGAAAGTATACAGAGTATTATTTAATTAACATAATTAATCAAACCCTAATTCTCTCAGATGTTAAAAACAGTAAGAAATTTGATATAAAAAACTGTAAGGGGCGAGATCAACAGATTGATTTCGGATAAAAATCTAAATTCAAATAGTTAGGGGGAGGAGGGGGGGGGGGTGTTAAAACTTCTGTAAGTTTCTCTCATCCGACATCGATTACACATTAGTCGAAAAAGGAGAAAGACAAGTGACTGTTAAAACTACATGACGATATTACATTTTAATGAACATTTGATAGTTTTAATCTACACTTTCATTTGTGAATAAACAGAAGATAGGGTATACAGAGTTATTTATACTCGTTTGTTCTTACTTGTTAATCGATTATAGTTTAAAAACTCATCATATCTAGTTTAGGGGGTCGTTGTGGGGGCGGATAGGGGGGGGGGACGTAAAAACTATGTGAATTTAGTTTTTTTGTCAGACATTGAACTTTCGATCTCGCCCCTAGGAAGTAGATAAAACAGCGAATGCAACATGGAAAAAAATAATATTTAATAAAAAGCAAAACTGATGATATCTAGCGGTGGTCAAAGTAACATATCTTTAGAAATTATTTTTGAAAGTACAGAAGGGTATTTTTGATCAAAAGTTAATCATAGAAATTATTTTAATTACCCCCCCCCCCCCCTCATTCAGTACACAAAATCAACTCAAAACTTTCATTCAACATTATAACTCACTAAAAAGACCATTCCTCAAAACCTGCTTTTGGATATCGAGTTAATTATTAAGACCAAACTAACTCAAGATCCAGGGCGATATAAACACCTACTTTTGAGAGATACCAGATAAGCTTTGCCACCCAGCGAGGCCTATGCTAGCCCTGCCTTTCAGGGATACCAAGTTACTTAATAAGGCTCAACTAGCCCAGGTTCCCGGGAGATCTAAACACCGACTTTTGAGGGATACCAGATAAGCTTTACCACCCAGCGAGCCCTATGCTAGACCTGCCTTTCAGGGATACCGAGTTAATTATCAAGGCTCAACTAGCCCGGGTTCCCGGGCCCTAAAGTCACCTACTTTTGAGAGATACCAGATAAGCTTTACCACCCAGCGAGCCCTATGCTAGACCTGCCTTTCAGGGATACCGAGTTAATTATCAAGGCTCAACTAGCCCGGGTTCCCGGGCGATCTAAACACCTACTTTTGAGGGATACCAGATAAGCTTTACCACCCTGCGAGCCCTATGCTAGACCTGCCTTTCAGGGATACCGAGTTAATTATCAAGGCTCAATTAGCCCGGGTAACCGGGCGATCTAAACACTTACATTTGAGGGATACCAGATAAGCTTTACCACCCAGCGAGCCCTATGCTAGACCTGCCTTTCAGGGATACCGAGTTAATTATCAAGGCTCAACTAGCCCGGGTAACCGGGCCCTAAAGTCACCTACTTTTGAGGGATACCAGATAAGCTTTACCACCCTGCGAGCCCTATGCTAGACCTGCCTTTCAGGGATACCAAGTTAATTATCAAGGCTCAACTAGCCCGGGTAACCGGGCGATCTAAACACCTACTTTTGAGGGATACCAGAAAAGCTTTACCACCCAGCGAGCCCTATGCTAGACCTGCCTTTCAGGGATACCAAGTTAATTATCAAGGCTCAACTAGCCCGGGTAACCGGGCGATCTAAACACCTACTTTTGAGGGATACCAGATAAGCTTTACCACCCAGCGAGACCTATGCTAGACCTGCCTTTCAGGGATACCGAGTTAATTATCAAGGCTCAACTAGCCCGGGTTCCCGGGCCCTAAAGTCACCTACTTTTGAGGGATACCAGATAAGCTTTACCACTCAGCGAGCCCTATCCCAGACCTGCCTTTCAGGGATACTAAGTTCATTAATAGGGCTCAACTAGCCCGGGTTCCCGGGCGATCTAAACACCTACTTTTGAGGGATACCAGATAAGCTTTACCACCCAGCGAGCCCTATGCTAGACCTGCCTTTCAAGGATACCAAGTTAATTATCAAGGCTCAACTAGCCCGGGTTCCTGGGCCCTAAAATCACCTACTTTTGAGGGATACCAGATAAGCTTTACCACCCAGCGAGACCTATGCGAGACCTGCCTTTCAGGGATTCCGAGTTAATTATCAAGACTCAACTAGCCCGGGTTCCTGAGCCCTAAAATCACCTACTTTTGAGGGATACCAGATAAGCTTTACCACCCAGCGAGACCTATTCTAGACCTGCCTTTCAGGGATACCGAGTTAATTATCAAGGCTCAACTAGCCCGGGTTCCGGGGCCCTAAAGTCACCTACTTTTGAGGGATACCAGATAAGCTTTACCACCCAGCGAGCCCTATGCTAGACCTGCCTTTCAGGGATACCGAGTTAATTATCAAGGGTCAACTAGCCCGGGTTCCCGGGCCCTAAAGTCACCTACTTTTGAGGGATACCAGATAAGCTTTACCACTCAACGAGCCCTATGCTAGACCTGCCTTTCAGGGATACCAAGTTTATTAATAGGGCTCAACTAGCCCGGGTTCCCGGGCGATCTAAACACCTACTTTTGAGGGATACCAGATAAGCTTTACCACCCAGCGAGCCCTATCCCAGACCTGCCTTTCAGGGATACTAAGTTCATTAATAGGGCTCAACTAGCCCGGGTTCCCGGGCGATCTAAACACCTACTTTTGAGGGATACCAGATAAGCTTTACCACCCTGCGAGCCCTATGCTAGACCTGCCTTTCAAGGATACCAAGTTAATTATCAAGGCTCAACTAGCCCGGGTTCCTGGGCCCTAAAATCACCTACTTTTGAGGGATACCAGATAAGCTTTACCACCCAGCGAACCCTATGCTAGACCTGCCTTTCAGGGATACCGAGTTAATTATCAAGGCTCAACTAGCCCGGGTAACCGGACGATCTAAACACTTACTTTTGAGGGATACCAGATAAGCTTTACCACCCAGCGAGCCCTATGCTAGACCTGCCTTTCAGGGATACCAAGTTAATTATCAAGGCTCAACTAGCCCGGGTTCCTGGGCCCTAAAATCACCTACTTTTGAGGGATACCAGATAATCTTTACCACCCAGCGAGCCCTATGCTAGACCTGCCTTTCAGGGATTCCGAGTTAATTATCAAGACTCAACTAGCCCGGGTTCCTGAGCCCTAAAGTCACCTACTTTTGAGGGATACCAGATAAGCTTTACCACTCAGCGAGCCCTATCCCAGACCTGCCTTTCAGGGATACTAAGTTCATTAATAGGGCTCAACTAGCCCGGCTTCCCGGGCGATCTAAACACCTACTTTTGAGGGATACCAGATAAGCTTTACCACCCTGCGAGCCCTATGCTAGACCTGCCTTTCAAGGATACCAAGTTAATTATCAAGGCTCAACTAGCCCGGGTTCCCGGGCCCTAAAGTCACCTACTTTTGAGGGATACCAGATAAGCTTTACCACCCAGCGAGCCCTATGCTAGACCTGCCTTTCAGGGATACCGAGTTAATTATCAAGGCTCAACTAGCCCGGGTAACCAGGCCTTAAAGTCACCTACTTTTGAGGGATACCAGATAAGCTTTACCACCCTGCGAGCCCTATGCTAGACCTGCCTTTCAGGGATACCAAGTTAATTATCAAGGCTCAACTAGCCCGGGTAACCGGGCCATAAAGTCACCTACTTTTGAGGGATACCAGATAAGCTTTACCACCCAGCGAGCCCTATGCTAGACCTGCCTTTCAGGGATACCAAGTTAATTATCAAGGCTCAACTAGCCCGGGTAACCGGGCGATCTAAACACCTACTTTTGAGGGATACCAGATAAGCTTTACCACCCAGCAAGCCCTATGCTAGACCTGCCTTTCAGGGATACCGAGTTAATTATCAAGGCTCAACTAGCCCTTGTTCCCTGGTGATTTAAACACCTACTTTTGAGGGATACCAAATAAGCTTTACCACCCAGCAAGCCCTATGCTAGACCTGCCTTTCAGGGATACCAAGTTAATTATCAAGGCTCAACTAGCCCGGGTAACCGGGCGATCTAAACACCTACTTTTGAGGGATACCAGATAAGCTTTGCCACCCAGCGAGCCCTATGGCAAACCTGCCTTTCAGGGATACTGAGTTAATCAGCAACGCATAACGACGAGTGTAGTACGATTTGTAGGCTACGGTACTAATCTGCCTTTTAAGGATAGTATTTTTGATTTCTTATACAGAGATCGATTCATAAGATCTGCCTTTTAGAGATACGGAGTTAGTAATCCTTGGACAGCTAAGCCAATTCCTATGGTGTTTTGCTAAGCTGCCTTTGGGGACTATTGTGCACAAATGAAGCTATTACAATAACGTATTTCGCGCCTAGCATAGTTATTACTATGGAACTAAGATGTATAATACTAGTAAATGAGAAACACTTCGTACTGTAATGGAAATGACGCTACACTGTAATGATAAAAAAATATCCATGGACATCCTTAAACGTTATGAAATAATCACCATGTTGCATTGACTAGATCAAATTAAAACAACATTTAGTACGGAATTTTAATTTTTGATAGACTGATTAAGCTCATCAGCTATGATAGTTTGTAAATGAATGTGTGCACATATTATATTGGGTGTTAGTTGTTACTGTTTTTCTTTCTCTCGCTCTCTTGTCTTTCTTTCTCTCGCTCTCTTGTCTGTCTACCTCCTCCCACCTTTCCTCTCACTCACTCTCGGTCTAATCTATCTCTCCCTACTCAATGCCTCCATGCCTGTCTTTCCCTTTCTCTCTTGCCCCTCTCTCTCCCCACCCTTCCTCCTCCTCTCTCTCCATGTCTCCTGTCTTCTTCCTCCTCTCTCTGTACCACCCTTCCCCTCTCTCCCTTCACTCTCTACCCTCTCCTCTTTATCTCTCTCTCTCATTCTCACCTCTTTATCTCTCTATTCATCCCTCTCTCTCTCCCTTTCTTTTTCTCCCCCTCTCTCTCCGACTGCAGTATAAAAGAAAGGCTCCTCATTTATTTTGATTTTGCAGTTTAATCAATAAGTCCACTGAGTGAAGGTAAGATAATAATATTTTTATCTGTATTCAAATATATACTCAAGATATATCATCATATTTTGGGCAAAAGCATGTATCATTGCATTGAGAGAGCTTGAGACATTGCAACTACATGTATATGTAATCAGAATTGTTACTGATATACCAACATTACCATAAAAAGAAATGATTTATTATAAATCTTGGGTGAAAAATCTAATTGGGAGTTACGCGTATAATTGATCCTTCTTTTCTGCAATATCACATTCCTTGTAAGTATAAACAGCATTGATAGGTGGGTCAAAGGTCAAGTGATGATGTAACAATATAAGCCATTAGCGCTATAACGTAAAATGTCAATGACGTAGGATTAGAATGGACTCAATCGGATCACGCGCTCGCCTTTTTCCGTAACCGGTAAAAAGACTCGGACGTGGATCGGCGCAAGAATTGCATCAAATTGATGCATTTCTTCGCCGGAAGCGCGCCTGTGGATTAGGTTAAAAGGCCAAAACCGAATCCTTGTATAATGTATTATTTATATTCTCACCAGAGATTCAGTTTTGGTATCATTAACGTCTTATTCACTCCAATACATAAACATAAAAGTAAAAAATAATAGTGGTAGAATACCTTAGACATGTATGATATCTTAAATGCATTTGAAAGCTCGCGTTTCATATTGTAACGTACGCCTGTGACGTCATAGTTGCATTTCTGTACATATGGTAATAGACTATGATGGCGTCGATCCACATATGAGGTTCATTTGCGGTTGCGGAAATAGCCGAGTAGTTACGATTGGGATGAACTAGGTCGGGTATGATATGAAATGGTACCCTGTTGACCTCGCTTCTCTTGCAAATCAGCGGGGAACCAGTTTAGGGTATGATATAAAAATACAAGAGACCTGTGACGTCAAGTCGGATATGACGTAACAATAGAAGTTGGGAGCGCTATGTTGTAATGATAACGCAGAAAAAATTGAGAAAGCCAAGAGCGCTATGACGTAGCAATGACAAGGGAAAAATCGATCAAGTCGGCGTAGTATTTAAAGGTGTTAATAATAAGTGTGCCAGTGGTACCATGTATGTATAGGAGGTGATATAGGTGATTGTATGGGTGGTGGTATGTGGTGTATACCACCCATACACTATCAACTACAACCTATACACCACATACTATTACACTGCCCATACTCCACATACCACCACCCATACTACAAAATACCATTACACCTATATCACATATTACTGCAATTGTTACGTCATTGTGTTCTCTGCTATTTCAATTTTTTTAACGTTATTTTCCCGACGTAAAGCTAATAACTCCCATTGTTACGTCATGCTCGACTTAACGTCATATCGCTCTTCAAACTTCCGCCAGAGTTCGTTTGCTCACAAACCAAATTCTTCCAGTTAGGCATTATGGGATAGCGATTGTATACTGTGTGACGTCACTGTAGAATGACGAAAAAAGAACCATAATGTCAAACGTAAATAGTTCAAATCAAGAACGTAAACAACAAGTTTATTACTTTACACTATAATTTGAACAGTCTCCCTTCTCTCTAATGATCTTTTGATCATTTTATATTTAAAATAAAATCCATACTTTTATATATATGCTCTTAATGTCAATATTTTCAAGCTTTAACTACGAACTACTTCTTTAGTGTTATTTGCCCGCGTGATAATCGCGGACTCACAATATACAAATCTGTATATTGTACTGCGTCACATAGGAGATGTCTATACATAGGTGACGCAGTGAGGCCTCGACGGGGAGTTTGTACGCTTTTGCATTCCTACGTCATACCGCTCCCGGCTTCCATTGTTACGTCATACCCGACCTAGGTCTAGTCTCGTTCAACCAAACACTCGGCTGTCTCGGCAAATCTGCAACGAAAATCTCTGCTCGTCGGAGATTTCTGGAGACAGCCGAGCGTCTGGTTGCACGAGACTACCTTAGGTCCTAAACTGGTTCCCTACTGATTGGTGCTTCACACGAGAGAAGCGAGATCAACAGGGTACCAGTTTACCTAGGTCCCAACCCAATCGGAACGCCTCGAATGTCTCGTGCACTCGACATAGTGCGCCATTCTCTACCCAGTGTTCTGTGCGCTACTTTTAAAGGGAAAGGAAACGAGAATAATTGTTTATATCATGTGATTATATTATCACGTGATTCCAAACGTTGACAGAGGTATAAGCGACGCTTGCGTAACGCCACCTCTGGTAAGAGAAGCTTGCGTAACGCCCCCTTTGTTGAGAGAATGATAGTGCGCGAGACATTCAAGGAATTCCGATTGGGTCTCAACCTAAACTGGTTCCCCGATGATTGGTGCTACACCAATGGTTGCTATACATAAGAAAAACCCTACTCCGACATGACCCTTTTAAGAGGGAGACCCCAAACTATTGTGAGACCATTTAAGAACCTGCCCTTATAGGGGTCGTCCGAAGACCCTTCGTGGGGTCCAGGATTAAAAACTGGGGTCCATAGCTATTTCCGGTACCGAGATATGAGCCCTCAAAGAGAGCCTCCGTGGCCGATTTCGACCCTTTTTGCAAGTTTTGGGGCTCGAGAATGGGTGGGGCTAGGGGACCCAAATTTGGGGAGGGGCCTTCGTGATGAGCACCTTGGAGCCCCATGGAACTTATTTGCCCCAGTGGGGCCAAAGTGGGTGACACCCTTTACTGGAGGACTTGTAGGTCTGGGGTCGATGGGGCTAGAGGACCCCAATTTGGGATGGGGCCTAAAAGGGGATACATCGGCCCTTTTGGGGTCAGGGGTCCTTAAAAGTGGGGCCAACATTTTTTGAATTCCGACTGGGCCGAAGTTGATGGGGCCAGACCGGACTTTTCCCGAGTGGCAAAAGGACTGGCCCCACTCTGTTGCCCCATGGGGTCCTAAGGGGCAAAACACCTATCATGACCCTGCCTTTCTAAAGTTGTCATGCCAATCCACTCTGGCCCCCTCATGAGGCCTGGCCTTCGCTGAGTCATCAGAGGGCCCCATTTGGGGTCAGTTTTTGAGAAGATGGGGTCCCTAGGTACTTCCGGTACCGAATTATGGCCCATTGGAGAAATGGAGAATTTTACATTTTAAGGGCAATTTTGGTTACTTTTAAGGGCAGGTTTGGCTACCGGAATTATGGCTTTTTTCAAAGACCCGTCACTGCCAAATGGGTGGGGCCAGAGGACTCAAGATTAGGGAGGGGCCTTCCGTGTTGTCTCTCTCGAGCCCCCTGGGGCCAGTTTGCCCCAACGAGGCAGAAGTTTTAGAAAGGTCACCCTTTACTGGAAAACGTGTAGCTCTGGGATCGATGGGGCTAGAGCACCCCAATTTGGAATGGGGCATAAGAAGGGTCCGTTCTCGGCCCCTGTTGGGTAAATTGGCCCCCTTGGGGTCAGCAGTTCCCAGAATTTTTTAACCACTGGTCGAGCCCCTCATGATGGGGCCAGACCTAACCCTATTCGTTTCCAGAACTAGTGGGGCCCCACTCTGTGCCCACTTAGGGTCGATTTGGGGCAAAGGGCTAAAAACCCTACCCTGGCATGACCCTTTGAAGAGGGTGACCTCAAACTATTGTAAAGCCCCCTTTTGGTCCTGCCCTTCCGGGTGTCGACATAAAGTCCTTCGAGGGGTCCAGGGCTAAAAAAATGAGTCCCTAGGTACTTCCGGTCCCGAGATATGAGACTAGAAATTTGCCCCCTTTTGCCGATTTCGAAGTGTTGGGGCTCGAGATTGGATGGGGCTAGGGGACCCAAATTTAGGCAGGGACCTTCAAAGGGAACGTCTTCGAGCCCCCTTGGGGTTCATTTGCCCCCTTAAGGCCAATGTTTTTTTAGTGACACCCTTTACTGGAGGACTTCTAGCTCTAAAGTTGATTGGGCTAGGGGACCCTAATTTGGGATGGGGCCTAAGAGGGGTTCGGTTTAGGCACCCGTGGGGGCAAATTTTTCCCCTTCGGGTCAGGGGTCCCCAAAGGAGGGTTAAGAACTTTTAGACTGCCGACTGAGCCCCATTTGATGGAGTCAGCCCCCAATTTTTTGAGTGGCTAATATCATGGGGCCCCACTGCATTGCCCCATGAGGTCGATTTGGGGCAAAGGGCTAAAAACCCTACCCCGACATGACCCTTTTAAGAGGGTGACTCCAAACTTTTGCCGGCCCTCAAAGGACCTGTTCTTCAGGGTGTCGACAGAACCCCTTCATGGGGTTCAGGGCCAAAAAATGGGATCCCTAGCTACTTCCTGTCCCGAGATATAAACCCTCCAACAGAGCCCCACTTTGCCGATTTCGACCCTCTTTGCAAGTTATGGGGCTCGAGAGTGGGTGGAGCTAGGGGATCCAAATTTGGGCAGGGGCATTCAAGGAGAGCGGCTTGGAGCCCCATGGGGCTCATTTGCCCCCTTGGGACCCAAGTGTTTCAGGGTGACACCCTTTACTCGAGGACTTGTAGCTCTGGGGTCGATGGGGCTAGAGGACCCCATTTGGGACTGGGGGATAAGAGGGGTCCGTTCCTTAATCCTGTAGGGCAAATTTGCCCCCTTGGGGTCAGGGGTCACCAAAGGGTGGTTAAGAATTTTTAGACTGCTGACTGAGCCCCACTTGATGGGGTCAGCCCCATATTTTTTAAGGGGCTAATATTATTGGGCCCAACTGTATGGCCCCATGGGGTCGAGTTTGGGCAAAGAGCTAAAAACCTTATCCCGGCATGACCCTTTGAAGAGGGTGGCCCCAAACTATTGCCGGCCCCTTTAGGGATCTATTCTTCCGGGGATCAACCAAGAACCCTTCGAGGGATCCAGGGCCAAAAAATGGGGTTCCTAGGTACTTTCGGTCCTGAGATATGACCAATCGAAAGTTGGGGATTTTAAACGTTTTTTAATAGCCGTTTTGGCTACCGGAAGATCCGCAATCTGAAAAAATGGCTCACTCTCAAACTTCTGTGATTGTTTACGTTTTTGTTTAAGTGCCATTTTGACTACCTTTTAGGGCCATTTTCGCTACCTGAATAACAACCTTTTTAAAAGAGGGGTCACTGCCAAACTTGTGGGGCCAGAAGACTCAAAGTTCGGGAGAGACCTTGAGAGGGGTCACCTTCGAGGGTTCTGGGGCCAGTTTGCCCCTTGTGGCCGGAGTTGAAAAATGGGTCACCCTTCACTGGTAGACGTGTAGCGCTGGGATCGATGGGCTAGCGGGCCCCAATTTAGGATGGGGCTTAAGAGAGGTCCGTTCTCGGTCCCTGTGGGGCAAATGGGTCCCCTTGGGGTCATCAGTCCCCATGGGTGGGGCTAGAATTTTTTAACCACTGGTCAAGCCCCTCATGATGGGGTCAGACCTAACCCTATTTGTTTTGAAGATTAGTGGGGCCCAACTCTGTGCCCACGTGGGATCCATTTGGGGCTAAGGGCCATAAATGATACCTGACATGACCCTTTTAAGATGGTGGCCCCAAACTATTGTGGGTTCCTTTAGGGACCTGCCTTTCCAGGGATCGTAAGAGAACCCCTCGAGGGGTCGGGGGGGGGGGGGCAAAACATAGGGTCCCCAAGTACTTCGGGTACCGAGATATGAACCCTCCGAAATAGCCCCTTTTTCTCTTTTGGACCCTTTTTGCAAATTTTGTAGCTCCGGAGTGGAAGGGGCTAGGGAACTGAAATTGGGACAAGGACCTTGGATGGGGCCCCCTTGATGCCCCATGGGTCCAGTTTGCCCCCTGGGGCAGGATTTTCCTGAGTGATCACCCTCTAGTGCAAGACCTGTAGGTCCGGGGTCGATGAGGCTAGGATACCCCAATTTGGAAAAGGGTCCTTGGAAGGGGGCGATCTCGATCCCTGTGGGGTCCCAGAGCCCCAGTGGGGTCAGGGGCCATCAGGGATGGGGCCAACATTTTTATAGTCAGGACTGAGACCTACTGGATGGGGCCAAACCAGACCCCTTTCTGTGCGAGAAATGTTGGGGTCACACTCTGTGGCCCCATGGGGCCGTATTGGGGCTAGAGGGCTAAATACCCACCCTGACCACACCCTTCTAAAGGGGTGACCCCAATCCACTTTCGACCCTTGTTGGGAGTTGCCCTTCTAGGGGTCAACAGAGCCCCTTTCTGGGAGTTCCTCTGCGGAAAATGGGGTCCCTAGGTCTCGAGGTATGGTCACCGTGCTTGCTGGAAAGAGGGGTGATTTTTATAGGGCTACTTGGCTACTTGGAGGGCAGAAATGGCTACTGGGTCCTGGAAAATTGTCTAAGTGTTTTAGGGCCAAAATGGCTACCTGACAGAAGTGAGGCAAAGGGTCCCCAATTCGACAGAGGGACCCTCGGAAGGGGGCGATCCGAAATCCTCATGGGGTGACATGGCCCCTCCAGTCATCGGGAATCCCATGGGGAGTACTCCTTTTCTTTTAAGGTTTGGTGCTCTGGAACGGATGGGGCAATGGGCCCCCAATCGGTTCGAGGCCCCTTCCATGGGGTGCCTCTCGGACCCCATGGGGCCAATTTGCCCCATGCAAGCATTGTTCGCACGAGTGATATTCCTTTTTGAATAACTTTTTGGGGGTGTTTGGGCTTCCGGGTCTAGTATGAGCTGAAGGGCCCTTCGGGGACGCGACCCCAACAGGTCCGGGGCCAGTGCGCCCCCTTTTTTTTTGAAAAGTCGGAATTTTGTCCCTTCCCGGTCACACCTCAAAATCATTTTTTCGCGGGTCCGGAACTGATGGGACTAGAGAGCTCAAATTACCGGAGGACCCTTAATAGGGATGGTAGTCGCCCCTCATGGGGTCTGTTGCCCCTTGGGGTCGAAGGGCCCATATGGTAACCTTCGAATTTTGGGTCATTTTTGAGTGCGTTTGAGCCCCATCTATGTTTTACCCAATCCTAGAGAGGCATTGTCTATCCTCAAAAGGTTTGTTGACAACAACTCCCCAATGGACCCCATGTTTCCATTTTCGACCTTTTTTCTAAGAGTCGTTGCCCTAAGGTCGAGGGGGTTGGAGGGTTCCAATTTTCGCGAGGAACCTCTTAAGGGACAGCCCTCGACTCCCACGGGGAAAATTTAGCCCCTTGAAATCAGGGGTGAAGTGGGGCCCAAGTCGATTTTTTCACTTTTTTCTACTTTTTTGAAGGGCCGGAAGTCCTAGAAGCCTTAGTACTAGGGAATCGACATTCACGTGAGATGGGACCCCAAACCCCAAACCTCCCCTATGAGATCCCAAAACAACAGCGTCGTACAGGGTAGCGGAGATATGGGGTCAGGACTGAAGTCCCCCAATGGCCAAACTGGTGAAAATGGGCAATTTTTGAAAGACGCTATCTCCAAGATCCGTTGAGGGATCTTGTTGCCCTTTACAGGGCCAACATAGAAAGGATTGTGCAATTCGGGACCCAAAAATCAGGTGCCTGGGTCAAGGGCAAAGGATCTGTCTGACCCCCACCCTAGCCCCACCCTTTTGGGGCGAGTCGGCGACTTTGATTCTTCACTGAGCTAAGTCTTTGGGGCTACCGAAGACCCCTTAGCACCCAAACATGACCTGGCCCCACTCTATTGCCCTATGGTTGAAAATAGGGGCTAGGGGCCAAGACCACTCCCCAAGGCCTCCGGGAAGTAACTGGAGTGTCACCCGTCGCCTTTGACTTCTGTAATATCCTTTTAGGAGCCGATCTGAAATGTTGGGGGTCCTTTGGGGTCGAAAGAAGGGGTCTAACCCCCTTTTCTAAAGGGGCACAACCCTGAAAAAACCCTTTTAGAGCGAGCCCTGCACTTTAAGGGCAAGTGGCTACCTTAGTAAAACATCATCCTATCCCCTTTCCAGGCTGATTTCAGGCGCGAAACTTGCCAGATCCGTAGGGCAGGGTCCACTCTTTATTACCCCACCCAGAAAAAATCTCTGAGGGGGCGCTTAGCACCCGGGGTGGGGGTTGAAAAAAGGCTCGAACTGGCCACCGATATGAGATGTTAGGGCCAGTCTTGGCTTCAAAAAAAAAACTTCAAAGTCCATCCCCAGCCCCCAAGTTGGGGATCGGGCTGCAATTTTGGGAGGGTAGGTTTTCAACCATTGTCCCTCGGACCAGGGTAAAAATCCAAGTAAAAATCCAAGGAAAAAGAAAAACATACTATTAACCCCAAAAATTGAAGTACTTTTGTACTTAGACATTATTATAGGGTAAGTTGGTTATACCCCTCAGACCATCCTCGTTCCTGGGTCCCTTGGAGCCATATTTCTAGGGGTGCTGGGCTATCCCTTCCCATAGGGTTAGCCCTTAATGTTGACCCCCTATTCAACCCCTAGTTAGTTTTATCTAATCCTTTATGGGAAATAAGAGTTTAAGGGCATTTTTCGCCTTTTTAGGGATTTTGCCATAACTTTGTCCAAAAAACCCCTAGCGTCCCGGGGGTTGGGGCACGTTAAAACTTGGCGATTTCCGCAGGATCTAACACCCACGCCGTGCCCACACCTTAATTACTCTACCCACGGGACTTGATATTTTAATTAGGCGGGCAACTAGGGTTAGGTTTAAGAACACCATAATTAGGGTAAAGCTTATCTGGTATTCCTCAAAAGTAGGTGTTTAGATCGACCGGTTACCCGGGCTAGTTGAGCCTTGATAATTAACTCGGTATCCCTGAAAGGCAGGTCTAGCATAGGGCTCGCTGGGTGGTAAAGCTTATCTGGTATCCCTCAAAAGTAGGTGATTTTAGGGCCCAGGAACCCGGGCTAGTTGAGCCTTGATAATTAACTTGGTATCCTTGAAAGGCAGGTCTAGCATAGGGCTCGCAGGGTGGTAAAGCTTATCTGGTATCCCTCAAAAGTAGGTGTTTAGATCGCCCGGGAACCCGGGCTAGTTGAGCCCTATTAATGAACTTAGTATCCCTGAAAGGCAGGTCTGGGATAGGGCTCGCTGAGTGGTAAAGCTTATCTGGTATCCCTCAAAAGTAGGTGACTTTAGGGCCCAGGAACTCGGGCTAGTTGAGCCTTGATAATTAACTCGGTATCCCTGAAAGGCAGGTCTAGCATAGGGCTCGCTGGGTGGTAAAGCTTATCTGGTATCCCTCAAAAGTAGGTGATTTTAGGGCTAAGGAACCCGGGCTAGTTGAGTCTTGATAATTAACTCGGAATCCCTGAAAGGCAGGTCTAGCATAGGGCTCGCTGGGTGGTAAAGCTTATCTGGTATCCCTCAAAAGTAGGTGTTTAGATCGCCCGGGAACCCGGGCTAGTTGAGCCCTATTAATGAACTTAGTATCCCTGAAAGGCAGGTCTGGGATAGGGCTCGCTGAGTGGTAAAGCTTATCTGGTATCCCTCAAAAGTAGGTGACTTTAGGGCCCAGGAACTCGGGCTAGTTGAGCCTTGATAATTAACTCGGTATCCCTGAAAGGCAGGTCTAGCATAGGGCTCGTTGGGTGGTAGAGCTTATCTGGTATCCCTCAAAAGTAGGTGATTTTAGGGCTCAGGAACCCGGGCTAGTTGAGTCTTGATAATTAACTCGGAATCCCTGAAAGGCAGGTCTAGCATAGGGCTCGCTGGGTGGTAAAGCTTATCTGGTATCCCTCAAAAGTAGGTGACTTTAGGGCCCGGGAACCCGGGCTAGTTGAGCCTTGATAATTAACTCGGTATCCCTGAAAGGCAGGTCTAGCATAGGGCTCGCTGGGTGGTAAAGCTTATCTGGTATCCCTCAAAAGTAGGTGATTTTAGGGCTCAGGAACCCGGGCTAGTTGATCCTTGATAATTAACTTGGTATCCCTGAAAGGCAGGTCTAGCATAGGGCTCGCTGGGTGGTAAAGCTTATCTGGTATCCCTCAAAAGTAGGTGTTTAGATCGCCCGGGAACCCGGGCTAGTTGAGCCCTATTAATAAACTTGGTATCCCTGAAAGGCAGGTCTAGCATAGGGCTCGCTGGGTGGTAAAGCTTATCTGGTATCCCTCAAAAGTAGGTGATTTTAGGGCTCAGGAACCCGGGCTAGTTGATCCTTGATAATTAACTTGGTATCCCTGAAAGGCAGGTCTAGCATAGGGCTCGCTGGGTGGTAAAGCTTATCTGGTATCCCTCAAAAGTAGGTGTTTAGATCACCCGGGAACCCGGGCTAGTTGATCCTTGATAATTAACTCGGTATCCCTGAAAGGCAGGTCTAGCATAGGGCTCGCTTGGTGGTAAAGCTTATCTGGTATCCCTCAAAAGTAGGTGATTTTAGGGCTCAGGAACCCGGGCTAGTTGATCCTTGATAATTAACTTGGTATCCCTTAAAGGCAGGTCTAGCATAGGTCTCGCAGGGTGGTAAAGCTTATCTGGTATCCCTCAAAAGTAGGTGTTTAGATCGCCCGGTTACCCGGGCTAGTTGAGCCTTGATAATTAACTTGGTATCCCTGAAAGGCAGGTCTAGCATAGGTCTCGCTGGGTGGTAAAGCTTATCTGGTATCCCTCAAAAGTAGGTGACTTTAAGGCCTGGTTACCCGGGCTAGTTGAGCCTTGATAATTAACTCGGTATCCCTGAAAGGCAGGTCTAGCATAGGGCTCGCTGGGTGGTAAAGCTTATCTGGTATCCCTCAAAAGTAGGTGACTCTAGGGCCCGGGAACCCGGGCTAGTTGAGCCTTGATAATTAACTCGGTATCCCTGAAAGGCAGGTCTAGCATAGGGCTCGCTGGGTGGTAAAGCTTATCTGGTATCCCTCAAAAGTAGGTGTTTAGATCGCCCGGGAACCCGGGCTAGTTGAGCCCTATTAATGAACTTAGTATCCCTGAAAGGCACTTCTGGGATAGGGCTCGCTGGGTGGTAAAGCTTATCTGGTATCCCTCAAAAGTAGGTGTTTAGATCGCCCGGGAACCCGGGCTAGTTGAGCCCTATTAATGAACTTAGTATCCCTGAAAGGCACTTCTGGGATAGGGCTCGCTGGGTGGTAAAGCTTATCTGGTATCCCTCAAAAGTAGGTGTTTAGATCGCCCGGTAACCCGGGCTAGTTGAGCCCTATTAATAAACTTGGTATCCCTGAAAGGCAGGTCTAGCATAGGGCTCGCTGGGTGGTAAAGCTTATCTGGTGTCCCTCAAAAGTAGGTGACTTTAGGGCCCTGGAACCCGGGCTAGTTGAGCCTTGATAATTAACTCGGTATCCCTGAAAGGCAGGTCTAGCATAGGGCTCGCTGGGTGGTAAAGCTTATCTGGTATCCCTCAAAAGTAGGTGATTTTAGGGCTCAGGAACCCGGGCTAGTTGAGTCTTGATGATTAACTCGGAATCCCTGAAAGGCAGGTCTAGCATAGGGCTCGCAGGGTGGTAAAGCTTATCTGGTATCCCTCAAAAGGAGGTGTTTAGATCGCCCGGTTACCCGGGCTAGTTGAGCCTTGATAATTAACTTGGTATCCTTGAAAGGCAGGTCTAGCATAGGTCTCGCTGGGTGGTAAAGCTTTTCTGGTATCCCTCAAAAGTAGGTGATTTTAGGGCCCAGGAACCCGGGCTAGTTGAGCCTTGATAATTAACTTGGTATCCCTGAAAGGCAGGTCTAGCATAGGGCTCGCTGGGTGGTAAAGCTTATCTGGTATCCCTCAAAAGAAGGTGTTTAGATCGCCCGGGAACCCGGGCTAGTTGAGCCCTATTAATAAACTTGGTATCCCTGAAAGGCAGGTCTAGCATAGGGCTCGCTTGGTGGTAAAGCTTATCTGGTATCCCTCAAAAGTAGGTGACTTTAGGGCCCAGGAACCCGGGCTAGTTGAGCCTTGATAATTAACTCGGTATCCCTGAAAGGCAGGTCTAGCATAGGGCTCGCTGGGTGGTAAAGCTTATCTGGTATCCCTCAAAAGTAGGTGATTTTAGGGCTCAGGAACCCGGGCTAGTTGATCCTTGATAATTAACTCGGTATCCCTTAAAGGCAGGTCTAGCATAGGTCTCGCTGGGTGGTAAAGCTTATCTGGTATCCCTCAAAAGTAGGTGACTTTAAGGCCTGGTTACCCGGGCTAGTTGAGCCTTGATAATTAACTCGGTATCCCTGAAAGGCAGGTCTAGCATAGGGCTCGCTGGGTGGTAAAGCTTATCTGGTATCCCTCAAAAGTAGGTGACTTTAGGGCCCGGGAACCTGGGCTAGTTGAGCCTTGATAATTAACTCGGTATCCCTGAAAGGCAGGTCTAGCATAGGGCTCGCTGGGTGGTAAAGCTTATCTGGTATCCCTCAAAAGTAGGTGTTTAGATCGCCCGGGAACCCGGGCTAGTTGAGCCCTATTAATGAACTTAGTATCCCTGAAAGGCACTTCTGGGATAGGGCTCGCTGGGTGGTAAAGCTTATCTGGTATCCCTCAAAAGTAGGTGTTTAGATCGCCCGGGAACCCGGGCTAGTTGAGCCCTATTAATAAACTTGGTATCCCTGAAAGGCAGGTCTAGCATAGGGCTCGCTGGGTGGTAAAGCTTATCTGGTATCCTTCAAAAGTAGGTGACTTTAGGGCCCTGGAACCCGGGCTAGTTGAGCATTGATAATTAACTCGGTATCCCTGAAAGGCAGGTCTAGCATAGGGCTCGCTGGGTGGTAAAGCTTATCTGGTATCCCTCAAAAGTAGGTGATTTTAGGGCTCAGGAACCCGGGCTAGTTGAGTCTTGATAATTAACTCGGAATCCCTGAAAGGCAGGTCTAGCATAGATCTCGCTGGGTGGTAAAGCTTATCTGGTATCCCTCAAAAGTAGATGATTTTAGGGCCCAGGAACCCGGGCTAGTTGAGCCTTGATAATTAACTCGGTATCCCTGAAAGGCAGGTCTAGCATAGGGCTCGCTGGGTGGTAAAGCTTATCTGGTATCCCTCAAAAGTAGGTGATTTTAGGGCTCAGGAACCCGGGCTAGTTGAGTCTTGATAATTAACTCGGAATCCCTGAAAGGCAGGTCTAGCATAGGGCTCACTGGGTGGTAAAGCTTATCTGGTATCCCTCAAAAGTAAGTGTTTAGATCGTCCGGTTAACCGGGCTAGTTGAGCCTTGATAATTAACTCGGTATCCCTGAAAGGCAGGTTTAGCATAGGGCTCGCAGGGTGGTAAAGCTTATCTGGTATCCCTCAAAAGTAGGTGTGTAGATCGCCCGGTTACCCGGGCTAGTTGAGCCTTGATAATTAACTCGGTATCCCTGAAAGGCAGGTTTAGCATAGGGCTCGCAGGGTGGTAAAGCTTATCTGGTATCCCTCAAAAGTAGGTGTGTAGATCGCCCGGTTACCCGGGCTAGTTGAGCCTTGATAATTAACTCGGTATCCCTGAAAGGCAGGTCTAGCATAGGGCTCGCTGGGTGGTAAAGCTTATCTGGTATCCCTCAAAAGTAGGTGATTTTAGGGCTCAGGAACCCGGGCTAGTTGAGTCTTGATAATTAACTCGGAATCCCTGAAAGGCAGGTCTAGCATAGGGCTCACTGGGTGGTAAAGCTTATCTGGTATCCCTCAAAAGTAAGTGTTTAGATCGTCCGGTTACCCGGGCTAGTTGAGCCTTGATAATTAACTCGGTATCCCTGAAAGGCAGGTTTAGCATAGGGCTCGCAGGGTGGTAAAGCTTATCTGGTATCCCTCAAAAGTAGGTGTGTAGATCGCCCGGTTACCCGGGCTAGTTGAGCCTTGATAATTAACTCGGTATCCCTGAAAGGCAGGTCTAGCATAGGGCTCGCTGGGTGGTAAAGCTTATCTGGTATCTTTCAAAAGTAGGTGACTTTAGGGCCCGGGAACCCGGGCTAGTTGAGCCTTGATAATTAACTCGGTATCCCTGAAAGGCAGATCTAGCATAGGGCTCGCTGGGTGGCAAAGCTTATCTGGTATCCCTCAAAAGTAGGTGTTTAGATCTCTCGGGAACCCGGGCTAGTTGAGCCTTATTAAGTAACTTGGTATCCCTTAAAGGCAGGGCTAGCATAGGCCTCGCTGGGTGGTAAAGCTTATCTGGTATCCCTCAAAAGTAGGTGTTTATATCGCCCTGGATCTTGAGTTAGTTTGGTCTTAATAATTAACTCGATATGCAAAAGCAGGTTTTGAGGAATGGTCTTTTTAGTGAGTTATAATGTTGAATGAAAGTTTTGAGTTGATTTTGTGTACTGAATGAGGGGGGGGGGGTAATTAAAATAATTTCTATGATTAACTTTTGATCAAAAATACCCTTCTGTACTTTCAAAAATAATTTCTAAAGATATGTTACTTTGACCACCGCTAGATATCATCAGTTTTGCTTTTAATAAGACTTCTTATTAAATATTATTTTTTCCATGTTGCATTCGCTGTTTTATCTACTTCCTAGGGGCGAGATCGAAAGTTCAATGTCTGACAAAAAAACTAAATTCACATAGTTTTTACGCCCCCCCCCCCCCGCTATCCGCCCCCACAACGACCCCCTAAACTAGATATGATGAGTGTTTAAACTATAATCGATTAACAAGTAAGAACAAACGAGTATAAATAACTCTGTATACCCTATCTTCTGTTTATTCACAAATGAAAGTGTAGATTAAAACTATCAAATGTTCATTAAAATGTAATATCGTCATGTAGTTTTAACAGTCACTTGTCTTTCTCCTTTTTCGACTAATGTGTAATCGATGTCGGATGAGAGAAACTTACAGAAGTTTTAACACCCCCCCCCCTCCTCCCCCTAACTATTTGAATTTAGATTTTTATCCGAAATCAATCTGTTGATCTCTCCCCTTACAGTTTTTTATATCAAATTTCTTACTGTTTTTAACATCTGAGAGAATTAGGGTTTGATTAATTATGTTAATTAAATAATACTCTGTATACTTTCTATCAAATCGTATTTCTCTCCATATTGCGTTCATTGCTTTATTTATGTCTTACATTTTTAATAGTTCAGCTAATTAGAGTTTAATTAGTAATCTTAATTAGTAAAAAAAATCCCAACAATTTTCTTTGCCTTCTTTATCGTAAACACATTTCTTTACGAAATTATTCGACGTACGACTTATCTTTCTATCTATGATCAGGGGCAAGTAACTCGTGGGTCACCTGCTTTTGAGGGATACCATCTAGTCATAACCCGATAGCATCGTATTAATCATGATGTATTTGTAGAATAATCTTCCGATAACTGAATCCTCGCGTCTTGGAAGATGGGTCCGCGAAATAAAGTTGTAAAAGGTAGGTAAAGCAGCGATACCAGCTGGTGTCGCTGAATTCCCACTTTTCAATATGGAGTCCGCTCTGACTCTCCCCCGCAGAAGTCACAAAATAAAAGCGGGGTTAAGAGTCAGAGGAATCTCGGATTAATTTTAATACAGTGGAGGATTAAGATAAGGTTTGCTACATTTTGACATTTAGCGAAAAAAGTCATGTTGCACATCAGTATGTTCAGTAGGAATTTATTTTAAAAAAATTGCCCGTGTCGTTTGGTTTGTTTTTTTTTTTTTTTTTTTTTTTTGGCCAGATAGGCTTATTAATTTTGTGATGTTTTACATTTAATAGAGAAAGGTTCACAAGCAGATATTATATTGCGTGACTTTGCTAAAGCATGTGATGATGTTCTACATCAACGTCTGTTACATAAGCTAAACTACTATGGAATAGACACCAAAACAAGGAGTTTGATACAATCATTCATTAAGAAAAACAGACAGCAGAGAGTTATATTGGAAGGAACCATCTCAGAGCGAGCTCCCGTTATTTCCGATGTACCAAAAGGGACAGTTCCAGGTCCCATACTGTTTATTACCTGCAGAAATGACATGCCAGAAACAGCTAGCTTTTCAGAAACAAAATGATTTGCCGATGATAGTTTCCTGTTCCGCAAAATTAAGAACCAAACCCACAATGAACTTGTACAGCGTGACTTAAAAGTATAGGAGGACTGGGAAAAGAAATGGCAAATGAGTTTCAATGCCAAGGAGTGCCTCGTCATCCGAATAACACCAAAGAACAAACAACCACAACCAACAACATATAAAATACACGATTATACACTAGAAACTGTAGAATAAAGCACATCTCTAGGCATTACCATAATTAACAACCTTACATGGAACAGGCACATTGACAACACTATAGGGAAAGGAAACAAAACTTTGGGATTTATACGCCACAATATTAATCTCAAAGACTGCACAAAGCCAGTGGAGCCGGTGTAGAGGCAAATTTTGACTCCCATAGAATAATGACCGGGGATCATTTTTCGACGTCGAAAAAACGTCTTTTTCAAAAAATCAGTCCATTTCACGTTTAGAAAAATGACCCCCGTATAATAATGACCCCCTTGTAAATCTTAATAAGGATTATTTCTCTGGTAATGCCCAAGGGAGGCAGTCCAACATTGTTATATTATAAGTAAATATATCATTCATATGAAACGTAACCAGATTAAAACATATTAGGAGTTGTAATTTTGTTTCAAAAATAAGAATTTACTTGTTTTAACAAAATAGTGACTCGTACCAAATAAGTGTCTAGTCACAACGAGTTATATTCGTTATCACGAGTAAATACATGCATAGTTATATCGAGATACATGCAATCGTCTTGTCATAAAGGGAATATGGATTCAGGCGTGGAAGGGGACTCTATAGTTATATTTGTAAACATGCATTTGTTTATTCTACACTAAGGACCATAACATGCAAATAGAGTGCGTAATTGATTTGATATACACAAAGTAGCTACTACCTTCCCCTACTCCCCTGTACTGTGTACGACATACTGCACTTTTGAATATTGCAATGGGGAATCCCCTTCTAATATAAATGAGATATAACTATTTTCACCGTGGGAACATTTTTCTTGTAACTAGCAATTTTATGACGGTTTAAAACGAAAGTCGGTAAAAAAAAAAAAGTAGAACGGAGAGAATAGGTTGTGTACATAAAAGAAATAATGCTTTGAGTGCTGAGAACCTGCATATTAGAATTGAGTATTTTTTTAACCGTGGTATATTTTCATCTGATCAATCTATGTTAATTTTGAGTTAAGGTATCCCATGTATAATGAAAGCATAATGAACAATTCTGAAGGATTTAGATCAACATAAATATTATTTGTTAGATAATGATGAAAGTGAAGCAGATGAAATTCATATGACTGGTAAATGATTAGAAGCTGACCTTTTTGCACTTAAGACTTTTTGGAAGAGTTGTCTGCCCTTTGTAAAGATAAGAAAAATCTAATTTTCTTAAAATGTATGTGGTCAATGATTAATTTTATTTCATATTTTCATTAACAGAAATTGTATGTAACTTTCTACCAAGGGATTTATATGAAAATATAATTTCTTCTTAAAATATTGTAATAAAACATGTTTTTCCCATATACCTCAATGTTAAATTCTAGGTGAAATAAATCAAGCAGTAAACAAAATTTTGAAAATGCCTATGGTGGATTATTTTTATTTGATGAACGCTTCAAAATGACACTATGATTACAAAAATTCCACCATCCATTTATTAGATATGAAATATGGTCATTATACATTGAATACCTTAAAAAAGTGAGGGGGCACAAAACCACTTGTGCCTCCCCCCATCTTCCAAAAGTGACGGGACACGTGCCCCCGTCCCCTTGTCCTACACCCCTGATAGGCATAAATTATCCAGTCAAATGCTATAGTCTACCCAAAGTTATCGTTCGCATACTCACTAATACCTCTATCAACACTTACTCATTTTTCAAATTTCTTGAAAAACGATAATGATGCGTAAATGAAATAAGCTATTGACTTCAGTTGCAAAAAATGTATGTCAATTCATCAGTTTTAAGAAGATTTTACGCCTCTCTGTGACACAAGAAGTATTGTATTTAAACGCAGCTCTTTTTTATGTGTGTGTTTGATTACACAAGATGTATACATGTAAATGGATAGCATATATACATTGGTAGATTCAGAGGGAGGTGTGGAGGTTTTATAGGTTGTGCCTCTGCCTATCATTACAAAATGTTGCTGAATGAGGTAAAAATAACACATTTTGAGAATGGAACTCCCCTTTTGAAAACTAAAATTTATGGTAGAACCCCTTTTTGAAAATTCCCTGAATCCGTCCCTGAAATATGCGGGATTTTTTTACCAGTTGTAATTGGTCATGGAACCTACAGTGAGTTTTCCTCAAATTTAATGAACTAGTTCTTACTTTTATTTTATAAACCGTGAAAACAATTTACACGTGGAATAACTTTGATAAAAGGAGCAGCAGGAACGATAACTCTGGGTAAATAATGACCTGAAAACCTGTATCAACTCCTTTAAAATAAATCGATCTGCTAAGAAAGGGAGGGGATCATTTTTCTACGGGGGTCATTATTTTTCAGGTATGACACGCAAAATAATGACCTCTGGGTCTTCTTTCTACAAAATTATCCAATTTTTCTAGGACTAGGGGGTCATTATTCTATGGGAGTCAAAATTTGCCTCTACATCGGCCGCCTACTCACCAATGGTTAGACCAACATTAGAATATACAAGCACAGTATGAGACACAACAAATAAGAAAAGATAAATAATCTGGAGAAAGTGCAAAAAGAGCCGCACGATTTGTGTTTAACAACTACACAGACCAAACACCAGACTGTGTCTTGAAAACGACAAACACTCTAAGGGGGAAAGCCTAATAGATAGAAAAGAACCAAACAGACTTTGTATGCTGTACAAAATCAAGAACGGGGAAAATAATATAGACTGCCAACAATATATCAAATTCAGTGACCGCAGAACAAGAGGGAAAGATCGTCTGTTGCAGGAAAGGTCCAATAAAGAAAGCTATGGAAATTCCTTCTTCCTAAATCCACCAGGGACTGGAATCTCGTACCAGCAGAAATAACATCAGCCAGGACAGTACAGAGCTTCAGGGGCTTCCTTAAGGCACATCCTGGAAGCAACTAGACCAGCATCCATATGTATCTAGTTTTAATCTGTAAATGCTAGTAGTCAGAAGACTGCTGTATTGTCCGACACTGCGCAAAGTATTGGCAGAGCCACATACATTCACTCGTGAATCCAGTTTCTAATTGGAAGTAGAAGAAGACGAAGAAGAAGAAGGGCCATAATTTTATCAATTTGGTATTTTGCTAAATCTGCACCGAATCATATATCTTTTCTGATACTTTATTTTACATTTGAAGTATGTATGTTAAGTAAAGGAGAAAGGCCTCAAACTGTCCATTCTGTGAGAGAAAGAACTAATCGAGGGCCTACGGAATGGACAGTTTGAGGCCTTTCTCCTACTTAAAACATGATTTTCTTTCTGTGGGGTGGAATCAAATAAACAAAATGTAGAAAACTTGTATTTTATTCAGAATGAATTGTTCCAGGCAGCATACATGCAATATTAAGTTCATTGTTTACAGAATAGACAGTCACAGGTAAGTTAATGGTGCTCAGCATTTTGTTTAATGGCTATTACGTTACATTATGCTATATAACAAAAGCCTTTGTCTATGGACACTTACAGGTGGGATTTGGTAAATATTTATACAAGTATGTGATGTTTTTGAATCAATTGAAAGTTCCCCTATGTAAGATGAGCATGTCTTCCTCTGATGGAGAAAGTGGGCTTTTTTTAACTCAGTCAAAATGCAAGGAAACTGAAGATACGCAAGATACTCATGGTATATTAAGTGAATTTTTGGACGTAGAAACGGAAAATAGTAAAACACAAAATGAGGCAAACCTCAACCTGAAGGTGGTTTCATTTTCGGACATTTCTGATGAGGAACTTACAAATGCTGGCCAGGATATTAAAAATGTTGATCGCTTTTTTCAACCGCTGAATCAAGAGGAATTAGACGAGTTACTGAAGAAAGGACTATCAAAGAAAACATAAGGAAAGGTGAGGTGGGTTATATCATTGTTTGCAACTTGGCAGCAAACCAGGAAAAATATCGTGGGCCAGAATTCATTTGAATTTACATCACAAGAATATATTTTGAAAATGAGTGATGAGTGAGACATCAGCAAGATTACGATATTCATGGAAATGTTAAATGTAGTGACACTCAAAATGCAGATGAAGAGAAACAAGTGAAAGTACCAGGAACTGGAAATACCACTAGTGAAATCAAAATCAACTCTGGCAATGTCTCCTTCGAGTTCAAGTTTTAAAGACACGTAAATTAAATGTTGCATTTTATGTATTTGTTGTTTTTCCACCTTGGGTACATTCCAATCTTTACCTGTCACTGTCCATTCTGTTTGTTGTAACTGTAAGGTGAAGATAACGAACAGTGATCAATCCCACAACTCCTACAAACAATACAAAATATATAGTTGGGCAAACACGGACCCCTGGATACACCAGAGGCGGGATCAGGTGCCTAGGAGGAGTAAGCATCCCCTGTTGACCGGTCACACCCGCCGTGAGCCCCATATCCTGATCAGGTAAACGGAGTTATCCGCAGTCAAAATCAGTGTGCCAAGAACGGCTTAACAATCGGTATGAAACACGTCAGACAGCATTTGACCCAATGCGAGGTTGTATTGACGAACTAGATCGTTATAACGACCATAGAATTTGCGAAATGCTGACTTCAATCGAGAGTGTTGAAATCCCTGTACCATCAACTTGTTTGTCAGTAGCTTACCTCGATTTAAAAACTGACTATACCCAGAACAAGCTCTTGCGTATCGAATCAGTTGAGATATATAAACACCATATGCAGGTGATAATTGAATATTGCTACATAAATGTGGGAAGTTGACGATGGAGAAGCTGAAATCATCCCGTTTGTCATACAGTTGAGTTGATAGTTTGCCGTTAATGTCTACTTTCAATAAAATATCTAAGTACAAAGCAGAAGTGGACGACTCTGTGGTGTCCTTTATTTCGAGCTCACAGGAATATATCAAATCGACATATGAATGAAAGCTATCATTGTTAATAGACAAAACGTCATCGATATATCTAAAAGTCGAATTGAAGGTCACAGCGAGAGATTTTTTCTTCTCACGTAGAAGTTTTTGAATAAATTCTGCTTCATATGAATATAAAAACAGGTCAGCTAACAAAGGAGCACAATTCGTGCCCATGGGAATTCCAACAGACTGTTGGAAGACCTTGGAAGACACTACATTTAACATTTCCATTCTGATTGAAAAAAAACAACCTGTCCATTCTTAAAAGAATGGACAGTTATTAAAAAAGAATAGACACTTACAGGTAACTTAATGGACTGTTTATGGAGTTAGCACAACAATAACCTAAAGAATGGACAATTCAAACAAAAGGTTTATGTCACAATCATGTGTTAATACTGTGTATATATTATATTCGTTACAAAATGCTTCATCTACATTGTAGATATTCTGCAGTTGATATACCGAAGTCTTATTATTTATAATACTTTATATCATAATACTTTAATTTAAATAAGTTGTAATTAAACTTATACTTGTCTACATGTAGCTATTCATAATACGATATCAAATTGTCACTTTGTTCCGGATTTATTATTACAACCTTTGTTACACCCTTCGTATCGGGTCAACCATCGAAGCGATTCCCATAAGATTGATTGATTGTATATTATTTAACGTCCCTTTTGAGAACTTTTCTCTCATATGGAGACGTCACCACTGTCAGTGAAGGGCTTAAAAATCTAGGCCTATGCTTGGTGCGTAGTCCCTTTGAGTAGGGAAGGATCTTTATCGTCTCACACCTAATGCCGGGCTTTGGTGTTTTCGGTCTTGTCCGAAGGACCACTCCATTTAGTCGCCTCCTACGACAAGCAAGGGTTACTGAGGACCTATTCTAACCTGAATCCCCATGTGAACCCATAAGAAGAAGGACGAGCATCGCATAGCACGTAGAATATTTAGTAAATCTTATAGTAAGAGGCAACATGGGTTTTCTCCATTGGCACCTCGCCCTATTCCACCCAGGCCGAGGGATGTAACTCCAGAACAGGCTCCCTTACAGCTTTCCCAGAGTTCAGCAAAGCTGGGCATTTTCGTAGGGAGAGCCCAGCAAAAATAATCAGGAGGCACACACGGAACCGGCGGCACCTTCTTTTAGGAATGATCGTTATTCCCAGCGTAATTCTGGAGATTCTAGGCGAAGGATGATCCTTGATCATCATCCCCAGCCTCTGAAAATTCTGATGACTACCGAGCGCCTTTCAGTCAGAAGGTCTTCTCGCCACCAAGAATCATCTGGGGCGCCCTTAGAAAGATTCTTGGTGTATTGTTCCCTGGACACAGAGCAGGTAGTCATACGTCTCTGGGACCAGACGTCCCTAACAGGGAGAAGAGACATCCTTGTTTCAAACAAGGACACCAGAGGAAGTGCAGGCATGTATGCTTTAAGGTGCCAGAGTATTTATGTAACTTTTTACCGAGGACAATAAGGTGGGGGATAAGAAACGTAAATGTTTGAGTTTGATCGCCTTAGGAGTGAAAAGGGGGACCCGAGGAACCAGAAATAAGTGGGCTTGGGGAGGATACCCCGTAGATGGAGACCTCAGGGAAAGGCAGTCGTTACATTACCATTGACCAGGTGAGACCATCGACAGGATGTAGTAAAGTGCACCTGTTGGTTTAGGACTTGACTGTATATGCTGTGGTGGTACAAGGGCAGAGATGATGTGCTTTGGATGGAACAATACTAATTTTTTGGATTGAAACCTTTGATCAAGAGACATGTCAATATGTTGCAAGCTGGTGCAGATGCCCAAACTGAATGGATTCATCGCGGGACCATTCTCCATCCAAGTAGGGGACAATGTCCAAGAGATAGGCCTGTATGTGGCTTCCTTGAAAGACCCCATGTTGCTTGGATTAGACTTCCTGCGAGGACACAAGGCGAAATTGAACTTTGAGCATGGTACTCTCTTCGGTGGGAGAGAAGATACAGATGACCTTCAGTAGAACAGAACCACGGGATGAGGCTAGGGTGTCATTAGCTCGGTATCTATGTGTCCCCGCCATTTCATTACTTTTATGCCTTTCCCACTTTATTAGGGAGTCGGCAGATTGTATTGTGTACCTAGCATTATAAGGATGCCTGAATTCTGCTGATACCACACACTTACCATGCTAGTGGAAGTTACTCCCAAATTTGCCTGGTGAACCCCTCGGATCGAGACGTGACGCCGCAGGAAGGGAGTATACTGGACACTGTAGTTGAGGCATGCAGTTGATGCCCCAGGTTCCTGTGCCTGTCATACTTACCATGCTAGTGGGAGTTACTCCCAGATCTGTCTAGTGAACCCCTCGGATTGAGATGTGACGCTGCAGGAAGAGAGTGTACTGGACACTGTAGTTGAGGCAGTTGAGGTCCCATTTTCCTATATGCCTTACCTATACAGGGAAGTTCATTATCTAGGAAATGGGCCAGGAGGGGAACTGGGGGCATGGGAAGTGCCGGAAAACTTGCGAGACTTGTTGGAACGCTTTTCAGGGGAGCTGAACTTGGAAGAGGGATCTCAACTATCTGACCTGTTAACCAAGTTTCAGGATGTGTTCGCCTGTGTTCACCTTCCAGAATAGATGCTTGAGAAAATTATCGAGAATAAGATAGCCATAGAAAATATCAAATGAAAAAGTCAATCAGAACAAAACAAGAACAGCAAGCGAAATAATCTCTCAGGAAGTGGAATTTGATTGGTCATGTACTAAGGATGGAGAACACCAGGATTTGCACCATCGCACTGACATGGCACTCAGAGGGAAGGAGGAAAGTAGGCCGGCCAAACACAACGTGGTGAAATACTACTGAACAGGAAAGACTAAAGATGGGGTGGAATAGCTTGGCATCAGCAAGGGCAGTAGCCAGAGACAGAGTTAGGTGGAGACAGTGTATCTGGGCCTTATGTGCCAATGGGCACAAAGAGGATAGGTGAGTGAGGTGAAGTGAGGTGTTAAAGTGGGCGTCAGTCTTGTCCCAATACGGAAGAGGGATGAGAATTTTAGGTGGTGCCTACGGTTTAACATTGTTACCAGGATGAATGTCTCCCCCTGCCGCTGATAGACGAGTGCATGGATAACCTCACTGGGAACATATGGGACACAGGAGAAGAAAGTCAACAGTCCGGTCACTACAGGACGTTCATTGAGATATCCAAAAACTGGAGGCAGATGGACGACCCAGAAGACTTCCGCTCGGTCATATGTTGGAATGGGCTAGGGATGTTGAGTACCGCCAATAACCAGACTCCCTTCAGCGCCTTTGGATGTACTTGGTGGCGTAATGTAAGAGGTTGCTATGTCGCTCTAGACTCCCCCCTCTGGACACGATCTGGATTGCTGCAAACTCTATATAGGCGGGCTAGGCGGGCGCTTGCGCCCTGCTGCTTTTCTCTGATGAACTTCAGCCCTGGCTACCATGGTTGTTTTTTTTTTTTTACCCCGGAGTACCGCTGGGGTGGGTGTTAGGCACCCATTCAAAATAAAGTATAGCATTTCCGTATTCATGCCAGAGTAGGCTGTGTGCCCCTTCCGTTCGTAGGAAATGGTGGGGAGTGTAATAGTTCTGGGAATGACTCGCCTGATAACTATAATGACGTAGGTCTTGCGCAGGATGTGCACATGGCCCAGTGGATTAATGTTTTGCATTCTAACGGGATACCCGCACCTGACCAGTCACGTTTGTACACAAGACGGAATTTTGTGTAGAATACACATCCTACAGAGACCAAACGAGGTGAGCCTCTCTCAGGAGAACCCACACATTTAAAAAAAAAAAAGACGATAAAAGTATCACTAACTCTAAGTAAATTCGAATATTCAGTATCATCATAAAACAGGACGTGTTCTTTGAAAAAACATAAATGTATCTGAAACAATGTTCCGGTGACCTTTATATCTATAGCAGGGCCGAGATCGACAAATAATTGGGAGGATCGTTTAAAAACATCCTTTGGTAGGTAAAAAATTCATATTTGGTCTATAAGAAAAACTCCATTCACTCATAGCAAATAGAAATGACTTCAAAGGCCTACACTACTGTCATTGGCTTCTACACAGTGATATATGGGAGAACATAATTATACATGTATATGTATTTTAATTTGATACAAAGTCAATAATCTACTATGTACAGTCAACTACGTACAGTCAATTAACATCTTGGAAAGGTATCCGAAAACACGAAGTAAGAAAGACTAAACGTGAACAAGACCCCAATATTCCAAAGTTGGAAACATTGAAGTGGTAGTGACTAGAGCTCGGTGTTCCACAATTTACATTATGGGGAAGTTTAGCTAAATACTTATCATCTTTTTACTGGTCCACATAAGTTTGGTTACGGTCATAATTATGGTTCCAATACTTATCATTTTCGATCCGGGCTATAGTTTACGTTTCAGCCTACGTAACTATGGTTCCGGTCATAATTATGGTTCAGGGCACAAACTTTTCCTTTAAGACTTTTGAAATATTTACGACCATATATTTTAACGACAAACTAACAATTTCAGCTTCTCCTTCGTCAACTTCCCATTTTTATGTAGCAATATTCCATTGTCACCTGCATATGATATTCATGTCTCTCAACTGATTTGATATGTTCTGCGTATGATCAGTTTTTAAATCGAGGCAGGCTACTGATAAACAAGTTGATGTTGCAGACATTTCAACAGTCTCGATTAAAGTCAGCATTTCGCAAAATCTATCGTCGTTATGGTGATCTAGTTTGCCAATACAACCTATCATTGGGTGAAATGCTGTCTGACGTGTTTCATACCGATTGTTGGGCAGTTCTTGGCACACTGACTTTAACTACGGATTACTCCATTTACCTGATTACGATATAGGCCTCACGGCGGGTTTGACCGATGAAGAGTGGATGCTTACTCCTCCTAGGTACCTGATCCCACATCTGATTTATCCAGGGGTCCATGTTTGCCCAACTCTTAATTTTGTATTGCTGATAGGAGTTAAGAGATTGATCACTATTCGTTATCTTCACCTTTTCATGTACAAGTATTTAAAACGAGGATAGCTTGTGGAAAAACCTACAATCAGAATGCATGCACGCAATTATCATATTTAAATTAACAAAACTCGTATATTGTGATTTATTTTCTTTTTATCGAATAAATATTCTTGCACCGGGACCGAAGACCGGGTTTTAGTGACGGGAGAGATCGGGTTTTAGTCACTACCACATTAAACACAGTTGCAGTCAGCTGGGGACATTTATTTCACTTTTTAGTACAAGGTACCTGTACTAATCGGGCTACCTTCTCTAAATATAATTATTATCAATATTTGCTTGAACAACAACCGGTAGATTTCAGTATAGTTTCAGTCGAGTTGTCCGATAATTCATTATCTGCACAGACTGTTGCATTGAACCATTTTAATTCTACAGAGCATGTGATTTAGTTATTTGTCAAAACCTAGTTATTGAAGGTAGAGTTTGCAACGAATCTTTCATAACAGGAAATATGTGTTGGCTGTGCATGAAATGTTTACTTCGCTGCCCTTTTAAGATCAATTTTGAAGTCGTTCTGACAGAAAAATACGGTATTGTTTTTTTTCTACTCATTGACATCACACAAAACGTTTTTTTAGTCTTTTGCTTCTGCTTCGTAATAGCCACAATCAACTTGATTATCATTATTCTGTGAGTTGCTGGTGCTCGATTGAAAGAAGAAAAAAAATGGTAAAGGGGGCTTAGGCTTTGGACACTTAAAAAGTCATCAAGTGTGCTCACAGTCACCATACCAGACGGCGGTGGGTTCCACTCACTGCTGGTTCAGGGAAAGAAAGCCGCCTCTCCATCATCTGCCGAATACAATGGTACGATGTCGCTCCTCTCGGTGGTCTTTCTTGAGCGTCTCGTTGGTTGCATTAGACTTTCTTCACTGTTTATGGGTGTTAAGTTATCATTTATCTTGTACATCATACATGTACAACTTTTAATGGGCATTCATTTCTTTTTCAGATATATTTGTCTTGTTTTGTGAAGTTTTTGCTGTAGATTTCAGAATTTTTAAGAAATAATGTTTTCAATTTATTTTCATCGATAATTTGTATTCAAAAAATTAGAACGTCAATCCGAGTTTTTGGGCATGTTTTATAAGATATTCATATCATGCATCACAGCGAAATGTGAACTCTTTCTTATATACAAAACACCTTTTTGTCATTAAAAAAAAGCACGAAAATTCATATAAGATGATTGAGGGCTTGTATTACTCATTCGATGGCGAAATCATATACTTCATGCGAGGTGTTTAGCGAGCGATTATATAAAAGTTTACTACAGCTTAAAGGGTATATGTCCTCACTGTACACACCCCGAAATTTTACTTACCATGAACGTTTTGACAAATATTGTATAAAAGGCTTCAGATCAAGCTATTAATGCTAGAGTTTCTTCGTTAAAATTCAAGTATTGGTATTTAAATCACATACACATTTTGCTAACAGCTTTCTTCGATATTTCTTTCTGTCAATCAAAGAAAGTTATCTCGAAGACCGTACAACGTCTGAATCATCATCAAGTTCGAATATAGATATTGGCTAAATGCAGTGTTGTTTGCTGTGGAGAACAAGTGATGTAATCAAAATTCTAACCAATCAAATGTTTTATTTGTGAAGCAAATTGCCAGCTAAATGTATAAAAATGAAAGATTCGGTCGAAACTCTCCAACTCTTCCCTAACTTATTCGAGATCAGATATATCCAGATCAACCATGGCGATTGTCCTTCCTCGACAACACAGCATTGCGCAGCTGGAATTGGTTGATGATGTGAATACTACAATATTGCTGACCAGTCCTCGTAGTAGCGGTCACTGCAGGAAGAACATGCCATTACAACATCAGCAGTTTGCAAGCATATTGCAAGGAATCACCACAAATGATGATAATTTTTCGAGTTTATAAGAAAGGAATTTCTGTGGGAGTACAGTGTGCCATTGGATCGGTTCCGATCTGCAGTAATGATAAGAAGGACAGCACAAAATGTGATGTGTATCTGCAGATATTCATACCGACGACGGCATTATAAAACTTTTGATAACATTTTGTACTCTTTAGCGGTAATTCTACAACAATGTATATATTTATTTTTCTATCTAGTCTTTGCTACGAACAAAAACGTGAATAAATCATATACAATGTATTTCATGGGATTGTGTTTATTTTGTTATGATAGCAAATAACGCTCTGTTGAATATGCATGTACATGTATAAACTTTCTGCTGCTCATATTTCCGCTGAAAAGGGCACGAAAAAACAAAGAAGAAAATTTTGTAAGTGTATGCTTGTCTGTGTACATCCAATATGACACTTATACTAGCAAAATTATAGTTGCAGATTCTAGTGAAATGTGAAGATAACGATTAGTAATCAATCTCATAAGTCTTATAAGCAATACAAAATAGAGAGTTGGGCATACACGGAACCCTGGACACACCAAAGGTTGGATCAGGTGCCAGGAGGCAGCATCCCCTGTCTACCGGTCACACCCGTCGTGAGCCCTACATGTATATCTTGATCAGGTAAACGGAGTTATCCATAGTCAAAATAAATGTGCCAAGAACGGCTTAATAATCGTTATTAAACACGCCAGACACTATTTAACCCAATGAAAGGTTGAATTGGTAAACTAGATCATTATAAAGGCCATATAATTTGCAAATTGCTGACTTTAAACGAGACTGTTGAAACCTCTGCATAGTTTGATATGAAAATTTACGGCTTTTTCGTAATGTACATGATAGGAAATTCAGTGATTATATGGAAATATGCGTGATTGATTGTGAATTGTTTAACGTCCATCTCGAGAAACTTTCTCTCACGTGGAGACGTCACCGTTGCCGGTGAAGGGCTGCAAAATTTAGTCCTATGCCCGGCGCTTACGGCCTTTGAGCAGAGAGGGATCTTTATCGTGACACGGGACCTCGGTTTATGCGGTCTCATCCGAAGGACCGCCCCATTTAGTCCCCTCTTACCACAAGCAAGGGGTACTGAGGACCAATTCTAACCCGGATCCCCACTGGACTGAGACATGAGAGAGGAAAGACTTATTATATATTTTCTTTTCTAACGTTTATCATTGATATCTCTAAAAAATTGTAATGATAGACATTTCTCATTGAATGTGTTGGAATTGTAAACATTGCGCGTACGATTACAAAGAAATATAGTACAATTATTCTAACAGCTAAGAATTCCGAGAGAAATGTAAGTAAATTTTAGTGAGATATAAACTAACGCACTTCATCAAGTATGCTGGCGTGACGCGTTACAGCTCATTCCCCATACATTTTCATAAATTAAGTTTATTCCGTAACTACACCCGACAGGAAAGATTGTTGTTATATCGTAATATGCAAGACAGGAAGCACCGATTACATTGTATTACAGATTAAAGGAAAGACTGGTTTTATAGTAATGGAACACTGGTAATATGGTTAGATTTACATTTGCTTTTGTCTTTCATACTGCTACAGAATGTAACAACATTCATTTCTTCATGAATGTGCTGCAGTTGGAAACAATGCGCGTGTGATTATAGATAAATACATTACATATATTTTAAGGGCTGGGAGTTCCGACAGAAATGAAAGAAAAATATAGAACGCGCCCCATGAATCGTCCCGGGGTGAAGTGTCGCATTTCATATTCTCATGTATTTTCAAAAATGAAAGACTTAGTTACGGTAAGCATCAAATTAGGCCTGGTCTTCTTTTCAATTTTATTTAAAAAACTGACAGTCACAAATCTAGCGTCCAATCCAGTTCCAAAATTCTGTATAGTACTTATTATGAAAAAAATGTCGGGGCTTTTATACATGTACTAAAACAAAGTTTTGAAGAATACCATCTGTAGAACGTGTACACAGCAGGCACGCAGGTATTACGTCATCTCTCGCATGAACTGTAACAAACATTCTTCGAAAAATAGAAGGCGTAGAATCTAGTTCAGGTCACATGAGGTAATCAAGTATCAATGTATTACACAAAGGTTTATCTTCATGATCTTGGCCTTCATCAGACCTGCATATTTCTATGGAGCGCTAAAACAAAATCAGCATGTAAAAATCGGCATAAGAATTAGTATGAAACGCGACAAATAGCATATTCCACCTCACGTCAGGCTGTAATTGCAAATAAGATCATTATAACGACCAAATAATCCTACTGGAATGCTAACGAATGATAACATAAATAGAATACTACACGTAGGTAACTTAATGGTGATATTAAATAATGAGATATCAATGAAAATGCATTTGATGAAATATAAGCGATTTGTTAATGTGCTGGATCTAAAATTGATTTAAACTCTGAATGCAGTTTGATAATCTTCATGAAGTGAATGTTAATAATAAAGTGATTTTTAATATAGGTCATGACAAAGAGTGGAACGATACATGCACAATAGATACAGGACGAGAATCTACAATGAAATAGGGACAATTTTTGAATATACGAAAAGAAGAAAGTTAACACTTTTTGAAGAAGAATGTATCATCCATAGGCTAGGCTCTACGATGTGAATGTTGTGTGTTCCAGATAAAAAAAACTATATTTTAAAAATTCATCTTCTAATTTTCAACTTTATGTGAGAAAAATAAGAAAGGATGGTACAAAACACCTTTATTTGTGATATAGTAAAGGGTGGTTATCAGTTATGGCTGTAGACTGTAATCATTAAGCAGGGTAGGTTCTAATATTACTAAATTCAAAACGTATTTTATTTGACATTTGACATAGTTATCGTAAAAAGCTTAAATAGACATTTTTCATGTTAGAGCATCCTCTAATAATATTTCGAAACAACCAATATGGTACCAGGTAGAATCTAAATTTCACCTACAAAGAGCAGATATGTTTTAGAATTGGATCAAATCAAGAACACACACACACACACACAACCACACACACACACACAGACACACACACACACACACACACACACACACACACACACACACACACACACACACACACACATATATATATATATATATATATATATATTATAAACTTATAATATAATAATGTAATATAATATAAACTTATATATATTATTATATATATATATAATATAATATAATAATAATAATAATAATATATATATAAGTTTGACAATGAGGGAAACAGGTCATTAGAACACGATCTATCAATATATATCTATTAGTTTCAAAATTATGTACTCGATGTAGTTACATGATGAATCCCTGTATTTAGATATTTTGTGGACAAATTGCAGTTTTACATAAAGTAATGGTCAGTGTTATTCGCATATAAAATATAGATATAGGCCAAAATTGAAAGAAGAAATAGAAAGGTTTTGAAAATGACTATGATTTGTGGTGGCGGATTTTTAATCAAATAGTTTACTATTTCTATTTTACCTCAAATATTGTCAATTGGTACAATGTATGCACTAACCTATGTCACTTTGTAATCAACAGAGGCTTAGGACTTATTCAAATGTGGTACATTCATAATTTGGTTCATTCGTATACTTGTTTTTCAATATAACACCACGTTTTAAAAACTACTTGACATATTGTATGGATATTTTGTTTCTCGGCCATTTTTTTCTCAATTACACTTGTCTTGTTTTATCTTAGATTTCTGAGACAAGGCGCTGCATGTTCTTTGCAATTTACAAAACTGACAATACTCTTAGAATGTTCTTTAAAACGGCTAATTTCTATGGTGAATTTAGTGTGTTTAAGTGCAAAAAGATCAAAACAGTATTCATTTTCTGTCTACTAGTATAAAGGTATTTATATTTTCAAAAAACATGCACATTAATTCGCGATATCTGTTTGACATCAAACTCGTTGGATATACTGTACCCAGTTTAAAAATATCGTTGTAAACTAGATAGGTCAATGTACAGTACATACCAGAATCTGCAGAGACCAGACTTTGTGTGGGTTTCTCATCAGTACAAACAAATGGATTAATGTTTACCTCCTTGCAGTTTTTATCCAATAGCTTCATATTTAGGTGACCCACATTAGCAGAGGAGAACGTGCAGCTATATTTCATTAAGGTTTATGGATTTAAGTCCGCTAATAAAGGCAATGGATCATGTACTGCACCAAAATTACGATCGCGGAAAGTGTCTATGTAGTGTGCATGGGAACAACCTGAACATACTTTAAAACAAAGCTGGAATCATTGAAAACAGAGAAAGAGATTCTGGTTATGAAAAAATATATAGATACGACATCTGGGAAAAATTCATTTAGTACATGATGTTTCACACCTCGAGCAAAATATTTTTGCGTGTACCATATCACTTACATATGTAGTACACCCAGAGACATCTATATATCTCTCTGGTACACTCCAAGTCCAAGCTTCATAGTTGGATAACCCTACCGTTGTATCTATAATCATTAAACTAATAGTTAACAATGATTGGTAGTAATCAAAGACATGATGACACGCTCTCTGAACATCGTATTTCCACTTATTAAACGGACACATACACAAACACAAGCATGAACACATTTTTGTTGGGCTACCAAAAGGAACCAGGAGATCAGAGAATTATGCTAACAGAAATATAAAAGATATTTATCCTCTCTCTCTCTCTCTCTCTCTCTCTCTCTCTCTCTCTCTGATATGCCCCATCACTAACACTTCAGAGCGACACCCGGGATTGGAAATTAATTCAAAAGAGGCAGGGACAGTTCTATATTGCTCTATTAGCATGTTTCTGTTGGTCACTTAGGTCACTCAAGCAGGTCATGCTCAGAAACAATATCTAGAAAACGCATGCCTTTTCAACTATGTCCGAAAATAAATCCTCAATATGTCAAAAAGCTACTATTAGGAAATTTTGATTTAAATCCGGACATGATGATGACATGGCATATGATCTTGAAACATGAATGCAAATATTTTGAATGTGTAGAAAAAAAACCCTTGATTATGCTTAAAAACAACTCACCGTAGACAATCACCTGGCTGTTGAATACAGGTAAACTTACATTGAGGGTACTCATTATCAAATCCAGCCTGTATAAAATCGCACTAATCAAGATAAGTTCTGATGATTTTGATTAAAGGATAAATAATACAGAAGGGTTATGGTCAGTTAAACAGAAACCACAAAGAGTTTAATTACTCGAGTGAAACATGTACAAAGTATATTTTGGTAAACTTTTCTCGAGTACCAAGAAATTCGGTGCCGAGCGAAGCGAGGGACCAAATCAAGTGGCGAGAGAAAAGTTTAACAACATACTTAGTACATGTTTCACACAAGAAATGAAAACACTCTGTGGTCTCTATCTAATTTATTATAACCCTTCCGTATTTTTATCCTTTAATCAAGATTATCAGCATTTATCTTGATTGGTGCAATTTTGTATTGGCTGGATTTGATAATTTGTACCCTCAAAGGGAGTTTACCTGTATTCAACAGCCAGGTGAGGGTGCACGCATGCTCCTTGACTCGAAAGTACAGGTTACTAAAATCTGTTATTACATATTACTCGAATAGAAAATGTATTTCATTTGCATCAATTGCAACCTCCATAACGAATTGTTCCCGTATACTTATAAAGTGAATACACCCTGATCATCTCCGCAATGCCTGCAGATAGTTGGCCATTAAACTTTTCTGGTATTTGAAGGCTTATTCTGTGTGAGCATGAAGTCCACTATCTTGAATTTTTCTGTGGAAGCTACTTCAATGCCAATCTTTAAAGCACAGCGTGGTGACCATTTTTTACTTACATTTGTTTTCTATTAAGAAGATGTAAACTTTGCATTTAATTGATACGTTTTCAAATTGATTTAAAAAGATACATGCTCTGGCTATATGTAGAACTAAGATGGCTGTCTTTACACCAGTTACTTGTCTGTAGCTGTTAAGTGAATTCCTTGCGCGGTACAAGTGATTTCTATTTGTCAGTGTTTATTCACATTTTCATAAACGAAGATTTGGAGGGGTTTTTTTTGTATCAAATTATAAAAACCGCTTTCAATTTTGACGCGTTTGCGATGTCATCAGGTTTGGGTCAAATTACGCGATTTTATAATGGGGGTTATAGAACGTCAAATGATCGAAACCATGTTATATCTCATAAAATACTCCAAACTTAAATTCGTCTCGGAAATAATTTTATGTAATACGCATTTGGATAAGTGGATTCAAGTTCATCAAAGTTCATTGAATCGTATGAACTGAACTTTCCGTTAATTAAGTCGCACTATATGTCATCCTAGGAATGACGTCACAATGTTACGCCTTCTTGTTTCTGTATGACAATACTGCATCGCTCCTTATGAATATTATTCATTGATTTACATCAAATGTATTTTGCTATAAATTAAATCATAAGAAAAGAAAGTAATTTCTATAGATTTCATTCGATAAAAAATAAGTTACAACAGTGTATGGTCTTTTTTCAATAAAGCATAAAATGCACCCAACTACTTAGTAACGTTCAAAGTTAGTAAAATTTGCTTTCATTCCTTAAAAAATGACATATTCCTCTCTGGAAAAACATTCGAGAGGGTCTTGGGCGTGTTTATCGTATTCCATTGATTTTTATTTAGTAATCATTTCATAAGACTTGTCATTTACCAAGAACTTCTCAACATGTATTATGAAATATGTCTGTTAATAGTCATCTTTTAAAAAAAATCAATAATGAACACTCATCAAGTAAATGTTAACACGCACCACGTTATCAACAGATCTGAACTGATTTCCACGACAACATGGTACATGTAAGTATATTGTGCAAAGTTAAATAACGTCCATTGGCTTGTCCTGAAATGAATTCGATATAGTAAAGCAATGTAATGTTTTCATAAAAGATTTTATTTTCAAAATTATTCCACAGTACATTTTTGAACAAGTGCCCTACTTGCGAAGTACATGTCTGCAACACAATATTTTGAATTTGTTTCGAAATTTACTGCTCATGATACAGTACAATACAAAATTCACCACACAGTTAATCAAAGCTAGGACGTCGAAAAAATCACCAAGTGGAATATACACATTTTCATATAGACCAGAGATGAAAACACACATCAGAACTAGCAGCCCTTGTGGTAATTCTGTAATAAGGAAGAGGACAACAATGGCGTAAAGGAGGCGATTTGTTCTCCCCAGCAACACTGACCGTTTTCTATTAGCAAACGAAAATCGTTTGCTCCTTTTGTGTAAAGAGTGTACCAATGCCCCGACAAGCATGGCCATCAACACGCAGGGAAGGAGCTTACCCACAATGGCGTACAATAGGACGTTGGTATCCACCAGAATTTGAGGATCATTAGTGACGAGCGCAGTAGAATCAATGGTATAAATAGTCTCATTGTTTTCGAGGGTATGTGCTTCAATTCTGTTGGTGAAAGAATTCGGGACGGATGAAGCTATAGAGATCAGGAAGGCGGAACACACTAAAGCGACCGTCTGTAAATTACGTCTGCTTCGAGGGATGTGATGTCTACTTCTGGACTGCATGAACCGAAAAACTGCCAGAGATACCCCAAGCCAGACACTGACGTTGTGGGATGCCAAAGTTACCTTGGATGCAACGAGACTGTATACTACCCTGTTGTAGGAGAAGTACTGAGATAGAGGCATATTCGCATCGTGAATATTGAAGAGAAGAACTTGTGGTATATACATTAGCATGGTGATGTTGTCACTGACTGCAATCAGTGTTAGGATCGCATTGCTCGAAGAACGAAGTTCTTTCGTGTTTAAAACAAAGATGTTCACTATGTTCGCAAGAATGCCACAAATACATATCACTAGACTTACGTAACCATGATATGTCATGTATCCAGTTGCAATCTTTGACAGCCATATCTGTTCCCCAACCTGTACATCCTCCACACTGTGATTGTCATTTCTGAATTCTTCAAAATACATTCTGTAGTCGGATGCGTTTTCTGTGACTTGAGCTTCCATTACGTTTTGATAACAAAAGACTGTCTAGGCTCTTCCACGAGCTTACTTAAATAATCATTCTGGTTAAGAGTATCGGTAGGAAGTCGTGCTAAGTAGTTGATTGACAGTTCCAGCAGTGTTTAATGTTTGCCATTTAACAGACATTCTAGCAATAATTTCTGCTGCCTATTTTGTGTACGACCAAAGGAATGTATAGGATGATGAATAATTTACCTTGTATGAATTTGATAAGCTTTAGTACGAAACCCGATTGGCATCACGGGAAAATATTTTTTCTGCATTAAGATTGATTATATGTTTTACGTCCTGTCGAGACGTTTTCACTCATATTGGGACGTTACCAGCTTTAAATGAAGTACCACAAATTTAAACCTATGACTAGAGCGCTTAGGACCAAGGAAGTAAGGGTTCTTTAACGTGCAAACACCTTCAGCGACACAGGGCCTTTGTTTTTAAAACCATATCTGAAAGACCTGTGATTCTAACTTCTGAATGCCGAGCGTTTGGTGAAGGGGTAATCATTACCTATGTTAATGTCTTCGCTTTGATGTGGTCAACTCACGACCTCCCGATTACGAACCGAACGTTCTACCACTGGGCTATCGCAACCGGTTTCTGAATTAGGAGCAACGATTTCGATTTTTCAACCTACAGAAAAATTGAAGGATATTCAGTCATCAAGTGTTAATCTTCTTCCTGGTGAATACTTCAATGTCCGAGCTTGGTATCAAAATTGGCAATAATTTCTGAGTTCTTCACACTCGTTTGTTTTTATCTTTACACATCACATCACAAATCTTCCTTTTAATTTCATAAGGTCCTACCATCTGGTCTGTATGGGATCATCAAGAACAGGCAAAATGCAAGAACCTTATCACTTGGGGTAAAAACTCTATTCTTGGCATCTTTGTTATTGGTATACCATATTTTCATTTTGACTGGAAAACGTCAGAGTTTTAAGGCGGTGTGCTACACCAGAGAAATTTGATATAGATGAAAATTGGAGAATATGTACAACAATATTTTGAAATTGAAAATTGAAAATTTACTTTATTTAGTCGAAAATACAATTTTAGAGATACCAATGTGAAAAATAGTTTAAACCCCTGCTGGACTCGACCCCCCGATCTACAATTCAGCAGTCAACGTGCTAACCTACTGAGCTACTCAGCTACGCAATGGTTTTTTAAATGAATAGACAAATATTGCTGATATTCATATTCTCATCAATGTCTTAAAAGGAAGTCAACCATTATGACGATTTAGAGTACCTCCCTAATTTGTCAAAACTTCATAGTTATTTTGGATTTCAAACATTTCGGTTGAGCATCACTGAAGAGACATTATTTGTCGAAATGCGCATCTGGTGCATGAAAATTGGTACCGTATAAGTTTTACATTATAGAAAATCAAAAACACAGGAAGAGTATTGGATTGTATCTATTATAAACACCAAGGAACATAGATTAGATCAAAATCTGAATGGATCGAAAACGGACAAATTCATCTTATATTTTCTTCATTTAGAAAAACAACAACCCTCTTCAAACAGAACTGTTGACTTCTTAGAAGAAGTGTTTAGATTTTATCAAAACCAATTTGATAGTAAAAACATAGATGTTAAATTTATTGCTACTTATTTCTCAGAAGTAAATGTTCCAATATTAAGCATAACATTTTCAACATATGAAAAGTGTTCAAAAGCAGTTTATGGTATGGAGAATGCCAAATAGACAGGTCTTGACTGTTTACTTAAAGAATTTTAAATTTTTTAAAGGAAATGTTTCTTGTCATTATTAGGCTTTAAAAACGATCTTTAATACGGGAAACCGACACAGCTTTAGTAAATTTGAAATCATGAATTTTTTTTCAAATCAATAACATCAAAACGTATGGCTTTTCAACACTTTACTATTTCTCCGATAAATTAAACTAAAGACTAGAGTTTTTGACATCATAGAGAGTTGCTTAAAAATAGAAAAAAGAAATATTTTTATCTAGTGATCGGTCATTAAAAAAATGACTTTGTTATACACCACTCCGATTCTACTAGAGTTCCTCGTTGACAATATTTTTGTTATCTTTAGTGCTCATCATGTCTCCCAACAAGCTGTTGGATTTCCATGGTCACGAATTCTGCTCCTTTATTAGCTGACCTGTTGCATTCTTAAGGGACAGAATTTATTCATAAGCTTCTACATGAAAGGTGGAGATAACGAACAGTGATCAATCTCATAACACCTACAAGGAATAGCGAGTTGAGCAAACAAGGACCTTTGAATATACCAGACTTGGGATCAGGTACATAGGAGGAGTAAGTATCCCCTGTGGTCCGGTCACATCCGGCGTGAGCCCCATATCTTCAGCAAGTAAACGGAGTAATCCGTAGTCTAAATCAGTATGTCAAGAACGTCCTAACAACCCCTATGAAACATGTCAGACAGCATTCGACCCATAGTATTTAACATGAGAAAAAAATCTCTAGCTTTGGCCTTCAACTCAACACTTAGATCTATCGACAACGTTTTATCCATATAATGTATTAACAATAATCAATTTCATTCATATGTTGATTAGTGAGCTCGAAATAAAAGACACCACAAGAGTCTTTCACATCTTCTTCATACTTAGATATTTTATTGAACATCAAACTAACAATTCAACTAAATATTACAAACGGGATGATTACAGTTTCTCCATCGTTAACTTTCTATATTTATGAAGCAATATTCCATTATCCCCTGTGCATAGTGTTTATATTTCTTAACTGATTCGATACGTAAGACCTTGTTCTGCGTATGACCAAGGCAGGCTACTAACAAACAAGTTGATGTTACAGGAGTTTCAACGGTCTCGTTTAAAGTCAGCATTTCGCAAATTCTATAGTCGTTAAAACGATCTAGTTTGCCAATACAATCTGTATTTGGGTTAAATGCTGTCTTACGTGTTTGATACCAATTGTTAGGTCGTCCTTTACACACTTATTTTGACTACGGATTACTCCATTTACCTGATCAATATATAGGGCTCACGGCGGGTCCTAGACATCTGATTCCACATCTGGTATATCCAGAGGTTCGTGTTTGCCCAACTCCTCATTTTGTATTCCTAATAGGAGTTATGAGATTGATGATTGTTCCTTATCTTCACCTTTTCATTCTAAAGTCATTGTGTAGATTTGTCATTATATCAATTTTTGGTTGGTCAAAGAAAGATAACTCTTAACGATTGCATATATATTTATATGATCCAATACTTAATACTACTTTATCACTGTATTTTGCAGTTTCAAGATTAGTTATCAGTTAATGAACGTAAAACCAGAGCATCAGTATTGTCCTATATCTGATTATGTTGGCTATCATTTGTATTTATCAGTTTTTATTCACATTTTCAGAATAGAAAATTTTCGTTTTGAATTATGAAAAAATCATAATTTTGGGGTAAGTTATACGATATAACCTGGGTTGGATCAATTTATTTGATTTTTTTCATCCGCTTCGCGAACTATAAAGCGTAAACTGATTCATGATATGCTCCAAAATTTAAATATATCTTAAATAATGTCATTTCACGTGTAAAAAGTAGCTGGATTAGTGCGTTTGAGTTCATCAATATTCCTTTTATCGTAAATAAAGTTGTCGTTAAGTCATACTAGATGAAGTCCATGGAATGACATCACTGTTTCCTTTCCTTTCCCTTTTGTTGCAATGACAATACTGCACTGCGATGGAACAGTTTATACTATATGCGCATCTGGTGCATCAAAATTGGTACCGTATAAGTTTTACATACTATAAATCGTTTATAATACATGGAGTGTCCCAACTACTTTGTATCTTATAAAATGAGCATATATTACTTTCATTCCTTAAAAAATACATATTCCTCTCTGAAAACATCTTGAGAGGGTGTGGTAGGGTCACCATATACTATATTTTTTTAGTAATTGCTCGAAAATAAGCTTTAATTTAATACAATTATCATTTCCCAATATCTACCCCGAATATATTTAAAATGCAAAGAGAGAAGATTGGAATTTTAAGCATCTGTTTTCACAGTTAAGAGTTTATTATTTACTATGGAATCATTTTTAATTCGTGGGGGCCAATGTTCGTGCGTAAATAAAATTTTGCTGCTTCGTGGGGACGTAATTTCGTGGGTAAGTGATACGATGTACTAGGAAAGATAACTCTACTTGGTTTAAATAAATGTTAGAAGACACGTAAATTCGTGGGTAAGAGTGACCCGTGAAATCCACCAACACCAATCCCCCACGAACAATGATGATTCCACAGCAATTCATTGTGTACTCTTAATAGTAGTTTTATGACGTGAATCAATATTCAATAGAAGTCAAGTAAATGCTAACGCGCACCACCTAACAATGAGAACATTGTTTTCCGCGACCACTTAATAAGCATATTGCGCAAAGTTAAATAAATATATCAAGTTCGATATTAGAAATGACTTCGATATGAAAAAACAATGAAAATGTTTTCATAAAAGATTTTATTTTGAAATCGTTCCACAGTACATTTTTGAACGGGTACCCTACTTATGAAGTACATGTCTGCAACACAATATTTTGAATTTGTTTCGAAATTTACTGCTCATGATACAGTACAATACAAAATTCACCACACAGTTAATCAATGCTAGGACGTCGAAAAAATCACCAAGTGGAATATACACATTTTCATACAGACCAGAGATGAAAACACACATCAGAACTAGCAGCCCTTGTGGTAATTCTGTAATAAGGAAGAGGACAACAATGGCGTAAAGGAGGCGATTTGTTCTCCCCAGCAACACTGACCGTTTTCTATTAGCGAAAGAAAATGTCCTTCTCCTTTTGTGTAAAGAGTGTACCAATGCCCCGACAAGCATGGCCATCAACACGCAGGGAAGGAGCTTACCCACAATGGCGTACAATATGACGTTGGTATCCACCAGAATTTGAAGATCATTAGTGACGAGCGCAGTAGAATCAATGGTATAAATAGTCTCATTGTTTTCGAGGGTATGTGCTTCAATTCTGTTGGTGAAAGAATTCGGGACGGATGAAGCTATAGAGATCAGGAAGGCGGAACACACTAAAGCGACCGTCTGTAAATTACGTCTGCTCCGAGGGATGTGATGTCTACTTCTGGACTGCATGAACCGAAAAACTGCCAGAGATACCCCAAGCCAGACACTGACGTTGTGGGATGCCAAAGTTACCTTGGATGCAACGAGACTGTATACTACCCTGTTGTAGGAGAAGTACTGAGATAGAGGCATATTCGCATCGTGAATATTGAAGAGAAGAACTTGTGGTATATACATTAGCATGGTGATGTTGTCGCTGACTGCAATCAGTGTTAGGATCGCATTGCTCGAAGAACGAAGTTCTTTCGTGTTTAAAACAAAGATGTTCACTATGTTCACAAGAATGCCACAAATACATATCACTAGACTTACATAACCATGAATTGTCATGTATCCAGTTGCAATATTTAAAAGCCATATCTGCTCTCCAACCTGTACGTCATATGCACCATAATTGTCACTTCTGAATTCTTCAGAATAAATTCTGTAATCAGATGCGTTTTCTGTGATTTGAGCTTGCATGGCGTTTCTAGTGCAGAGACTGTCTAGGCTCTTCCATAAGCTTACTTAAATACCTCCACTAGTTAAAGTCTCGATGGGAAGTGGTGTCCGCAGTTGATTGACAGTTCCAGCAGTGTTTAAATTATTGCCATTTAACTGACATTCTAGCAATAATTACTGGTACTAGTCTGTGTACGACCAAAGGAATGTATAGGATGATGAATAATTTACCTTGTTTGAAAGTGATGCTGTTTTATACGAAACCCGATTGATATCAAGAAATTGTTTTTCCTGAATTGTAAAAAAGATCTCGAAATCATAAGGAAAATCATCTTGATATTAGGAGAAAAAAATCTCCAAGTTATCTCAGAATTAGGAGATAGGATCTCTAGATCATCACAAACAATATTATCTTGATACCGACAAAAGACCTCCGAATTATGATAATTATTAGGTTGACATATGAAATCATTACATCGAAATATGCAATAGGAAAACAAACTGTTACCGTATTATATATGGGTTTATGTTATTTAAAATTCTCTTCTTACGCGAGAAAAAATCGAAATAATCGTTTGTTAAAGATGACAAGACACTACGACCAAACCGTGTGTTTGACAGTAGATTACGTAAAAATGCATAAATATCATATTGCAACTCAGTGAATGCGATATGTCTAAAAATAAGAAAACTTATGTTAAAGTTATTATATAAACAGTTTCAGTAAAACGAAAAGAAAGAATTCAAATACCAGAATTTGAAGTCTTTGATTTTATAAAAGTTTCCAAATAAACTAAAAACTAAATGCATGTACAAAGTTGGCATAGAAAAATGTAAGCAAGTGACTAGATGAATGTGATGTGAGGTCATCTAGTAAAATGTGACTAATGCTGTCTTGGGTTTTATAAGAAGACATGTCCCTATACCAAGACATATCATACAATATAAACTATTTTTTTCAGAAGCAACTTAAATTGCGTGTCACAAGTACAATTAAATTGTTACCTTTTACATAAATGAAAAAGTAATGATAATGATAATTCCTATAAGCAATACAAAATAGAGTTGGGCAAACACGAACCCTGGATATACCAGAGGCGGGAGCAGGTGCCTAGGAGGAGTAAACATCCTCTGTTGACCGATCACACCCGCCGTGGGCCCTGTATCTTGATCAGGGAAACGGAGTTATTCGTAGTCAAAATCAGTGTGCCAAGATCGGCCTAACAAGTGGTAGGAAACAAGTCAGACAGCATTTGACCCAATGATAGGTCGTATTGGCAAACTAGATCGTTACAACGACTATAAAATTTGCGAAATGCTGACTTTAAACAAGACTGTTGAAACCCCTGTACCATCAACGTATTTGCGAGTAGCCTGCCTCGATTTAAAAACTGATCATACGCAGAACAAGCTATTCCGTATCAAATCAATTGAGTTATATACACACCGTCTGCAGGTGATACTGGAATATTGCTACATAAATATGGGGAAGTTGACGATGGAGAAGCTGAAATCATCTCCTTTGTCACAGAGTTGAGTTGTTTGTTTACCGTTAATATCAATTTTCAATCAAATATCTATATGCCTGTATGAAGCAGAAGTGGACGACTATGATGTCTATGATGTCAGAGAGGAATAGTTGTGTAAAGTGTTGAAAAGTTAGACGTTTTAATGTTGTTAATTTGGGAAAAGTTTGCTAAAAGTCTTTTTTAATCCAACTTTGATTTACTGGCATATGTAGTGGCACCGAATGCTTGAAGTTTCTCCTTCACAGTTGTTAATATTTTCGTGAGGAGCAAAGATAGCGACTTTGTAGAACATTTACTCGATCCAGCAATGTATCTTTGTAAGGGTTTTTATGAAGTTTAGGAATCCAGTATAGGTACGGTAACTCATGTTCATCCGACCTATTGACTGGGATATTAAATGTGTCTAAATCTGAAGCATGGTTTGGAAAAATTTCATCTTTTGAAAGGGTAGTTGGAGTATAACTACGATTACCAACGAATAAATGCCAAGTTCGTTTAAAATACAGTTGTAATATTGATCCTTACAAAAAAAGACAATGTTGTTACAAGCTTTGTCAGCTGGAACCAAAACATATTCCTCGTGTAACTTGTCTAATTCTTTTATCACTTCTGGTTTACTAAACACGAAAGGATAGGTGGTACGTACTTATGTTTTGATGTGTTTAATTCGGGATTTTAAATCTCATGACTCCTATAAAGAATACAAAATTAAGACTAGGGCAAACAGAGACACTTGTGTACACCAGAGGTGGGATCAGGTATCTAGGAGGAGTAAGCATCCCTTGTTGACTAGTCACGCCCGCCGTGAGCCCTACTTCTCGATCAGGTAAATGGAGTAATCTGAGACAAAATTAGTGTGTAAAGAACAACATAATCGGTATGAACAAGTGAAGATAAGGAATAGTGATTTATTTTAAATACCCTCTGAAAACAGAAACACGGACCCTTGGGCACACCAAAAGTGGATCAGATGCCGAAGAGGAGTAAACATCCAGTGCTGATCGGTCAAACTCGCCGTGAGCCTTAGAACAACTTTATATGCAAGTCTGATATCTCATTGGTAAAGAACAAGACAGCAATGGAGGTTGGCATGATGTATTATATTCTACAATTAATAGGGAAAATATTGAAACTCGAAACAAATTAAGTTAAAGAAGTTTTACAATTCATGACTACAAGGTTTACCTAAATATTAACAAATCAATGATGATATATGATAATATATTTCCCAATCATTACTAATCTCTCGTCCATAATTCATATTCCTGGAAAAAAAAACTAATCGTCCATTACCTTCAAGGATATCACCGTTAGTGTGTGTCCTGGATTAGTAAGACGAGAACGTTATTCAGTTGTAACAGGTTCAACAGATTATAAATAGAAATAAAACCATTCAACGTCTCACACCCCTGAATAAATACACATGGACAAACACACAACTTGCAGACACAAAACGCACATATACACACATTGAAAATATTCTAAAAATTGATTACTTACTTTCGTTACACATATACAACAGCACATCATAATATTAGAAGAAAATGGTGTATGAATGTAGGCTCTCGAAATTTCAACATTTTCATTTACATAACACTAATTTCATTACGTATGTTTATATGCATAGACCCCATTCTTTAATAAAATAGAAAATTGTTGCTTTTATCTTGGATCCGTATGTTGCTAAAGACGCAAATTTAGGTTTGGTTTAGCTTGAGACAATAAATTGGAGAGCCAGACAGGGAGACGATGAGTGATCCACGGTCAGCCAATTTCCCATATTGAATAGTTATTGGTTATTATCAGATGACTTGTTGTCTGAGCTTTCTCATGAACCAAGGCAATCATCTAAAGTGAACACGTCCTTCGGTCTAAACTGGGGATGATGAGCTAATAGATATTTTCGAACATTGTTTAGGATTTTAGTGTTGCAATCTTATGTCTCATTTCATTTATGTTTGAAACATTCACTCCGTTAGATGTCACACTCCTCAAATGAAACCAATGTTTATAATATCATTTCGTTCTCATCAGAGTCCCAATGTGAACATCCAAAAGGGCATTCCGGACAGTCAGTATATCTTTATCTTATCTTGGCTTAAGCTGACTGTGTAGACTATTCAAAGGCCGCTTTAAGATGGATACAAGTCAATCATTGTTTTGTTTGTCTTTTTCCGTCATAGGTAGGTTCTTGAGTTAAAAAACACCAAATCAGAACTTTAAAATTATCTACACAACAGTATAAATAAATATGTGGTGTTTAATACGAATGATAAGTCGGTTAACAGCTTAGAATCATTTTTCTTTTCTGGAAGGTCTTATTTCGATTTTCAAAATTCAGTTTGTTTCATATCTTGTACGTTTATCAACGTTCCAAACCATCCGAGTTGGGCCTCAGCGTGGATTTACCAGTATGACGAAACGAAGGTAATTCATTTTAAATGCATTTTCTCAAACTTTAAAATCTTTTGATTCGCATTATATTAATTTACTCTTCGATCACAGTTTGTCCATCCTTATTCATCTCCAAAACGTTGTATATTTTCGGTTTAACGTTATTTTTATGGCTATGACAAACACAGACCACAGGCGAAATTTAGATTTTGGCT